>NC_139609.1:34718457-35255321 GCF_964270895.1 Podarcis filfolensis
ATATATATATATATATATATATATATGAAAGTAGCAATATTCTGACATTTTATTTTTAGGTTTATGATTCCACCCACCATATATTGTCATACCTTCACTCTTCCAGAAGTGGTAGCAATGGGAACTCAAAGAATGGTTCTTTTTAACATGGGAGACACCTCCTTCTAAGTGTGAAGAGGTCAAAAACATGTCACTGGGCAGGGAAGCTCCAGGGCTGGCTCAATGTGAAGGTCAACCACCTAATGAGCAGCACTTGGTGGAATCAGCAGAGAATGCAGCAGCCCAGAGAAGAGTGTGCAATGAAGACTTAAGAGTCTCGGAGGAGGGGACAATGGTAGCCTGAGCCCTGCAGGTAGAGACAGGCCAATGCCTCAGACAAATTGGCAGGCAACACTTCCTCTGTAGTATGAGGAACACAACAATGCCAACCCTAGAGAGCAGAAGGGGAAAGGAAAAGACACTTATCCTCCACTCCCCTGAGCCATAGATGTCTGACCCCTTGTACAAATAAACAACAGCAATATCTAGGCTGTTTTTGTTCCTGCAAAGCAGGGAAGAAAAAACTTTGTTTTAGTGGTCAATCTCAGGTGGAATACATCACTTTTAGCCTGCCCCTTATACAGAGACCCAAGAGATCGCTTTCTGAAACCTTTGTTCACACAAGCAAGCAGGTACACCCCAGCAGAAATGGACGGTCTGGTTTCTTTTAAGTGAGAATAATAGCTTTATAACACAGAGAGTGGCTCTTTATGCACTGGCTACCAAAAAGGAGGAGAGGGAGGCAAAGGAGGAAAAAGGAGTTTTATAATATTGCTATAATTTTTTTGTGTTGATTCAGAAGTTTGAAGCTGGATTTGAGTTTGTTGGAGTCTCTGGTAACTCTTCTCTTAAATTATGGATGTTGGCTCATACTATGGATGTATGATCTGTATTGTTTTATTAATATTGTTACTTTTGCAGGTTTGTCACTGTCAGCATCGCCCTTGAGCCAGTGTCACCAACTGGACTCATCCACTTCAGCCCCGACTGGGCTAGGCGAGCTGGGTAGCACTTCCAGAGACCACCTTCTGCACAGGAACAGGTCAAAGTGCTGTGGACTCACAGCTTAGAGTTGTGAGCACCAGATTCACTTCCACAAGAAGACAGTCGTCGCACAGCAGAGTACAGCAGAGTATAAACAACTCGGAGAGCAGCTCTGTAGAATATCTTCTTTATTCTATCTACAACTATAATACACAACTATATACAGAGCTAAATGAGGTCTAAACAAAAATGCTGAACTGCACTGAGTGTCTGCAGCTGCTCTTAGCAGCAACCTTATCTATACACACGATCTCTCTCTAACACTCAGTCTCTCTCTCTCCGACACTTTGATGTGAGGCTGGAGCAGCATAAGTAGAGAGCAGAAACCACCCCCTCCTCTCTGGAGAATCAGCAGAGAACATCAGCAGATTCTTGGATATGGGAGGGGTGAAATCTCCTCAGCCATGGCCTTTGGCTAGAACAATAAACTTTGACTGACTGATTGATTGATTGATTGTTGTGGGGCCAAGCCCCTTCCGTTTGGAGTTTTGCCTTTGCATTCTGCAAGCAAAATAGGCAGTTAGACGTTAGACCTGCAGAACTCTCAGAAATGGTTTATGAGTTATCTCAAGGGCATGGTTGCTAAGGAAGCCAGATCATGTTGGGAAGCCAGCTGCTTGTATAAAGGGCTCTCTACGTGGGTTGGGAATGACAACAGTGAGTATGCATAGTATAGCTAAGCAATGGTTGCTATAAATGAAGCACAGTCATACCTCGGGTTACAGACGCTTCAGGTTGCGTTTTTTCGCGTTATGGACCGCCGAAACCCGGAAGTACCGGAACGGGTTACTTCCGGGTTTCAGTGGTCGCACATCACGCTTTGTACATGTGCAGAAGCGCTAAATCAAGCTTTGAGCATGTGCAGACACGCCACTGTAGATTGCGAATGTGCATCCCATACGGATCAGGTTCACAACCCGATCGTCCACTGTAGTAGGTGTTCCTGGTCAGACATAGTGGCTGTTCATGCAAACAATGAACAGTGCAGTTAGGTGGTAGCAAGTTTATGTCTTCTCAGAGGCATCACATTGGTGAAGTTGCATACACACCATCGCTAGAGTTCCCTACTAGGAAGAATCCAATTTCTGGCCCACACCCAGTACTATATGTAGTATAGGCAGAGGCAGGGTTGATGGACAGCACAGTACAGTATCTTTCAAGTGTGACACATACTGAACCACATATCAGTATACATTAAGACTTGTATATTTGTGTTAACACCTCCTGGATTTTACAGCCAAGCACAAATAAGCATTCCACATAGCCCCATGGTGCACAGCATTACTAAAATATTGCTTAAATTATTTTAGGATGTGCACTGAAAGTGAGTAGTACTGGTGAATGCAATCTTTTCCCCAACAGAAAAAAATTAAGGAAGATACCAAAGAGACAAACTCAATTGTTTTACTTTATCCCCTTTTACCAAGCACAAGACATCAATATGCTTTAATTTTGCAAGTCGGGAAGGTTGATTAAGCCATCTTGGTGGTATTTGGGAAAAACAGATTTCCTTTGTATTGGCGTTTATTTTTTTTTACTTTGCACAATTTTAAGGTGAATGTGTTTGACAAAGCCATTTTTTCAGTTGGCACTGATTTTGCTCACAATGACTGCTTATGCTGCCTTGTGCTTTCAAAAAGAAAAAGACAACACAGGGACCTGATTTAATTATGTAGAGGATTATCAAATATTTCATAAAAACCTTTCTTGCTGTGATATAAATAATATATCTTTTAAACATGCAAATAATGCAGAAATGTGCACAAATGATCTCTGGCAAGCTGATCCCGTAAACAAAATTAGCATGCAAATAAGTTTCTACGGTGCAGATCTGCTACATTGGATGTATGGGACAACAGAAAAGCCTACAAAATTGTATGCATTGTCCCATACAGGACCCCACCCCCCACCCCAGGTACAACTGCCTGCAGAACAGCACTAACTCCTTCTGTGATTCTCTGGATTGTGATTGGTTTACATACACATCTTCATCCCTGGTTGACTGCATGATAAAGATGCCATCCATGTGCATGAGCCACCATGGATATAATCTGTAATTATATAATCTGTAGCACATGTAGCTTGCTCCTCCTTGTCCCTTAGCACCTGCTCCCTGAGGCACGTGCTTCACTCTACCTAAGGCCAGCCTTAGGTATGAACACATACCCTCCAACATTTCTCTGATGAAAATAGGTATGCCCCATTCCATAATGATAGTTTTACTATTTATACCGCACACATCTTACTGGGTTGCCCCAGCTACTCTGAGCAGCTTCCAACATGTATAAAAGCAGAACATTAAAGAAACTTCCCTATACAAGATTGCCTTCAGATGGCTTGGAGGCTGAATAACTCCATACCCTCCAACATTTCTCCAATGATAATAGGGACATCCTAAGGAAAAGTGGGGCATTCCGGAATCAAATCAGAAACCAGGATGACTTCTCTAAATCAGGGACATCCCTGGAAAATGGGGACACTTGGAGGGTCTGTGAACATTCTGTTGATGGTATTATATCCTCTTATGTGACCTCAAAATGTAACACTTCTCAGTGCTGTCAGTTCACAGACATCAAGAGCATAATAATGGATTGAAGAGAAATCATGTGTGTCATATGCACATATCAGTTAGGCCCTGAGAGATTACATGTGGGGTTTTTTTGTAGTATAAGTTAGGGGTGTCAAGTGGTGCTTGAAAAATGAGCACCTCATTCAAACACTTCCAAGCAGGTTGGAAGAAAGCAAGGCCTGCCCACCCTGAAACTGTGACTGCCTTACATATGCCTCCCCTAAAGGCCTTGGAGAAGGGAAGGAGACAAGTGGTGGCAAGCATTCTGGAGCTTCCAGAGGGGCATGCTTCTACATGAGAGATGGGACCACGAGTTCCATCATCACTGGCAGGAAAATGAAGATCATTTTCCTTCTTGTGATGAGGAGGAGACTTCTAACGTCAATTCCGCACCTGATGCAGAAGTACATTTGTGGTGCGGGGACCACTCTCCCCATAGGTGCTTTCCTCAGGCAGGTTTCTTGGATTCAAGCAAGCAGAAGGTGCCTCAAGTGCCTGTGAATCATTTGCAAGTGCCTCATTCAGATTGAGTTTTGATATGAAACTTCAGGATACTTGTACATCCCTAGTATAGACACCTCAGCTCATCCATCAGATCATTATAAACAAGCAAGCAAACAAAAAAACACAATGCTCCATCGAAGTGGATCTCACAGTCCTTAATATTTGAAAAGAGCAAAGATGAGTTTGCTCATGTCTAAATGCTTTGGATTGTTTTCTCTCTAGGCATACAATATCATATATGTAAATTCCAGACAGTGATAATGTTAAGTCTGCAGAAGTTCCAGGGGCTGGCAAGCTCCAACCTCTTCCACACTTTGATTATGCAAGGTGCAGCGGGCAGGGGTGGACCAGGCTGTTCATACTATTTGTGATGCTGTAGATAGTGCTGGATTCCAATTGCCATTATCCCTGGCAACTGGTCGTATTCTTTGGGGCTGATGGGAGTTTAGAGTCCAACAACATATGGAGAGTCTAACAACATATAACAGTTTCTCATCCCTACCCTAGTAAGAACTAGACCTGGGGTCTCCTTTCCACACACACACACACACACACACACACACACACCCCACCACCACCAACATGTGATTTGTTCCATAAGGCAGCTGAGCAAGAAGCCCTTTGCATGCCTATCTAATTTAGATTTAGATGGGAAAGAAAAATTCAGTGGAAGCTGAAGCTCTTTCTTAACACATGGTCCCACCAAACATTGAGAAAAGGTTCTGCTTTTCCATCCTGGGCATTCTTCAAAGCTGCCAACGCAACACTAAGCACATAGTTTCCTGTGGGTTTTTTTTGTTCCCTGAATCAAGCCAATGTTGTTGGTTTGTTTGGGGGTTTGCTGTTGTGTTGCTGTTTTGTTTTGTTGGTTTGCCATACCTAACATTTAAAAATGATTTACTGGCTTGCAAACAAGGACTTCAATACCAATACTTTGGTATTGAAACTGCCTGTTGATATATAATGATTGCAAAGGCAATGTAAAATCAAAGAAGTAAACATGGGGGGGGGGGGTGACATGCATCTATTGATCTAATTCTGTCTATTCAAAGTGCTGTTTGTTACTCTCTCTATGAACAGAGCTCAGAAGCCTGCCCTGAGACTGAAGGCTGCTGAACTGGAGGAGAAATGGATTGATTTCCTATTTGTATCCAAACAGAAAACTGTGGGCTGCATTATATTATTTAGGAGCACTTGTTAAATGTTTAATGGAATTCGGAAAGAGAGAGAAAAAAACATTCCGTTGCTTGCCTGTAATGTCAACAATGGTTCAGTTTGGAGTTAGTGGTGAATTTGGTAGGGGGGACGCATCTTGATTAAGCAAAATGCCAAATTTATTAATACAGGCTCTTCTGTATTCTAAAGAGGAAATGGGAGAAGTGGGGAATCTGACAAACCAGTTTCAACTTTCATTTGTTTAATCATGGAAAATTCACGTAGGATAGAAGTGCATGAGGATTCATTTCATTTCTTCCTGCATCTGCAGCTTCTTCCGCTAACCAACCACTCCCTGCACCCCAAATATACAGGCCTCTTCATCTCAGTCTGGCAGTACTGTTTCTTGCAGTGGATCCCTAAAGCACTGGCATGAGAAGGATATGAGAGCGCTTGAAATACTTTCAAGGAATCGTGGCTTGTTTTGGCCTCCAGGGAAAACAATGGTTCAGTGCTGAATGGAGTTTTCAAGACAAAACCTGTTGCTTGCCTATAATGGAAACGATAGCTCAGCTTGGTGGGAGGTAGGCTCTGTGTTTGATGATTTTGAGCAGAAAAGTAGACAGTAGAGAATAAGGATGGATCAATCTGTCATCTTTGGTTTTTTTCATTTATCTAGTCTTAAGTTCAGTTTGTCACACTGCCACATAAGTGTCTAATTTGTTTCCTTCCTTTTTAAAAAAAACACAAAAAATTAACCAGCGTTTTAGGACAATTTAATCCCAATATGCAAATTTTGATATGACTTTGTCAGATATAATGCACATATTATATTATTTCCAAGAATATGTGCATTTTTATGCACACACTCTCCTATTAAATGCAATTTTGTACATGTGCTTTTGGTTGGAGAATTACTGAAGGGAATTATATACGATGTCTAGTTTGTCCCCTTTGTGGCTTAAGCAAAAGGCTAAATCATAACAAGCAGCTGGCTTAGAGTGGTTAAATCTCTTGGTTATCTTATATTAGTTGGCTCCAATCTACACATGTGCTGCATAATATTTTGACGTCTATATTTTGATGTTTCTCGAATTCTGTACCCTATAGGAACTGCTTCTTCTACATTAGTCATGTTTGAACAATATGGGCTCCATTGCTTGAACCAACAAATGGTTTTGGAACCCAAAGGGGAAATCCAATAATGGCACTGTTAAATATATTTAAAATGTTTGTATGCAGCCACTGCACTTCCTGCTAAGAAGCAGCCCATGCAGATCAGCCCTTGCCTTCCTGGTCATCTCCAGATATTGTTAGAATACAGCTCCCATCAAGCTAGCTGGGGTCAATGGGATGTATAATCCAAAATATCTGGAAGACACCAGGTGGACAAAGGCTGATGCAAAGTTTATTCCCAGGCAAACTGGCATAAGATGAAAGCCCAAAGTTGCTACAGCTAAACATCAAAGCCAGATGTTTCACAGTTGTTCCAGCCCATAAGGAGCCAAATGACTGTGGATGTGCTTGGGGATGTGGCCATAGTATAATGTAATGAACTTCTCAAGCCCCAAACCACTGTTTTGGGGACGAAAATGGAAATGGAAGAGTATTTACTGCTAGATTCATAAAACAACTCTGTAGGTTTTCAAGTTTTTCTTTTCTTTTCGGAGGGGAGCAGGAGCTGCATAAATCTCTTCACAGAATAATATGCTGTTGTTATACTGAGCACCCATTAAACTCTACAGTGATTCACTGTTCCCGCTGGAAATCAAAGTTTTAGGAAATGCTGCAAGATCAAATGACAAATGCAAAATTAATCCCAGACATCAGCATGTGTAAATCTAGTTGTCTTCAGCACTTTTGTTTGATTTCCCCCTGGTCCTGGCCCAATAAGGAAATTAGTAATATTTCAAGACCCAGTGAGATGTGCTCTAAATACAACTCTGGTTCATGAACAGCAAAGAGATTGGGAAGTATCGTTGTGAGCAATGGCTTGTGAATTTTGTCCCAAGGCACATAAAAATACATTATAAGCAGCCACACGCGGTACTTACAATCCAGTGAAGGTAAGCAGGACTATTTTGTCATTTTCACAGATTGTTTTTGCAGCTCCCTGCTTATTATCATGGAGCTTGCAGCTCTCTCTTTTTTTCTTAGCAGACACACCAAAGTAGGTTTTTTTAACTACCTGCCATTCTCTGATAAGAGAGACCTCTACTCTTTTCTAGCTCACGTATGAATTCTTGTAAAATTTCCTGTCTGCAGTCAGAGAAAAGACAAAGTACAGAATAAAAAGCAACAGCCCTCTGCAATATGACTTCAGATAACTGTATTGCAAACATAGAGAGATAGATATTCTGACAGGTTAGGATAGCTAGGCAGCATTCAGGAGGCATTTGTGAGCCTGTGCATTTTTTTTTTAAACAAAGTAGTAATCAATACACCTGCCATATTATTTTCAAAGAAGGGACATACTACACTCCAAGGATGACTTGTTGTGCAATGTTAACTGAATTACTTACACTCCGCAGTGGCCTTGTGTGGACAGGAATGCAACTGTTTGTCGGGTTTAAAAGAAAATATAGATATCTGAATGGCCTCAAATATCACCGTTGTTTTATTTCCATAAAGGCACCTAAAATATACTAGGCATAGCACAGCACATCCATTACAATACATAGGGCCCTGCCTTCAGGAACACAATCTAAGGTTTTAAAAATGAGATAGAAGGAAATAGGACTTATGAGGCAGAATGGAAAACCTCCATTTTGCAGGATGAGGTGGGGGGGGGGAATGGTGCAAAGGAGACCTATGCAATATTTAAGCCAAAGACGGGAAAAGAATCAAAATAGAAAATCAAAAGAAGGTGCGTTTTAAAGAACAAATACAGGCAGGTGCTAGAAGAGTTTTGCATATCAGGAGCCACAAGAAAGGCATGCAAGCAATAAATAGCATGTAGCAAAAGCTATATTTAACAATAATCTCTGGAAGCAATTGTCTTGTTAATTCCCAAACACCTTCCTCTTACGGTTATAAAAAAAGTAGAAGCTTTGTAACAGACTGCAAAATTCTCTTTTCAAGGTGTAACCTAAACCCTGAACTATTGCACAGTACATCCCAATTTCAGCAACACATTGTTGCAAATCACTGGTGCATAACCATGTTTCAGAAAATCAGAAGGGAACAATTAAGACACTCAGGATTAAACTGGGGACATCATGTTATCTTGAGACTTGGCCAACATACCTTCCAATATTTATCAGAGGAAGATAGGGACATCTTCGCGTACTGCACGGCACATTCCTGGGCATAGGGTTGCGTGTCAAGGTCCCCAAGCTACCCCAAATTAACTCACACTTCACACAGAAATTTTTGTTTAAGGTTTTTTGGCAGAATTTTGGCCACAACTTTATTTAAATACACAAACGTGAGTGGTTGCTTAGGCATTGGTTATGACTATCTGTCCTTGCCCCAGGGACACAACTGACTTCTGGATTCCAGCAGAAGCCAGTCAGGGAAAACAATATTGGGGATCAATGAAGCTGGGCAACAGACCCTCACCTCTCCCCGCATGCTCCCAGGGGCTTACGTGGCCCAAACCCGATGCCAGGGATTTGGACGAAGGCATGGCAAGCCCCCGGATTCCTTTAACGGAATTCCCTTGCAGCACCAGCATTGGAGGGGTAGGCACATACCCCTCCACCAACCAATTTTTTAACCAATGCCTAACCGCAAACCTTACAAGTTGTGACGATTTGCTACGCAGTAGGCAAAAACCAAATGGCACCAGCCAATCAGCCAAATGAACAAAATTCCTACCAGACCTCTGCCCCCAAAGCTGGCAACCCCATGACAGGCATAGCAAAGTCAAGCGAAGTAACCCTCATTTCAGGGGGGTGGGCGGGTGATCTGGTGCACGCAGCAAAAGAGAAGGTCCAAAGCTGCGTGACCTGCATTTAAAACCTTTGTGTCCCACCCCCAAATTGGCAACATGAAAATCTCCCCAGAAACTCAACTGCCCAATGACTGCCTGTGGCCATCCAAACAGATCTGCCCAGCAACAGTGGGGTGGCCTGCTAGACCCCACCACAACATGTGCTCTCTATTAGGGAGAACACACTTTGTGGGTGTCGCAGGGAAGGGAGGTTGCTTTGGAAGGAAAGTGGCATTAATGCACATGCATTTTTGTGTTAGTGTGTGTGTGCTTTTATATGGACCAAGCTAAATCTGATTCATGTCACTTGACTTTTGCATGTGTTCATGAGAAGACCCATTTTGTTTTGTGTTGGCATTAAATGTATTATGTATTAATGTCGGCATTAAATCCCCCCCCCCAAAGCATAAAAAGTATTTGTTTTAAGTAAGCACTTACCATCCTGGATTTACAGAAACCATCCCAGTTTATGATTTGATTCTGGAATGTCCCACTTTTCCTTAGGACGTCCCTATTTTCATTGGAGAAATGTTGGAGGGTATGGAATAGGATGTCCCTATTTTCATCACAGAAATGTTGACAGATATGCACTTACAAATAAGTTTGAGGGGTGTCTTTTAATGAATTTTGTCTCTTTTTTTGGCAGTAATAGCCACTCCTAGTTGCTCTGGGCCATTCAAAGCAGCTAGAATGCCTGGCTGTTCTTCAGCAGACCCAGGGAAGGACACTGAAGCTGTTGTGCACATGTGCACTATGCAATGAAGTTAGCAAAAGGGATTCTCTAAAGGCAAAACAGAGAGCATTTTTCCAAGGACAGGGACCATATATGGGGACTGTTCCTGCTGGGTATGCAGGCACAGTTGCAGAATAAATGCCTTGACTGTTTACGTTAGTGATGCAATCACCTACTTTGGCATAAGGATGCAACGTAGCCTATGAATCATAATGAGGCTATTCATATTCTCGTACAGTTCCAGAGAACTGAAAAGTGAAAATGAAGTTTTTCAATGGCCTTTCCCATCGATCGGGCTAAAGAAACTGCTCTGAATCATGTATGCAACTGCATTCTCTGCAAGAAGGATGCTCAAATGGCAAGAAGCAAAGATTCTGCACGCTGTTGCTGAGAGCACAGTGCCCCAAAACAGGATGCTCTGCTCTAATTGGGGCAGTTGAAAAGTATGTTGCACTGTCCTGATAAGTGGCAGTAATACTGCTGTCAGTGGGGCAGTGGTATGGGCCCACCCCAGCTGCTTCTGGAAATTCAGAAATATAATATGTCAGAGCAGCATGAGAATGAGCATGCTAACATTGCTTCCAGTCCCTGTTGTTGGTCACAAGTTGGAGGGTGACTATCTGAAGCAGGGAGCCTGTTTTTACTCACATGGCTTCCCTGTGCAATGTAAAACCCTGATTTTCCCAGGTTCTGTGTCATGAGGTGAGCCCCCACGAGCCTTGAATATGGCTTAAATCTCTCTCTGGCCTGTTTACAGTCCCACCTGGGGGTGGGGGTGGGAATGCAATCTAAACAGTTCCTAAGATTCACATGGATACTTCCCCCAAAATGAAAAAGTCATATTGCGGTTACAGAATGCTTATTGGAATCATCACTACAAGCTGTAGGAGCATCCATAATGGAAATAAAACAATATTATCTCTCTGTATTTGGTCTGAGCACTTTCCTGTATGGGTCTTTGTTTGTGGTCCATCCTTGTAATGAACTAATTCTCTTCAAGAAGCCAATTAATTTTCCTAAATTATTATTTTTTTTCTGAACAGTTCAACTCATCCTCCTTATGTGTCCTTTAGCATCTTTTAGCTATCAGGAAATAATAGATGTCCTTGAAATCCTTTGTGTGAAACACCAATATATTTATGTTGAAAAGAAACCTCTGGGGCTGAAGTGCTATTACAACAGAAGCAGAGCAACAGGCTCTCTAAATGCAATTGTCTGTGAAACAGAAATATATTCTGTTCTATGCTTATATCCAATGATCTTTATGTGCTGAATGTAATGCTGTTATCACATCTACTGGAATTTGCTCTCCGCTAAAGAAGAAAGGAAAGAAGTCCCTTAAAAGAAAATCATATGGGCATTTTAGAGGCTGCTAGATGACAGAACACTATGGTTTCTGTGAAAGGCCAGTGTCTTATAAACTGCAGGTGGTAAGATGCTTCTTGCTTTAATGGAGTCCATTCCAAGAACAGCAAAATAAGTTACCCTATACTGAGTCAGACCATTGGTTCATATAGCTCAGTGCATCTCAGTGTACACTGATTGGCAGCTGCTCTCCCGGATTTTAGGCAGGGAACCTTTTCCTGGTCCTACCTGGAGATGCTGGCGATTGAACCTGGAACACTCTGCACCCAAAGCAGATGCTCTGTGCCCCAGAGCTGTGGATCTTCTTCTAATATTACTAGCACATGAGAACCAATGTCTAAGTTGGAGTGTGCTTTCCCCCTGATAAACAGTACTCCGAGGCTGCAACGCTTACCTGCTAGAAGTAAGCCCACTGAACTCAGTGGGACTTATTTCTGAGTAAGACATATATGGAATTATGCTATGAATCTTCCACTGCTACAACAGAAAGACATCAGTGTTATTTATGCATTTATATAAACTACTTAAGACTTCCCTTCACAAGGCATAAGAATACCGTATTTGTTTGTTTGTTTGTTTGGCCCGGAATTTTGAAATTCATCCACTATGGCAGGGGGTGGGGTTAGGGAGGATGACTTCAATTGAACCAACTCCAAAATGAGAAGGGGAGGAGTGGTACAAACATCCTTGAGCCATTTTGGAAAAGAAGAGATGACTTAAATGGTAGTTTTGCGTGTGAGAGAAACATACACATCCTCTTGTGTGTAAATGTCACAGGCTCTGCAGCAACGGCAGCATAGCTCTGCAGCTCTACTATCTTCCTTCCCAGAACAGGGAGCCAAGATGAATCTCTGTTGGCCAAGCCTCAAGATAACATGATGTCCCCAGTTTAATCCTGAGTATCTTAATTGTTCCCTTCTGATTCTATGAAGCATGGCTATGCACCAGTGATTTGCAACAATGTGCTGCTGAAATTGGGATGTACTATGCAATAATTCAGGGTTTAGGTTACACCTCGAAAAGAGAATTTTGCAGTCTGTTGTAAATCTTCTACTTTTTTATAACCATAAGAGGAAGGTGTTTGGGAATTAACAAGAAGCACCTTGCAGCTTATGTACTACAACTCCCATCAGTCCTAGCCAACACATGCTACCTTCTCTCTCCCCTACAACTCTCTGGGAGTCAAAGCTCTGTCCCTAAAATGGAACCAAGATGGATGCGCCCCATTTGCCACCTGTGAATAGGTTGGCAATTTGGGGGGCGACTATTCAGTCCATCACTTTTCCATTGTAGAGTCTCGAAGTGGTATACAATTGGTGGTATTCAACATAGCCTTGCTCAAAGTAGACCCATTAGACATGAGTACATTAATTTCAGTGGGTCTACTCTGTGTAAAACTCAATTGATTATCACCCAATGAAACAATCAGATTTATAGACAGATCATATTGGTCTCACACTGATAGATCCTGAAGGCCACCTGCTCTTGTCCATATCACACAAGGGCACCATGTGGCTTCTTGTTCTGCTCCTCTCAGTGGTGGTGTTGGGAAACAGAGGTGCCTCCCCAGCCCAAAAAGTGTTCCTGTTGCCACTGTGAGCAGATGGTATCAACAGACCTCAAGTCTCAGGGGTAATGATGACTGAAGGGAATGAGAAGAGACTGATATATGAACTCCTTTCCCCAGCCTGCCTGCTAGTGATGATGATGGCAAAGGAAGTCCCTGAAGCAGATGGTTTCACAATGTTAGTCCAGCTGGTACTCTGACTGCCATTTCTACTTCTCTAGGCAGATGTACTTTTTGGGTGCTTCCAGACTGGCACTATTTTCAGATGAGATTCAGAAGCATACTAGCAAATTCAGGTTGCACAATTAAAAGTTGATTTGGTGCTCTTGTGCAACAACCCCTTAAGTCTAAAAAAATCACTTTTCGGTAATAAGGACAGTGATGGGGAAATACGCTGGAAATACAACCAACAAATCACTGTGCAACCTCTCTGCAAGCGAATCAGAATGAATGCTCAAGTAATAGCTGATTATCCTTTAACCTTCCTGCAAACTTTGCATAAACAAATCAGGATGCATGTTCAGTAAGCAGATCATCTGGAAGCAACCTTGGCTTTATTTTGTAGGGTGCTTTTTATTTCCTTATGTCTATTTATTTTATTTAACTTGTTTCATAAAATTTATATGCTGCTTGATTATAAAACAAAAAAGAACCTCAAAGAGGGTCTCCATCTCCCATACAGGAAAAACGTTATACATAAAGCGGCCTCACTCTGTAAACATTCAGAGGCTCTGCTTTTTAAAATCATAACATTTCCTATTATAGTCTAAGGCTTGCCACTGAATACTGAGACAAAGTTGACAGGTTCTAATTGAGTCCAGGCTCAGACAAAGCTTCATTAACAGGTAAATCCCAGCCTCTATTCCAGAGTGGTTTGCTACTGTCATAATTAAATTACGCCTGTACGGACCAGTGTGGATCAAAGGGGTGGGGGTGGGGACTCGAACTGAGCCAATGTCTGCCTTCTCCAACAAATGGTGACACTACTCCCATTTTAACATGCAAGGAAGATGCTAGAACACACAAGTTTTATCACAGCTATTAATAAAATGTGTGTCATAAACAATGAAGTTTAATTAGTAACTGAAGTGTCTACAGCAATTAAAAATGAAGGAAGTGTGTGGAACACTGCAGGGGGGCTTATACTTATAAACAATTTAAATTGCAAATCAAGTATGCCAGAAGTTTGCCAGAAGTTTGGGAAAGTGTATTATTTTAGGGATAATGCGGTTTCCGCCCCCAACCAAATGGCGAGTGCTACATAGATTGACAGATGGAAGGTATCACATCGCTGTCTGTTCTGTCACACCCAACCATCTCACCATAGATTAGCCTGCACAATCTCTGCTACCTTTGGTAACCTGGTGCCCTCCAGATGTTTTGGATAACCAGCCTAATCGACACCAACCACCATGTGTGGGTTAGGGCTGATGAGAGTTGTAGTACAGAAGCTTCAAGGAGAGGGCTGGGCCCTCTCAAAATTTTGTGGCGGCTGTCCACACACAACATGCTCACTTCACTTGCAGGGGTAATGATGACTGAAGGGAATGAGAAGAGACTGTATCATGCGTGCATGCCATGCGACATGCTGACGTCATTCGCACAAGCCACGTGGCATACACACAACATGCCCGCATATCATACAGCATGTGTGACATCAGCATGCTGCATGGCATGCACGCATGATGTCAACACATGTGCGCAAGTCATGCTGCCCTAGCCTCCTCAATTGTAGGGTCAAGCTGGCAAGCTTTATTAGACCTGGGATGGAAAGGCTTTCCTGCCTTTCAACTTTCTTTCTGTCCCAGTTGGCCTTTTAATCTGATCTGCATAAATTGTGATAGTTTAGACATGGTAACCTTCCCAAGAGTTTGGCACAACTCCTAATACAAATAGTTTATTTTATTGACCTCTTTGTATTTCTTGGAGTCCTGTTGTTCATTTCACGGTTTATCTAGACATCAAGATTTTCCTCTCGTTGCTTTTTTATGTCTCTGTAGTCTTAAGAAAGGCAAGTTAAAGAGTATAAATTTCTCTCTTTTCTAGATCAGTGGCCTTACTTCTATGGTTCTCTTTTTTTTTTTGTATTTGAATTTTTATTGATTTACAAATAAAAGATAAACAAAAAATAAGAAGAAAATAAAAAGAAAAGAAGAAAAAAAAATAGTACACGTTACATGTTTCACATCAGATATTTCACATTTCCATCTCTTATAAGACTTCCTTCAGCTTGTCCGTAAATCATTCGTGGTAATAATTAAGATTACGCATTTCCTAGCTTATATTGACAATATATATCTCTCTCTCTTCTATTCCCTTTAGTCAATAACTCTTCGTCTTTCACAATGCTTCTTTAAATCCCCTTAACGTTGTTTGTCCCTCACTTATATATTCCAGGTAATCTACATATTTTCCCCAATCCTTAATGAACTTTTGGTCTCTTAAATATCTAATCTTTCCTGTCAATTTATCCAACTCCGCGTAGTCTAATAATTTTGCTCTCCACTCATCCACCGTTGGTATTTCCTGCTGTTTCCACTTCTGGGCTAGCGTTACCCTTGCTGCTGTAACCGCGTAGTACACAAATTTACAATCCTTCTTTTGTATCTCGTTCCCTAGTATCCCCAATAGGAAGATTTCTGGTTTCTTTAAAAACGTATATTTTAGGATCTTCTTGAGTTCAATATATATTTTTTCCCAGAATTCTTTCACTTTTCTACACTCCCACCACATGTGGTAAAAGGAGCCTTCCTTGTCTTTGCATTTCCAGCACTTATTACAAACCTTGTACATTTTCGATAATTTTATAGGTGTTATATACCACCTATAAAACATCTTCATGACATTTTCTTTTATTGTCGTACATGCTGTAAAGTTTAATCCATCTTTCCACAGTTTTTCCCAATCTTCAAATTGTATACTATGGCCCACATCTCTAGCCCAGTGAATCATAACGGACTTGACTTCCTCATCTACTAAATTCCAATCTAACAACATCTTATACATTTTAGATAAAGTTTTCACATCATTGTCTATAATTTCCGTCTGAAATTTAGAGTCTTTATCCACATATCCTCTTTCTTTGCTGTCTTTTTTAAACATTGCATTTATTTGGAAATACTGTAGCCAATCAAATACTAGTTCTTTAACCTGCCCATAAGGTTTCAATCTCCATTTCCCACCTTCTTTAATTAATAATTGGCTGTATGTTACCCAGTTACTTCTCATATTAATCTTTTTCACACTTAACACTTCAAGAGGTGATAACCAGTGTGGAACTTTAGGCTCCAACAGGTTTTTGTACCTTTCCCATATTTCAATTAGTGGACCTCGAAAGATGTGGTTTTCGAATCCCTTATGTACTTTCCTTTTTCCGTGCCACAAGTAGGCGTGCCAACCGAACCTGTTGTCGAAACCCTCCAGATCTAGCAATTCATTGTTCACTAACTTGACCCAGTCTTTCAGCCAGCAAAGACATGATGCCTCATAGTATAATTTCAAATCTGGCAGGGCAAAACCTCCTCTTTCTCTTATATCTGTTAACAATTTAAATTGAATTCTCGGTTTTTTGCCCTGCCAAATATATCTTGAGAGCACCCTTTGCCACTCCTTAAAGACTCCATTCCCCTTAATTATTGGAATGGTCTGAAATAGAAACAACAACCTTGGTAGCACATTCATCTTAATTGTGTTAATCCTTCCCCAAAATGACAGTTTTAGTCTTCCCCACACTTCTAGGTCCTTTCTGATTTCTTTCCACACTGTTTCATAATTATTCTTATATAAGTCTATATTTTTAGGGGTTACCCAAATCTATGGTTCTCTTTAATTGGTTATTGACCTGTTGCTCCACAGTCATTCATCAATTGTGTACTTGACTGTAACCAGGTGGCTGACTCTAAGACTCTGTATAAAGGGCTCTTCTGTTATGTCATCTTAGGTTCACCTACAGAGGAATGAGGGTTAATACTGCTGACTAAAGCTTACATGTGGGTCTGAAGGCTGAAGAATTACTTTCCACCTAGAGCTAATGAGAGAAGAACAAGGGAAGGAAAAGGAAGGAAAGGTCAAAGAGGGAAGCTCAGGGAACAGATTTAGGTCTACAACATGCGGGATGTTGACTTTTCCCATGTCATTATGTCCCATTCCCCCCTGAGCAAAATTAATATTATGTCCCTCAGTTTCTTTATCTGGTTTCAAAATGATTAAAAGCACTGTGTTTCTGAGCCTTTTAAGATCTGTGAATCAGGATGTAAGGAAGCAGTAATTTCCAACGTGGGTTGTCGCAATCTACACTGTTTCCATTCCGTTACAGTCCACCTTCTGTGAAAACCTGGGTTGTTCATTTTGCTATCTACTCTGGCTGAAATGAACATGATTAATTATGTAGCTAATTACATAATTAACTTGGGTGCACTCCAATAGAAGTGAAACTTCAAAAACCATGCAGAAAATGACACAATTGTTTTTGCAACGTTTGTGGACTAAAACCCTCTGATAACCAATACCGCTCATATTCTCTTGCATGTTTTCCACTCCTGATCTTAGAGGAACACGTGAATTGTGGCAATTTCTTCTCCTATTTCCAATTCTGATGGAATTCTCTGACTTTCCTTTCATGTTGTATACCATTTTATGATTTTGTTTACAAAGGCTCTTAGCTATCTCATTAGCTGCATTCCTCCAAGCTGCCTTCCTGTTCCTCATATGGTTTTACCTGTCATTTTCAGTTTCTAGTTTTATACGTATTGTTTTGCTTGTAAATTTGAAGATTTGATTTGTATACTGCCTTTGGCAATTCGCTGGAAAATACTGCATGTAAGTCATGCAAACACAATTTTCATCTCTAAGTTAAAATTGGCCTTCTACATAGGATGTACCCAGGGATCAAAAGTTGTAGGTGTAGGTAAAATATATAAACTATGTACTCCAAATGATACAGGATGGTTTTATTTGGTAAAATATATCAGCTGCTTAAACT
The DNA here is from genome assembly GCF_964270895.1 of Podarcis filfolensis. Taxonomy (NCBI): domain Eukaryota; kingdom Metazoa; phylum Chordata; class Lepidosauria; order Squamata; family Lacertidae; genus Podarcis; species Podarcis filfolensis. The sequence continues at coordinate 34,736,349 of NC_139609.1, forward strand.
GTAGGCATGTCATGGGAGTCCCTTACTGGGGTGGCTTTGTAGGCTTCAAAATACTGTTTCTCTGTAGTCTTGTACCAGCATTCACACTGGTCACCCTGATTGTGTTATTACTTCCCACAACTACAAGAATTTGTATTGGGAAGTAAAGGATTAATCACATGATCAGAGTTTACATATGTTGCAGGATATAAAACACATGCAGAGAAAATCTCTTTCTTTCTTTCTCTCTCCCCCGCTTCTTCCCTTTGTGTGTGTATGTGCATGTGTGTAACAACTATGCTACCTTGGCAACGTACAAACTGGGATAAAGACTAGCTATTCATGCGGCTAAATTAGGATTATCTAAAGCAAGGGTGATGAATCTCAGGTAGAGTAGGCTACTACAGATCAAAATAATATTGATTTGATCTTGAAAGAATTTGAATTTGGAAGAGAAACCCCCATTGACTCAGAAACCTACATCATTGCAATGGCCCCCCTCCCCCAAGATTTTGACTGCCTAAGGCAGTGGTGACCAAACTTGGCCCTCCAGCTGTTTTTGGACTACAACTCCCATCATCCCTAGCTAACAGGACCAGTGGTCAGGGATGATGGGGATTGTAGTCCCAAAACAGCTGGAGGGCAAAGTTTGGCCACCACTGCCCTAGGGGCTTCCACAGGGGTTAATCTGGCACTGTGCTTTGCACCCTCCTTGCGTGTTTTCTCCTGGCTGGGAAGTGTGCCTGAACTCTGATGACACCTCCCCTTTGCTGGATGGCAGACAGAGGTATGTGTTTGTAGAAACTAGCCTATCGTACAAAGGTAAAATTTAAAGGTCTTTGCCCAGCACTGGCAGGTGGCTCTGGGAGGGAATGTGACCCTTAGACTGAAACAAGATTGCCCACTCCTGATTTGAAGCACTTCAGCCAGCAGCACCTTAACCAGTGCCTGATTTTCAATTTTGATGTCTTGGGAGCTCGAAATGAAGACAAATCAGTCTTTGCAAACTGTAAAACTGCTGCTGCAAGTGCACAAGCGAGCCATGGTTCAGGTGCTTTGGCTGCTTCTTCAAAAGCACATTCTGTATCGCAGCACTCAATGTCTGAGAAGCTGTGAGGTGACCACTTCACACCCCACCACCTGGAGGCTACTCGGCTCGGCGAGCTGCTTCTCACGCAGAACCTTCAATTTCTGTCACACCGCTTGGGAGCCCTCCCAAATGTGGCTTTCTGCAGTGGTGTGGAGAAAATTGGAGTTCTTAACCTCTTTCTCCTTCCACTTAAGTCAGTGGGTAAACATTCGAGAGGCTAACACCCAAGAGGTCAGGCCCTGCTCCTTTTCCGCTGCCTGCTAGAAGACAGACTATGAAGATGAGAGCTGACACCTGAACTTTGCATTGTGCTAAAATGCCACTTCCTCCTCAGCAGTTTCTGTCTCGCCTGTGGAACGTCCTTTTTAAAGGGGGCTTTATGGTTTTAAAGCCACACGGAAGGTGAAAGATTAATAACGGTGGAATATAATTCCCTCTATCTTTAGATCTGCTTCCAGTATGCTATTAACTTATCCACAGCCCTTCGGTGTAATGCGCAGGGCTGCAGCTGGAGCAGAGCACAGCCAAGCTGGCAAGATCAGCTTCTCAAGGGATGCAAGAGTAATTCAGCCTCCAGGTTCACAGAAGCCTCTCGGGAGCAAAACCTGCTCTCGTGAGCCAAAGTTGCCAAAATGTGTAGTGCGTGGTGCATGCAAAATGTTAGCTCTGGGTTAACATTAGAAAGTTCAGTGCATATTTTATAGCAAAAGCAAGGTGTATAGCATGTGGGATGGCTAATCTGGCATTAACAGCACAATGCTATGTATGTCAACTCAGAAGTAAGCCCCATTGGTAAGTGAGGCTCACATGTGAGGAGGAAGAAAGAGATGGCCATACAAGGTGACAGGGGACCTTCAAAACCTCTGTGCAGAAGCATCTGGAAAGGCATAGTTGAACTTAGAGCTGGAAGACGCTTGAGTGAACAGTGCCTGACACCCCAAGATAGATTAACTGGTCTACAGATCTTCCATTACTGGTTTATCTGTGTTCATGCCACGTTGTGGGAAAGAGGAGTACATCATTCATTCAAATGATATCAGTGGAGGATTGGAGACCTGTCCCTCCAGGGATTGTACTGTATGGCAGCAACGCGGCTCAAACAATCCAAAATCTTAAAGGTTTCACACGTGTGCTCTTCCAAACCTGCTGAAAAATTGGTGCACCCGAGAATCTCATCAACACTGTGTGAATAATCTTCCTTCTACTGTTCGAGTCTCTCATCAGTATTAGTATTAGTGCAGTGGCGCTGTGCAACAGACATATGGAAACGTTATTTGTTTCTCATTTAGCAAACAGATAAGAATATGGAAATAGTTTCAGTCCATTTGTTTGATGAGCTTCCTAAGCCAGTAATAAACAAATCAATACAATTAGTTTTGGCTCATCATCATTTAGAAACCTTCACTACTGGGACACAATTTAATTATACCTCTTGCACTACAGCAGCAGAAAACCGTTGAAAATGGGCTACTTTACCATTTATTGAACCAAAGAGGAAGAGCAGTGGGATACATCAAAAACAGCATTTATCTTCTAACTAGGGCGTGCAAGATTTAAAGCATATTGTGCAGCATAATTTTCCTGATTGAAATGATAACATATTCCTACCATTAAGGACTTGTGTGAACGACCCAGTGTAAGCGCAGCTGTATGGAAGGAAAGTCTCTGACATTTGACATGCCTCATGTGAATGATGCAATTAATACAGGATGCATCAATCTCACTTGGAATTGATTGCAAAGTACACTAATTTTAATGGATTAATTAAGCTTCAGGAATGACGTATGATGTTATAAGTGGGGGGAAATACCATATGTGCATTTCAATGGCAAGATGAATATTTTAGCTCCTTTCTCAATGGAGCATCTCTTTGCTAATCAGTGGGGCTGCCCCTGATGATGGAAACTTCTTGAATTGCAGCCCTTGTTTTGTTAGGCACAGGTTGAGACTACTCACTGCAAATGCTCTCCTCAATGAATTGGTTTTTAAATTTATTCAAGAGAAAAGGGAAGGTGGAAAATTGAATTTTGATTTTGTTGTTGTTGCAATTGCACTGTTCCCATCCTTGGAGCTATATTATAACAAGATTTGTGCAAAGCTGTTCATGGCAGAATACATGAACTTCATAGCCTAATCTCTCCACCAGCTTTAAAACAGTGGTAGCTATCTATGATGATGACAACGACGACACAAATCAAGTCCATAGTGTAAGACAGTGTTGTGCCAGTGTGCACTATAATTCAAGTGCAGCCTTCCTGAAACAAATAGATGGGACAAGTGGAGCTGTGTGCTGTCCCCTTGCTGCTGATGCATCCAGCCCAAATCTCTGGATGACTTCTCCCAGTGGCTTCATGTAAATGTTAAAAGGCACAGAAAAGGCTAAAACCCTTGGGCACCCCAAATGACCATGTCCCAAACCAATCTGGGTTGATTCAAGAGGATCTAGGCATCAGTCGGGTCATGTTAAAACAACCCCCGATCACCATGGGTTAGGCAACACAGAGTGATCCAGGGCTGTTGTTAACATTGCGTAGGCAGATGGAGAACCGGTGAAAAGGTGGCAGCTGCATCTTCATGAAACAAGTTAGGGGTGGTGGGGGTGGGGGTGGCTGGATGCCTTTCCCACTCAACCTTTTCTTTATCACGACAAGCCTCCTCTTCTCAGTCCTGTGAAGCAGCACCACACAGGATCAAAATCTCCTGCTTACCAAATAGTAAGTGGAATATTTAGTCCTGCATGGTCCCAGTTGCTGCTCCTTTGTAAGTGGCATTCTTCTGTGCAGTGAAGGAGCACTTGTGAAGGAGCAACATCACGAGGAAAAGGAGAAGCAGAAGCAGAAGGAGGGACAGAGTGGACTGGTCTGATTTAAGGGCCACAGATCAGGGCCACAGAGCAAACGTGGGGTGCATGTGCACAGCCCTAGTGGATAATATTGAAGTAGACCAATGGCCTGATTCAGTATGAGAGCATTGTCTGGACTTATTAATAAGTGATCTTATTAATTTGTTTTTAAAACTCTTTCTGTTGGTGTTCTCTGGGAAAGAATTGATAGGTTCTCCATAGAGAAGTAAAGCAGATACCCAGGATTTTAGTGTAGCTGTGATCTGGCTGTAGCGTGTCAACTGAAGAATGAAACATAGCAGCAAAGGCTCATAATCTAAGTCAGGCAGCATAAAGAAGTGATTTTTAAAAACTGACCTTTTTAAAAATGACTTTGCTAACACCAGTGCAGATAGAGTCTATTTTTATATTAATTTTGGGGAAGGGGAAGTTAGAGTAGTGTATAAGAACCCTGAAGTGCAAACCAGTGTTGTTATCTTATGGCCTGGGTTGGTTGTGCGCTACATTGCTCAAATAGGGCTGCAAATTAATATGGAAAACTTTCTCACAAATGACCTTGGAAGCTTTCCCTACCATTGGCACCCATGTTGACATTTTACTCTTGCCATCTGGTTATGCACATGGCAGAGGAATTTAACATCACAGGTAGGTTTCAGCAGGGTGATTTTGCATTGCATACCTTGCAGAAAATGCCTTGTTTCCTGCACAGTTTCTGCTTTCAAACCAAAGAGGGATGGAAAAAGGCTTGTGATTACACCTTAGTGCCATTGTGAAGGCTTTCAAAATATTAATTTGCACTTACGTATAAGAGGAAGAATTGCCCCAAGACACCTCAGCAATGCCAAGGATACTTCTAGCAAGATAACCCCAGAGTGGATAACTGAAGATTTCTCTGCAAGAAAAGGGTTCTATTTACAGGCATCTAACAGAGTCCTTTTTTACATTTCACTTAGCTTGCAAAATAATGAAGTCCAGTTCATGTCCATCCATGCTTATTTTAACTGAAGGGGTGCTGAAGCAATTCTAGTGTGATTTAAAATTAATTAAGAATTGTAAAGTACTTTGTATACTGGTATTACAGTAAGTACTACAGTGCTACAAAAGTAATATGCATGTTTTTAATGGGGTGTGTGTGCAAAAACAGAGAGGAACAGGTTAAGCTGGTGCAGTTCCTTGCAACTTGACTACATACCCTCCAAGTGTCTTGTTTTAAGCGGGACATCCGAAGATTTCTGCCTCCACCTTTCCCATCTCCTCTGCACCATCATTGTTGTTCTGCTTTGTTTGTGCCAACAGTCCTGGCAAGCTCAACTGAGTCCTTCCTCGATGGAGTCCTTCCTCAGAGCTAGGCATTGTGGGCGAGGTTGTCCCCAAAAGTGCCTACCACCAGGTACTGTTGTGAGTAACTTTATATTGTATTTGGTGCAAAGGAACAGTGGTACAGATTTTTCTCTCTGAGGAAGAACTCCTTCTGAGGAAGAACCCTTTCCTCAGTGCAAGGTATGAGGTGGGACTTCCAGGAAACACCTCTGCCACTTTGCTTCAATTGTGTCATGGGTGGCAACGCTAGCTGTGGTGGTTAGGAAGAGGGGAGGGGTGGGCAGCGATGACCAAAGTATCAGCAGCAACCAGGCTACTAACTGTGGCAAAGGACAGATTTGAGGGCAGTAGATGGCAGCGGAAGGATCTGCCACCCTTCCCAATCAGATACTTGAGTCATGTGGCTAAGCATGATTCATGGCATGACCAGCCCTGGCTATACCAAGGTCTAGTGGCTACACCTAGAAGACAGAAGGAAAAGGAGGAGGACATTTGAACACTTTAGCAGCAATGATGAGCTACAAGGGAAAGCACTTTAAAAAATGAGAAACGAAGACACTCTAGCCACAGCAGAGCTTCTAGAGACACCATTGGCCCTCCAAACATGACAGATTTTGCCATGCTTAGACACCAGTTTTGTAAGCATGGCACTGAGTTGCAGAAGAGTTGGTGCTTTGAACCTGCTCTCTCTCCTGGTCATTTTTCTTTACCTTCCTCCTCCTGCTCCTCCTCCTCCTCACTACTCACCTACAGGAGATTCTGGCCTTGGTGTGTTTTGGCCGGGGGACTGGTGCCATTGTTTATTTGAATTACTGCCATGCAATCAAACTGTAGCTAGGCAATCAAGCTGCTGCTAGGCGATCAACCTCCTGCAGCACGGTAGGTAATCAAACTTGGGGGAAGGTCATAATTTAATTAAGTTTTTTGTGAGGGAGTAACTTAATCAAAAACCTTTACTGGGCAAATTCCAGAGGGAGAACTGTATTAGTCTGATGCAGCAAATAAAAACAAAACAAAACAAAACAAACAAACAAAGGATGGTGTGGCATCTTAAACACAGGTGTATTGTGGCACAAGTTTTTGCAGACTAGATCCCACTTTGTCAGATGCACGAAGTGTTGTCTTCGATTGGTAGATATTTGTATGTGTGTGCATACACACACACACACATTGTACACATGAAAAAAGAGTGTGTAAATAAACAGAAGGGCCAAAGTCCATGGAACTGCAAGAAGGCTAGCAGATTATGAAATTTCAAGGCAAAGATCAAAAGTGTACAAGATAAGTACAACAGAAATAATAGATCATACAACTCAGCAAGATTGTGATAACACCAATTATACTAGTTCCCCCTCCCTTCAGGCCTTCACATTTCTACCCAGGGACTCTAGCATCTCTTAAATCACGCCGTGAATATAAAGCTATTAAATGCAACAGAGCTGATAAATGCAGTCAAATGTACTGATGGCTGGGCTCTGCTAAAATTTATAGTTCTATACACTTCCATAGCAGCAGTGCCATTGTAGGATATGCCAGGATAGTTTAGTTCCAGGGTCAAGGGGAGGCAATGCTGCAGAGTTACTGCTAAGTTTATGAAAAGTCACTACAAGGACTTTTGCCTGATTATGTTTAAGTAGTTTTCTTTACTTAAGACTGTTTCAGCTTGTGGGTTTTGGTCAGCCTGCATCAACTTCTGGTATATCAGCATAACAAGCTGAGAGAGTTTCATGCATGCTGGCACCATTTCTTGAACTGAACCTATTATATTAGCTTCTCAGCAAAGCTTTTCTCACCTGTGCAAAGGATGTATTGGGAAGAACGTTCATGGATGTCAACCTTAAGGGCAAGCAGTCAGCATGAACCATCACAGAATTCAGAACTAGACAATACACAGTACAACAGGACTGTAGCCTACTGATGGACATGTTAGATACAGTGGTACCTCTGGTTAACAACTTAATTCGTTCTGGAGGTCCGTTCTTAACCTAAAACTGTTCTTAACCTGGAGCACCACTTTAGCTAATGGGGCCTCGCGCTGCCGCCGCACGATTTCTGTTCTCATCCTGAAGCAAAGTTCTTAACCCGAGGTACTATTTCTGGGTTAGCGGAGTCTGTAACCTGAAGTGTCTGTAACCTGAAGCATCTGTAACCTGAGGTACCACTGTAGGATTAAATGTGTCTGCACACTGGTGTAGGATTAATAGTCATAGAGATAGGGGGAGCATGTAATACAGCAACACACAAATGTAACATTAGATGTGCCTTTGAAAGGTGCCATGTGACAAGAAGGTTGCTGTTTTTGGAACTCTATGTTTCAGGGATGGGAAATCCTGGGCCTTCCACATGTTAGTGGCCTACAATTTCCATCATCACTGAATTGGGCATGTCAGTTGAGAGACTGATGGGCTTTGGGAGTCCAGCACCATTTTAAGGACCACAAGTTTCCCAATCCTGCCCATTTGGTTGCATGCGAAGAACCAAATTCAAATGGAAATAAGGAGTGTAGAAAGAGCTGCTGAAGAACATGACCCGTCTGAGGTTGTAGCTGCTCACTAAATGGAAAAGCAAGCTTATCTGTTTTCCACACACACAAAAACCCACAGCAGACACAGAGGGAGGAGAGGCGGCAAGCTACTATAATAGTTCAGCTAACCTTTTCGTCAATTGAGCTGTAAGTCAAGACCAAAACATCAGCACCACTTTACGCTACAGTACATAATACGCTCTTGCAGTGTAGAAGAGGGAAAAGAACAGGGGTGGAAGCCTTACAATTGCCATACATAGGTGCATAGACCTAGTTGTTCCTGTTCAAGCGTGATGCAAACTATTAATGCTTCATAGGGCATCTGCGCCAGGGGTCTGCTAGCCATGAATTATAAACTAAATCCATGCACAATAAACTAAGTATCCTTTTACACACACATAAACTTGAAGAATGTGAACTGCTTTAGTGTGGTGAAGTTCTGTGTTGCAGCTTGGTCTTCTCATGGAATTGTTATACATTTTGGAATCACACACTGCTAAAACAGTTCCCTGCAGTGTGTGAAGGCATCACACGAAAGAGGCTCCCAGCACCATGGAATCCATCTATGGGGAAATGTGTGTGTGAAATGGACATGATTAATTCTGTATATTATGCAACCAGGATAGACTAGATTTCTCATGCATAACAAAGGTGATGTGAAATCCTGAAAATTCAAGCTGTGTAGTGCGAGGCAATTAGTGAGAGGTCCCCCCTCCCCTTCCTCAAATGCCACAGTTGCTGATTTCAGGTCAGTTTGCACATTTTGTACACACATTGGATTAGTGTTAATAATACTGCATATATGGTTGAGAAGGAAATGTACTGCATACAGCTTTTGAATATCTTTATTTATAGTCAGGGTGGGGGAAAAAAATCTCAGCCATAGTGTTGAATCTACATAGCTTCTTGCATTTAATGTATGACATTAATTCAGTTTGTCACTTGAAAAGAATTGGTGATGAGATAAGGTGAGCAATATATAAGAATGCCACCTAATCGAAATCCCCAGTAACCATTATAATCTTGCTTTGCGAGTGGGGCGGGAGGAGGGGAAGAAAAGACTTTCAAATGATAACTCAAAATTCTAATTTCACTGTATAGAATGGAACTCCAAATAATTGAGAACACCAACTTTTATGCAAACCTATTTTAGCTCAGCTGCCTGAATGTTAATTCATGCCTTAATGAAAAACAACTCTCCACAGGTCTTTCTACCTCCCTTCAGTGCTTAATACAAACTGGTGGCACAAATGGCCAGCATCACAAAGCCTTGCTTTAGGGATTATTTTCTTCATTTTAATTTTAAATGTCACTTTTTATCAACAGAAACTTAAGTGTGGCAGCCGCTCCAGCCTCTTCAATTTTCAGCCATACCACTGCTAAATATATGTTTCTTATTTATTTATTTTGGTTAGCCTATTTAAAATGACATTCTTTGCAACCTAGTCCAGTTCCCTTATATAAAAAAATATCCTTTAGGGGCTTGAACCATGTTAACTTCTCAATCTAGTATTCTTTTGAATATTATCAGGGGGAAATGTTTCATGAATATCCTAACAGTAATTGAATATATTACCCACCGCAGGAAGTATCTAAAGGAGTGGTTTCCAAACTCCCCCTACCCCATGGGCCTCTTGAAAATTGCTGAGGGTCTTGGTGGACCACTAAGTTTTTACCACCCCCCACCTCTCCTACGCAATTGTAATGTACTGTGCTGGATGCTGAGTGTTTTTTCATTGCATTTTTACTGATATGCTACAGGAACCTCTGGTACAAAGCTTCTGTTGCTGAAAGTTAACATGAGTATGAAGACTTGGATTTGTGCTCTGATCTAGCAAAATGGCTAAGGTGTTGTTCACTCTATGCCGCTATCAATGCATTAATGTATTGAATAGAAAGCAGCTACCTGTTGTTTCTGGAGAATAGAAAGAGATGAACGGCAACCTTGAAGCTGTCACAGCAGCATCAACTACATGGAGAGGAAGTCACCTGTAGCCATCCTCAGCAATATTCTTATGCAAAGGGCATTAACATATCTAACAAAACAAAGAAAGTAAAAGACCTGGGGGACAAATGAAAGCAAAGAAGGCTAGATTGTACTGTAACATCTCCCCCAAGTCTTTTACTTTCTTTGTCTCATTAGATATGTTAATTCCCTTTGCATAAGAATATTGGTCCCATATATTTACTCCTAATCTCTGCCTTTATGATAAGAGCTTTCCTTGCTGAGTGCCATTGCTGAGTATTGCTGACTTTCACATTTCATAAAACAACAACAACCCAGTACTTCTATGTAAGTATAAATGCTAGCAATTTGATTTTGAACTTATTTAGAAAGAAACACAGTTACTAAAACCTATACATGGAAAAGTGCCAAGTACTTGCACTTGATTTCTCAGTAGATTATTTCCCTTGCTCTCTCTTCTGCAAGAATAAAACAGAAATTTTGTACCGGAGGAGGCAATACATTTTGGAATCAAGAAGCATCCATTGCTTGCAATAAATGCAAGCATAACATTACTTTGAGATGCCAACACATTTCCAGAGCCTCTGAAAAGACATGCAGTCCCCAGATCAATGAAAGTGATGCTAAAGGATATTCCCTTTCCTTCTACTATGTGAAAATTCAATATGTGTAGAAACAGGAGGAATCTAATTCATATTGACAAACAAGTGCATTTTTTTCCAATACCTAGTAACAGCATTCAGGGTGCTATATACTACTTTAAATAAAATACAATTGGATTTAATTTCCTTGGATGGAAACCACATCTATGGGGCTAGAATAATCTCAGTGGAAGATACCAATGTATAAACTTTTCCAGATTTCTATTGTTAGAATCTGCTTCTTAGTTTACTATTAAGCTGCTGGCCATAAAAATGCATTCGTCTATGAGTTCCCAAACCTTCAGCTGCAAATCACCAACAACTGATGGCTGGACTCTGGGATATTTTCCCTTCCCTTTCTCTGGAAGAAGCTGACAAAAAAATTATGATCTAGATCAGCCTTTCCTGGCTTGGGTCCTCAAGATGTTTGGGATTATAAGCACTATCAGCTTCAGTATGCATGACCAATAGTCAAGGATTGTAAAAGTGGTATAACAAACAATCTGGAAGACACCAGATTGGAGAAATCTAGCTAGCCTAGGTTTTGAATTGCCACTACAGGATATGATATGTAATTGAGATAAAAGTTTGGTGTAGTTTTATCTGAATTTTAGCTAGCTTGCACAGCTCTTGTCCTAAATAAGATATATAGATATATCTGGGATGCTTTGATGAATGGCATTTCCAGGACATCAGGATCACACCACATTTCCCCTGCATACAGAACATTATGGAGAAGGACTGTAGACTAGGATGACCTGCAAGCAACTCAGGCAAGGCAGGAGCACATCAAGTTCAATCACATGGCAGAGAATACATGTCACACTGCCATCCAATTGCTCTATATGCAGAGTGAAACCCCATGTAAACTGGCTGGGTCACTGAAGCGTGTTTCTATTGTATATGAAAGCGTCTTGAAAAAAGGCTGTTAAGCAGAATACAGATAATAGGATCCCCTTCTACCAGCATCTCATTCATGTTTCTTGCAGTAGTCCAGAATGACAGCAGATTCACTGAACCAAGCTGATATAGGACTCCTATTGCCTTTGTATGAGATGCATACTCTGAATCTAGTGGAGATGTGTGCTGCTTTAATAGCACTGTTTAAAGTTGGTCCAACTAGGGAAACAATCTAAGTCAGGCATCCCCAAACTCAGCCCTCCAGCTGTTTTGGGACTACAACTCCCATCATCCCTAGCTAACAGGACCAGTGGTCAGGGATGATGGGAATTGTAGTCCCAAAACAAATGGAGGGCACAGTTTGGGGATGCCTGATCTAAGTGTTTGTATTTTTATGTTGTGATGCGCCCTGCGGTGAAGGGCAGCGTGCAATCAATCAACCAATCAATTTATTGAGGTTGTATTTTTCCTAGATGAGTCAATGAAGCCCCAATGTGATTCCAGAGGCATGGAATCCTTGCAACATCACCATTCTTGAGAGTGTTTACAGCCATGTGCATTTCAAGAGATAATGGGAGACACCTCATTGATTCTGGGGTGAAGCAGGAAAATGTCTCAAGCCAGCCCTGGCACTGATGCATAGTACGGTGACATCATGATGCCTTCAGGTTAACGGTTTTGCAAAACACAACCAGTTCATACCATTGCTCTGACTGTCTACAGGAAAATTGGAATTGTGCTATTTGTACTGCTTCTCAATGCTATGGCTGGGTTGTTTGTTTTTTAAAAAATGAAGCACTCCACATATGTATCTATACAGATTCCGAATTATACATATGCTATGCAAGTTGCTTAACTGCACTTAATTCAATCCGAGAGAGAGAGAGAGAGAGAGAGAGAGAGAGAGAGAGAGAGAGAGAATACTCTGGGTTTTGAGGGCTTGTCTTGGACAATGCTAATGCATTTTACATTAATACTCAGTGTCAGAGTTTCCTAACCTATGACATTAAAATGGCCTAAGCATTTTGTGCTACTGTTCTCTGGTACAAAAACGAAAGCCATTTGAGCTGGTGAGATTCATTATAACACAACACAGCAGGGTTTTCTATAAAATAATGCTATGATATCTGATGCAAATACACCCGCTTTCATGTTTTAAATTTGTATCCCCATTACTTGCAGAACCTCACAAACCAGTCAGGTGTTTGTTGACCTAAACCTGCTCTTCTGTGCTTGTTGAAATGATACCACAGAAGGAGCTCCTGTTGCTGGCAAACCTATGTAAAATGCATCCAGTGACCTTTTCTCATTAGAAGACAGAGCATGGATGAGCATGTGCACTGGGATAGGTTCTGACCTCTCCACATATATCGCTGCGAACTTAAGATGAATATATTTTGTGTACAATTAAAGCTGCATGTTTCTTCAAGAATACACACAGTAGTTCCCACTATTCTTGCACTGATGAAGTTCACTCGAAATGTAAAAGTGGGGTGTAAGGATGCAGTTTTTAAATAAAAAGATTATGTTTGCTGCCTCCTCTACGGGCACTTGCGTTTGGTTGCACTCTGGGTATCTGGCAAGTTATGATCCATATTATGTTCTGTTGATGATATGTCGAGGGTGCCAGCTTGGAGGAGGGATTGGGCTTGATGGCTGTCTAGGTGGGGCACTCAAATCTACAACTGCCTTACATTACAGGATGAGAAAGAAATACACATAAATGAACAAGAAAACAAGTCAGCTGAACATCTGTGCAGCTAATGATGTGTGAATGACACCAGCTACTTCCTGTGTTAACTATCTGTTGATTTGATAGTTGTCATTTCATGCAAATTCTCAAATTACGCTTTCTCCTATATGAACCTTTTCCACAATCACTGGGTGAGGAGCTACTCTGTGAACCCTTCCAGCAGAGATTTGACTGGGACCTTTTCCATTGCGCTTCTACAGTTATGGAGCTCACTGGCTGGGTGATGGGGGAGTAGCTGCCACCACCCTCAGGGATTCCATATTCCTTACCAGGAGGACAGCCCTCTTGGGAGCTGGATTTGAGGGTCTGTATTTGGCATTGGGTCAGAGAGTCAGAGATGGGATTCTTCTGGTGCACTAGCCATCCAGTTGCTCAGCAGCTTTGCTGCCTGGAGGGAGATGGGCAATCAAGGCAGGGCCACCAATCCGTATCAGCCATTGGTATGCGGGACTAGAAAGTTCCTTCAGTTATTGCAGGTGTATTAAACAATAAGCAAAAGAAGCACCACATTTCACATCTCCAAATATAAATATTAACATTGTTTTAAAAGAAGATTGATCCGAGGCTGGTGTCGCTTTAAGGCTTAACGAAGAGGGGGCAAAATAGATTTAAAACTTATTTTCTGTATTATCCTTAATACAAAGAATCATAAGAATACTTTGTGTGACGATATAAAACCTAATGGTCCCTGCAGAATTCTAGGTTGTTCCTCCCCAATGTTTGCTTAAGTTGTGATGAAAAATAGCTTGCTTTATTTCCCATCAGATAGCTGCTGATCCCCCCCGCCCCTTGCAATCACATCAGAGAACCCACTGCCAGAGCATCACAGAATACAAAAGATTCATGTCATTATGATTTATCACTCTTTCTTTTTTTTTTTGGTGCTGTTTTCATAATGGAATCAGAGAGACAAAGAGGAATACAGAGAAGAATGGTATGCTTATTATTAAGAGAAACTTTGATTCGAGCAATGCAAGGCAGGCAATTTTGTATCTCATCCAGTTTAACAGGGGGTGGGGAGGATGCAAGAGTTTAATCCACCCCCCCCCCCAGTCTGCAATCTAGAAGACTCCTTCAGCTATAGAGAGAGATGACTTTCTAAAGTGTAAAGCTGGAAGAGCATTTTAAGTTCGATTGGACTGGAAAGAACAACAACACCGCCCCCCCCCCCCGCCCGGAACTGTGAAGATCAATGATTGCATATTGGATACTTCCAGCTATTGCTTTCATCTGAGTCTTTCGAAACCAATAAGGCTTCTCCTTCACATACAACTCTAATCTTCATAACCCCACATGTAAATAACACTCTGAGTCTGATTTTCAAATATTTATATCACACACTGGTGTATAATATGTCTGGATCGATGACTTTCCCAGCCACTTTGGTATAGCCCAGTGCTTTGGCAGATCACATACTGAGAGAATGTTGTGGTGCCCTTCCTCTTGAAAATTACCAGGGTTTCAAAACTATTGTGGTTATGTGTTAGATAGGATTTATTTTGAAACCACAGTTGGCACTATAATGGTTTCAGGTGCGAGTCCCTTCCCAAGGGAGAATTAAGGTCAAATTTAGATTAAATAAAGCACTATTGTTTGAGGAATTCATCAATCCTTAGCAAAGGTTCATTCATATCATAAGGATATGGCAAAGTTTAGTCTGAGCACCAGCCTTTCCTTAGGAAGGAAACAGGATTGTCATTTTCAGTTCAAAATCTGCCACATACTGACTTAAGTTACACAATCCCCTCAACACTCCACCTCTGGCTATAGTTCATTAGTAAGCTGCTGTTTCCACAGAAATATACTATTTTAGTTTATTTAATTCTTGCCAGAATCTGAAATACCAATACATTTGAGGTCTGTAATAATACCCCTGGATGGCAATCTGATGGTTTGCAAGAGATGCCCTCACTGCAAATCTGGTAAGCAGGCGTACCCACAGCACAGAGCTAGAATCCCATAGATAATAGCTTTTTGAAAAACCTTAGCAGAGGTCAAGGCATACAGATATAAAGGTCCTTGAGGCAATCCCTCCTATCTAATATTCCTGTTTTCTGGATATTAATGCACCAATCTCTCAGTGGCATATCACTCTAAGGGCTTGCTAGCTGGGTATGTAGGTTATGTTTATGATACATGACAGGGCCTTTCCTTGCTTTGAAACACATTTTCTATCCAATTAGTCTTCCTGATAGCAAATCAGATACAGTAAGCATGGTGTCACCTCTATTATGCAAAAGTCCTCACGTTTATTTCTATTGTGGGTTGAGAGTTGACTTAAAATGTGTTGCATGGGGACTTTATTGTTGAGATACCCAAAAAGGTAGACCTCGAAACTTCTAGGTCAGGGATGGGAAACCCTGTGGCAATTCAGATGTTGCTGGACTACAACTCCCATCAGCTCAGATCATTGGCATTGCTGGCAGAGGTTGATGGAAGTTGGAGTTCAATAACATCTGTAGGGCCACAGATTACCCATGCCTGCACTAGGCTGCTGGACAAACACAGTCCAACTATTTTTTTTCAAGCAACCCTCCTATAACTCCAGGTTTAGTATAACATCTAGGAGAGGCTAGAGAAAACTCCCCAAGCTCTTGGTTTAGCACTTTAACAGTGCAAGTGATACTCTGGAGAAGCAGATCTTTTCCTAGGACACCTCCTCAATTGGCACCAAGGTCGGTATTGTGGAGTGGAACCTTGATGGAACCTATCTGGAAAAGAGGAGGCTCAGGATCCATTAAAGCCTCTATGAATTTGGTCTGCTTCCTTAGAGCAGCTATGTAGATGCACTCCTAGGCCTAGTTCACATAAGTTGCTGGTGGCCTGGGCTATACCATTACATCCTCTTGAAATAAATGCCTTGCACACAGAAAACCAGCACATTAGAAAGAAGGCACAGTTTGAACATTTCTCCCTTGCAATTACTTTGATATGTGTAGAGCTTTTTAAATAGGAAACAAGTAAGGGAGCACTGAGTAATTCAACCTCTCCTCCCACCTGCAGTTTGATGTGGAGCAGTCCAAGAACAGTTCAGCCACCTCATCTAGGCTATGAACTAGGCTACAATCTTGTACTGGCACTAACGTATGCATTTGTCAGGATTATAAGTGAATTTTCCACAAATCATTCCCATTGATTTACATGCCACTCTACTCCTCCTCCTTACTGGGCTTTAGATGTACTGAACATAGATGTTTGCACACTTCAGCATAACAACATGGCTGCTAAATTCATAGTTGATTGTTACAAAAATACAGCAATTCTACACACACACACACACACACACACACACACACCCCTTCATGCATGAGGGGAAGAAAAATTAGCTACCATTTATGGTTTGAAATAAGTGGTTTCCCCCCATATTTGAATGTGCTTTTGTGTCTGGATGTTTTGCTCACATTACAAAGCAATTGTGCTGACCACTTCTAAGGGGTGTGTGTGTGTGTGTGTGTGTGTGTGTGTGTGTAGAAAAGACCCTAGGCATGGAATGGCTAATTTTGAAAATGAACCACCAGCAACAATGGACTGAAGTAACTGTGTGGCTATCTCATTTCAAGAGATTTCCCACCTGATATAATATGCAAGTATTGTGGAACATGAAGGAATTAATATGGACATTAGGAAAAAATGGGATCTATGATCTGGTCCTATAATCCAGGTGTTTTTCCCCTCTTCCTATTTTGGTTATCAAGTATTAATTGCCACAGATACACTGGTGAATAATTCATTCAAAATATTACTAATAGTTTTACTGCGGATACTGTTCAACATGGAAGACTCAGAGATTAACCCTTCAGTTCTAACTGTGTGTGCAAACCATATGTCAATGGATTCCACCTGAGATTTCAGAGCTAGTGTGGGGAAAGTAACAAAGACTAAAGAAATGACAGCAGTATCACACCCACAGACAGTGCAATTAGCTAAAGCCATGCCAATATTTAGAAGCACGAAAAATGGTCAACATGTGGCAAGATACATGCAGCATACGCTATTTGTAAATAAAGGGTGAAAGTACAACACATTTCTCTGATTATCTACACTAGGGATTAGGGCCTCAGACATCCACTTAATTCACTGTGATAATAAAAGCATTTTAGTTAACATCTTCCATGTAATTGGGTACCTGGCATTTAGCAATATGTTTAGCTCTTTTTCTGATGAACATGCCCTTCATTAAGTTGGGAAGAGCAGCCAATCTGTGTACCTTGGCAGTGTTTTCCTTTCATATCTGTGCACACAGAAATGTTAACCTCATCTTTCATGAAAGCTACATAAGAGGAACCTCAACCTTCACCAGCTGGGGGTTAGGTTTTGCACACCAGCCTTCCCAAGACTAAACACTAGAACAATGAAACCTGATCCAAGACATTTCCCATAAATGCACAACCACAAATGCACACACCATCATCAAGATGGCAGATCCTCCAATTGTTCCTATTTTCCAGGGACAGTCCCAGGTTTACAGAAGCTGTCCCGGTTTCTGATTTAATCCTGCAATGTCCCGCTTTTCCTTAGGATGTCCCTATTTTCATCGGAGAAATGTCGGACGGTATGGAGTTATGCAACCCCCAAACCAAGGAGATAAGTAACTATACAACCTTTAGAAGATACCTAAAGGCAGCCCTGTTAAATTTTTTATTATGTTTCTATATATGTTGGAAGACACCCAAAGTGGCTGGAGCAACCCAGTCAGATGAGCTGATTATAAACAGTAAAATTATTATTACTATTATTACTATTAGTATTATTATTATTATGGAATGGGGCATCCCTATCTTCATTGTAGAAATGTTGGAGGCTATGAGATGGGCCATGAATGGGACAAATACAGAGTTTCTAGCTCTTATTATTTTAGATACATTTCTGATGCAGTAACTGAACTGTAATAAGTTTTCCTGCACTTCAGCCACAAATACTCTTGGAAAGAGAACAGTTGTGTCTGAGTCTACCCAGAAAGAATTATTATAATTCTAAATATTTCCATCTGGAATGATTCTTTAATAATTAAGTCAAGACAAGAAAATATCAATTTAGTTCTTTGTATAGAAAATCAAGTATAACTAAGCAAGCAAAGTGTAAAGTGGGGGCATCTTGCTGCCACTGCTTCTCTCAACCTCTCATGCAAATAAGAAATGATGTTGCTGAGCTTTTAGGAATCTTCATTACTTGCAACACTGGGAAGCAGTAAAAATGGGACTATTGGCATGAAGCCAGTTCCGTTAGCATATTTTCACATTTTTCTTTGTTTGAATTTTAGGACAAGAATAATGCATTGCAAAGCTTTGAAGCATTAACAAATACGAGAACAAACAATACAATACAATACAATGCAATACAGACAGGATTATTTTTTTTAAAGAGAAATCAGAGTTTTATTTTCCCAGGTTCTCCACAAAATGTATGATTCGTTTTCCCCAATATAATACATGTCTATGCAACTCTTTTGGAAATCTGGCCACTTACTCAATTATCCAAATAGGATCTCATACAGAGTATATACATCCTTGATTTTTAAAATGGCATATTGGGTGCAACCCGTAGAATGCCTTACAGATAACTCCGTAGTGTAATTGTTTAATAAAATCTGGACTGTTTTTTTTGTTCCTTTGATAGAAAATAAAAGCAGCCACTGTTTCCCTCTCCAAATAACAGAAAGAAATCTGGTTGCTACAAAGCCCACTCACTCATGCTACATTAATTTTTAAAAGAATCAATGTTGTAAACTGTAGTTATGGTCTCCGACAATCATAATCATCCCAGGGAAATCAGTTCCTCCCATCACCAGGGAGGTCATTAGAGCACTATCAGCTACAGTGCACATACCTACCTAACAACCTATTATTTATTGAAATGTTTCCATGAGTTATTCTGATGAGTTCTAATCATTAGCTGTTCACACTGGAGATGTTATAAGGTGCTCTGCTTGATGCAAGGAACAAGAATTCATGCATTGGAACAAGTTTCTGCTCACAAAGTTATACAGAGACAGGTGAGTTAGCTGTTCTGGGAGGAGTTGAACTCCCTCTGAAGGAACAAGTTTTTCTGAGATTTTCCAGAAAAGAGAAATAAACGGAAACCTTGGGGGAAATCAGAGGCCTTGGAAAAGTGTCTCAGGGCTGCAGGCATTTAACTACAAGCTGGTAGGTATGAAGCATGTGGTAAGAGATAAATGGTTTCCTGAAGAATATTAGAATTCTCTGGGTAGTTCCTTATCTCAGAGGGAAACTTGGGTCTTGTCTGAGAACTCGCTGTTGGATGATTGCTGTACAAGCAACACTTGAGAACCTCAGGCTGCATGAATGAAATGTTCCATCAGTTAATGCCCTCTTGTTGGTGCCATCTGACCTCTGAAGAACTATTTGCAATCAACACCAGGTCTCAGCAGCCATTCCAGAATGACAGGCCATAATAATTATAATAATAATAGCCCACATTATTGTGTAATTTTCTATTTCTCATTTATTCAGGGACTTCACATCAACATAATTTCAAGTACATTTAATGGATTTGTCCTGAGTGAATGCATTTCCAATTCATTTAATGGAAAAGAATCAGTTACAGTTGATTATAAAATGGTCACATTTCTGAATACGTAAAAAATGGACTTGAACTACACTCCGCGTGAATGTAAAATTCTGTGCTAAAGATCGCCTTTCTACAAAGAAGGCTTTGGTAATGTTGTTCAATTTAATTAGATATAATCTTTGCAGTTTTCGTTAGCTATTAACATTATGTAAAGATAAACTTAAGCATAATGAATCCTTTCATTATCACTTAATTGTTATTTTAATGATTACATTATGAGCAATATAATACTGTACATATTTCTGCTTTTTCACATTAGTGGGCAATTATTTCTAAGGCCTCCTGTAATAATCCGCCCGCCCACAGAGGCCAAATTATTAATGGGTCTGTATTAAAACTAGGGTCATGGTGTATTTGTCAATACTATGGACAGAGAAGGAGATATGAATTAACAAGCAAGACTGTATTTATACATGGAGAAAACCCGATCTGCGCATAAACAGAAACGAGACAGACTGGATTAGGCAGATGAAACTGTTGTCCTAATGCACATGTACCTAGAAGTAAATTCCATTGAACTCAATGAGACTTATTGCTGAGGTGACATGTACAGGACTGATCTATAAGTGCTTTGTAACATAATGAATTTGAGCCTGATCTGGTTTAGTGTGGCCAAGTTAAAGCAGGATTTTTTAAAAAAATTAATAATAAAAATGATGGAAAATGCTAATGGTAACCTCTGTGTTTATCAGTTATGCATATATAATCATTTAATTGTCACCCAATTTGATGGGATCATTTATCCTGAGGAGACTTTGTAGAATGGGTAAATGTTTGTAACACCCGGAAAGTAAGTCTTACTATTATAATATAATATTCTAACAGAAATTGTAGGTTGCTGGTGGGTGAGGATGAGAATATACAAACCTGAGACAGCTTTATATGAACTTTCCCAACAAGAACTAAAGTATCATATGCCCAACAAATCACTATGCTCTACAGCAGATGGCCTCCTATAGATACCATTCCATCAAGTGCTTTTGGGGGTGAGATTGTGGTACACAAAAATATGTGTTTGGGGGCACTGTGCTTCTGATTTTATCGGAACAGTTGAGGAGTAGGGGTTTCAAGCTCCTTGCTGGCCATGATACACGGCGACCCATTGAGTCATCCATTGTGGAGGGCTGTTCTACATGTTTTCTTGGGCTCCAAACATTTTCGATAGGCACCACACATCTGCCATATTCATCTCTGGCCTTTTCTCTGTGCGTAACACAACTTTCCAAATTATCCATTTTTTAACCAAGGCCCCATCTGCACTATATATGTACAGCAATATAATACCACTTTAAGCAGCCATCGCTTCCCTGCAAAAATGTATTATTATTTAATTAGCCAAAGGCTTGGAAGAAGAGGAATGTTTTCACCTGGAGCCTAAAGATATGCAGTGAAGTCGCCAGGCAAGCCTCTGTAGGGAGAGCATTCTACAAGCTGGGAGCCACTGCTGAAAAGGCCTGTTCTTGTGTTGCCACCCTTTGGACCTCTGGTGGAGGGGGACACATGAAGAAGGGTCTCAGATTATGATCACAAGGCCAGTTATATGGGGAGAGGCAGTCCTTGAGGTGCACTTAAATGCACTTAATAATAAAACATCTGGATAAAATCTAGTCCCATTCTGGACTTAGTACTTCATCAGTTGATTCTGGACTGTTAGAAGGCAGTGCAAATACCATTCTCTTTCTCCCTCCCTGTTCCCACCCCCTACCATTCCACCAGACACTTGCTATCAGGAATGTTTCTTGCATTCAGGAGTGTTACAGGATGAGCTTTAAGTGTTTTATAATGAAAAATCTATTTATTTCATTAACATTTTGTGCTTCATACCCTTTGTTTTTTCAGCCAATAAAGAACTCTTAACTGACAAAGGGGCTATTAGTCATTCCATGAATGAAGATGGACAAAACCATTAACCTTTTCTGAAAGAATTGCGTTATAAAAAAAAGAAAGAAAGAACAGAGATGGGCAATGAATAGTTCAGGGAATGCTCACAGTAAAAGTTTGGGGGTGCTCCCAATTTATAAAGTGGACCTTGTCGAAGTTACAAAGCCATGAGTTTACCACAGTATACCAGAGCACATGCACACACACACACACACACACACCTGAAAACAATTTTTAATCTGATAGATTTAGGTTATGGATTCACCCCACCCCACCCCAACAGTACTTTTTGACTTCAAAAAAATAATATGTGATACTATTCTGTTTTTAAAATAACCCATGAGTTATTTTCACAATTATTTGTACAATTCATACAAACCTATTTTACTGTTGCTCTTGCTACAGGAAGATGGGGAAAAAAATAAAAGCAAACCAAAGTTCAAGATTTTTACCACTACAAAGGATACTTTAACAATTCCCTGCTCTTGGTTGGATCTCTGCCACTCCATGAGCTTAAATGTGCCTATTAGGTGTACCCTAGTACGCCAACTCACAAGCTATATTATTCTACTAATATTTGCAGTCCCTTCATGGATCACTGCCTTGTCGTGGTGAAGGGCCTTGAATAACTCCAAGAAGCTATGAGTTATGCTGTGCAGGGCCACCCAAGATGGACAGGTCATAGCTGAGAGTTTAGACTAAATGTAATCCACCTGGAGAAGGAGCTGGCAAATGACTCCAGTATTTTGCCAAGAAAACTGCATGTAAATAAAAAAGGAGAAGCTTTGAGAAGAAAGTGAGTGTTTCCAAGGCATGCTCTGGTTCATGGGGTCACGGAGAGTCGAACACGACTAAGAAAACTAAACAACAATATTTGCAGGGCAGCTGTTTAAATTTGCATGGAAATGTACATTTGTATGGTTCAGATAACAAACTAAAGCAGATCCTAGTCTGTGCTGCCTAGGGAAGCCGATCTGAGAGCTGATTTGCATTAGCACTGTAGAAGACCTCATGCAAAGAGCTTCAAAGTTTAAGACACTGTGAAGCTCATGTATATCTTAGTATTGACATTAAGCCCATTCCTGGGGCCCCCACAAACAATCTCTAGATAAAATCACCTAAATGTATTTTATTCCACCAAATTAATATTCACCCAGTAATCAAAATCACACACCCCAATTAAATTTATACCACCCGGAAATACTTGGAGCAATCTGAATAAAGATTTTCCCCATGCCCTGGGACCCCATTCCCTAGCAATATCCCTGATGCAGCAACTTTATAGTGACAATATGGCGGTCCAGGTCAGATAAGCAACTGAATAAGTGACCACTTGAGAATCTTATGCATGCTATCATGAATGAGTGAATGAGTATTTATACTCTGGTTGAGTTTCTCCACCCACTCTGGGCAGCTTCCTGCACATATAAAAACATAACAAAACGCCAAACATCAAAAACTTCCCAATAAGGGCTGCCTTCAGATGTCTTCTAAAAGTTGAGTAGTTCTTTATCTCCTTGACATCTGATGGGAGGGCATTCTACAGGGAGGGTGCCACTGCTGAGAAGGCCTTCTGTCTGGTTCCCTGTAACTTCACTTATTGCAGTGAGGGAACCACCAGAAGGCCCTCAGAGGTGGACTTCAGTGTCCAGGCTGAACGATGGGGGTGGAGATGCTCCTTCAGGTATACTGGCCCAAGGTCATAGAAACACATTGAATTGTGCTCAGAAACATTATAAATCTAGTAAATGAAGTTATAAATATAATAAATGAAGAGATATGGAAGGAAGGTGACTGTCAGCCTCATCTTCGCAAGCAGACAGAATCACAACCAATGGTAAAAGGATCTCATAAGTTATTGACTCTCAACAAAGTTGCTTTGGAATAAGCAGTTTTATAGCACAGATTACATGGATTACATGGATTGTCATGGTAACAAGCCAACTGCATCAAGGAAGCTGATCAAAGTCTCAGGTTCAGCAATTCCATATCCTTGCATCCTGACTTAGAAGTCAGTGAGCAGCATGATGCATTTCTCTGCCTCAAATGATAAAACATCACTTTCAAAGCCTAATATGTTGCACCATCTGGTGCACATACTGAGGAGACTAAGGACTCCGCCATGTGAAGCTCAAAAGCAATTTGTTGCCTTCGGATCTATCTAAAATACTAACTACCTTTCAAATTATGCAACTTGCTTACTGGATTCATTTTCTCCATTCCTTATTTCCAAAGGTGGACCAGAGTTGATGTCTTGCACAGAATACTAATTCTGCCCCCATGCAAATCTTGGTGCATCTTGGGTTATACTGGAGTAAGCAGCAGCAAATATTATTTATATCCTTGTAATGGCAACATACCATAACTGAGAACAATGGAAATGAATACATAGAAGGCACAGAACAAGAGTAGGGTGATAGAACCCCTTGTACCAGGATTGGGACCACAGTGATGAGGCTAAATGGTGACGTGGTATGTTCCACTGCTAAGGGATTCTCTGCAAGGGGAAATTCAAATAGCTCCATTTTTGGTAGTTGGTGGGCAGCCAAAACATTTTTATTCTGCCAGCTTTTGACAAGTTTTTAACAGTTTAGTAACTCCAGGGGTAGTATTCAATGCTAGATCTACTCAGAGTAGACCCTCTGAAATTCATGGACATGACTAGCTTAGGTCCGTTCACTTCAGTGGGTCTGCTCTGAGGATAACATAGGTGACTACAACGCTTCTGCTCTTCTGATGCTGGTTTTTATCGCATTATGATATATACTGTGAACCACCTTGGAAGCCCTTTGGCTCCAAAAATTATTTATTTTAAAAAAAATAAGTATCAGTATAATACATGAACAATGCTAGTCTCAGAAACTTCCATCATATGTGGTGACTTAAGACACTAGCCCAGAATTGGTGGCATAAGGGAACAGGCATGTCCTAAAGGATACAGTAGCCCTGAATGAGGAGCAGAAGATCACAAACATCTGTATGACAATTCCATGCTTGGGCCTGCATCCTGAACTAATGGTTTACTCCACCTGAGTAAGCAACCTGGATCTTACTAAGGAATCAACTCATCCACCAACCAACCTTTCCAACTCTACTCATTCATCAAATCCTTATATTGAATAATTGCTATAGAGATGTGTTGTGCCTTAGGAGTCTACAGCTCTAGGCCAAAGCATAGCCTGTTTAACCACTGTTTGCCCATGAGTTTGGGGATATAGCTGAGAACAGCTGTTAGAGACTGCAGCTTGGTTGACCTCTGAAGCTCATCAGAGCAACTGGTCTGCTGCATTTGAGCTACCTGTAATCTGGTGGGTCCCCCATCTGATTTGAGAAGCTGATGTGAATGCCAACACTGAGGTATGCTGATGATCAGTTAAGTATCTTTTATTATTAAATTTGTATACCATTCTTCATCCGTAGATGTCAGGGCAGTTCACAGCATAAAAAGTAGTGTAAAATTCTTTATAAGAATTTTAGAAGACCTATACTGTAACTCTGTTGTTTATAGCCATCTTTTAAAACAAAGCAAAGCAAAACATCTCAGCAACATCTGACTAAGCAGTACGATTGCGTAATACAAGGTTCTGAACACAGTATTACCAACCAGTGCCACATGTGTTGATCACTGACTGGGTAGCCAGTATTGCGGGTGGGCCTGACAGCAGATTGCAACACAGTTTTTGCTTAAGGCACTGCACCACTGCTAATCTGGACTGTTCAGGATAAACAGTGAGGGGGGTTGCAAGCTGGCTCAAATTAGACCAGCCTAGCCCACAGCAATGTTGCTTGATGCTCCTTTTAAGCATTGCTTCTGTGAAAGTGACTTTCTGTTTTTTAAGGGCAAATGGTTTCCAAAAGGAGCCTCGCCACCAAGACACTCCCTTCCTCCACATCACCTCCACGTAAGGCTGTGGTGTATGGTAGCATTGATCTCTTTGCTTCTAACCTTCATTAATTTTACGCATCCCTGAGGGTGGAGCAGCTTTGGTGCCAGCTAATTAAATGCTATTTAGAGCTGCTCAGTGCATTTTATCAGACCAGAATGAACTCTTTTGTTTTAATGGAATCTACAAGGATTCCTTTCCCAGCTATTTACTAATTAAACGATGCTGTAAGATTTTCTATTAGGTTTTAAACTTCAAGGCAACTCAATAGTGTGCTGGAATTCAGGTAAACAGTCACAAAGGAGGGAAATCCTTTTCACATTTGGTTGCTGGTTGGCATCCCTATAAACATAGTTTAAATCTTCCTTTCATCTGACTCTGTATACATAATGCAGCTTTGAAAAGTGCTAATGAAGTATTGGAAAAAGCTGTCAGTTTCTGAGCACCTCCACAATCATAAAAATGAAATGGCATTATTTATGCACAACAATTATTCAGAAAGAAGTAAAGTTCATACTGCCTTAAACATATAAATATTTCCCTAATGAGGGTCTGCAAAAAAGAACAATTTTTTCTTCACGTTCACACCATCATGGTGTCAAGAACAATAGCCAGGTTTTGACAGCCTGTTTCAGAAGTTATTCTGTGTTCAGATTAGGTAAACAGGGAATCTGTTTTGGAATGTGACAGGTTGGTGAACATTATCTCCTTAATAGAGATTGGTTTTAGCCTCTTCCACCAACTAATATTAATGACTGATTTTAAATGCTTTGGTTATTTGCATCACAGACCTGTTTGCAGCTCATTCCTGATCGCTTTTCCCCACCACCAGGTAGTTCAAAATTGAGATAATCTTGTGCTAGAAATACTTTGTTTCTCAAGATCAACTAACATCATAGCAGTCAAGTGTCCCTTATTTGAAGGGACAGTCCCTTATTCCATGTCCCGCTGCTGTCCCTTATTGATGGATGTTCCTTAAATGTCCCTTAAATGATATCCCTTAAATTTCAAAGGAAGCAGCTCCTCTCCCTCCCCCCCTGCTGGCCAGGGAGGAGGGAGGCTCCAACTGTGTTGCTTGGCTGTGTTGCTCAGCCAATAAGAAGTCTAAGAACGACTGGGGGGTGGAGCTTGCATGCCTTGTGTGTGGCTAGTTAATGCAAGCTGAGGGGGTTTTGAATGCTGGACGCCATTTTGGTGCACGTGCTGCTGCAAACTTTTCAGTGCAAAGCCAGGCCGGGGAGCCATCTTAAGTTGAGGCTGCATAGGCCTTGTGGTGCATGTGATTCAGATTCTATTCAGTTGAACCTCTGGTTACAAAGTTGGTTGGACAGTGCTCTCGAAGCTACCAGCATGAGTTTGACCAGACTGCAGGAGGACAGGAAGACTGGAGTGCCTGGAACAGGTGAGGCTGCAGGTCCCTTATTTTGGCTGCTGGTCCCTTATTTTCAAGGCTGCTGGTCCCTTATTTTCAAATCTGTAAGTTGACAGCTATGACTAACATCTAAGTGTCATTAGAGGCTTGTCAGGCTAGAAATATGTTATAGCAATACACTGGTGGTGCACAACATGTATACAGTTGATATTTTAGGAATAAACCTCCCTGGTTCCAAGTAAAGTTTTACATTTGTGTACTATAGGAGTGAGGGATGTGAGTGGCGCTGTGGGTTAAACCACAGAGCCTAGGGCTTGCCGATCAGAAGGTTGGTGGTTCAAATCCCCGCGATGGGGTGAGCTCCCATTGCTCGGTCCCTGCTCCTGCCAACCTAGCAGTTCAAAAGCACAAAGTGCAAGTAGATAAGCACCGCAACCCCAGAGTCGTCCGCGATGGGACCTAATGGTCAGGGGTCCCTTTACCTTTACCTTTACTATAGGAGTGGCATTTGGCTTCCCTGTAACTTGGTTTGCAGCAAAATCAGTGCACTGTTTAAAGCAACAACAGAAGTGAGGGCTGTTGTTTCTCTGAGGAAACTACAATATCTAGCTTAAGTAACAAAAGTAAGAAAAATTGAGAGTCTGAAACCGATAGAGTGAACAAATGTCTAAAGGTTTGGCAAGGCACACACAGCCATTTCCCCTCACATATGGAGCTAAGTTATTCTTTGACAGCTTACCCAGTGGCTCAGATTCAGAACACACTTCACTGTCACATTCAAGGCCTCTCAATGGAGTGAGAAGCTGAAAGTATAACATATGGAACATGGCAAAAGAGTCAACATGGCCTAGTGGACAACACTGACTTTGATCCAAAAATCATGAGTTTGAGTCCTGTCCCTGCAATGGACACATTTCAATGGCCTTCAGCAAATTACTTATTTGTGGGCATGTACAGTAAACAACTCAATAATGGCAAATCCTTTTTCGACATTGGTATAAGTTTTCAATCTGCCAGGCAGGACTTACCTGTCTTTCCCAGTTTCCTTCTTAAATACTTCATCACAGTAACTCATGCGCTGCTCTGTGGTCACATAGATTTTTGCCCCAGGGTAGCTGTCCACAGTCTTCTTCAGCATGTTGTACACAATGCCACTGCCATCCTTCCTCATGTTTCGAAAAGGTCCCCAGATGACATAAACTGTGCTGTTGGTTTCCTTGAAAAAATATTCAGGATTCTTAAGCAGAAGAGGAACACTGGTGTGGGAGACGACTCTCACGGTGGTCCGCTTCCCAACATCTTCTTCATAGCCCTTGGTAGGAGCATTGTTCATCCTCCAGATACAGGAGGACTGGTCAATTTCAAATCCTACTTTCTGTTCAGACATCTGACCTGAATTTGAAATGATGGCACACAGGTCACAGTCCAGTTGTAGAGGCTGGTGAGGGAGGAAGAGAAGAGAACAAAAATAAACTGTCAGTCTCTGGGACAGACGACTTCCCAGAAATCTGTGCTCCTGCCTCATCATGTGACAAGGCATGTTAACCAACCCAGTGCCTGCATGGCACCAGAAACAAATCAAGCAACATTTCAGGTGGTTCAAGGGCAGAGCATTCTAAGACTGACACGGATACTGATTTTTCAATGATCAGCTTCTCTGTTGCTGGATCAGTACCAACACTACAGAAACTAAAGAGAGTTGAGGTTAAGAGTCTCATACTACATAAAATGTCATTCCTGGCCCCTAAAAACTGACCATGATGGCACCAGGCATCTTTCTCTAGGGAGAGCATTCCACAGATGGGGAGCGACCATTGAAAAAGCCCATTCTCATGTACCAATTAGTCAAAGGGGAGGAAAAGAAGTTGAGACAGGCCAGGGGGGAAAGTCTGAGATTAAAACTTAGAAAGATAGTCAATAAAATACCCATGGAACTATTAAAGCCAAGGCAGGAATGAGGTTCTGTGGGATTCCATGCTGGAGCGTGTCAGTTATGCAGCTAAAATCTGTGCAACCAGAAAAGTCCAGGGTGGAAGTGAGAACTTTGGAAGTTCAGCAATTGTAGCATGTATATATACACACACACACACACAGAGAGAGAGAGAGAGAGAGAGAGGGAATGAATGAGAGGATTATAAATGCTAGAACCCTGTGGAGGATTTGAGGCAAATAATTTTACCTAGCCCATTAGAATGCAGACATGATTATTAGAAGACTAACATGATTACATGCTGTTGTTAGATAATGTGCATTTGCACTCATGGTGTCTGGTTGGAAGAGTGCTGTAAAGAAAATAGAGAGGGAAAGTACAACACAGTGGCAGCGAGGAGAAAAGGAGTCAACTCCCACGTGGCAAAGCAAGTGAAGCTATTTAATAACAGGATGACAACAAAGCCATCAGGGAGACTTTCTCCTGCTTATATTATCACTGAACATTGAATAAAATGTAATCTCTGCCCTCTGCAATTTTAAGTCAACTAGATAATAATTGTTTGCATTATACTGCACAAGATGCTTCCCCCCCCTCATTTTTTAAAGGTCTAGAAATGAAGGTATGTAATGTGTTTTTGGTAGAAAAGTTGCTTTTTGGTCAAGGTGGTCTGTGCGGAAACTGTACTGGCTTGACAATATTGATCAAAAAGAGTATGCGTACAGAGTTAATACATTTTAGAGATATAAAAGCTATTTATTATTAGCTCTGTGAGGAAAAGATCTATTACGGTCATTAGGGTCTTTAATAATAAATGGAGCAAAGTAATTTGCCACTGCCGGAATCATTTTTGTCATCTAATCATACTGCTGCCCAGGTACATCTTGTCAATATTGTAGTGTCTGTGTTATCTCTGAATTTAAGTATTTCATAATGACATGCTAATTATGAATCATTTGAAAAACATACCTTGTTAGCTATTGGCTGTTTTCGTGCATAATGCTAAGCCTTTAAATGATGGCTAAGAAAATTTCAGAGCATTCTACTGTGAAGCACCTGACTCTGTCCCACTAAACTGTGGATAGGTGGAAGCTACCACAATAAGTTTCCTTGTAGGTGGGAGCTGGTCTATCAGGGGTGGGAAGAGGGCAGGGTTGGACTGGCCATGGACCTGCTGGAGCTTAAGCCGATTCAACTACCAACAAGTTGTGCCAATGAACACGATCCTGTCAGCAAAACTACAGAGGATGGTTGTCTACTAATGCATGCTGTCTGTGCAAGGATTTCCACTTGCACAACGGGACTTCCCCCATTCTTCCCTTCCCCAGGTGTCCTCCCTAAATCTGCTCTGTTAGGTTGGAGAAATGCCGAAAATGGATTTAGGGGGGCACAAAGAAGGAGCAGAATGGCAAAACATTCCATTGCAAAAGCAGAAATATTTGTCCTGATGGAACCATTGCATCAGCAGTATGTTGGATCCACACAGCAGTTTCCTGTCTTGTCCCTCACTTCCCACAACAATCGCTAAGAAGAAATAGCAACATAAAAAACACTGAAGGAAAAAGGCTTCCTTATGGAAGAATCGGTCTCTGTATGCTTGCTTGGTTGTTGTTCACTGTTCATTTTCCTTTTAAAAAAATGTTCATGTGGAATGTAACAAATCAACCTACTGGAACATTGCCTTTCCCTTTTATATTGTCTTGTGGTTATCATTTTGTAAAATCTATCTCAGCAATCTGTGGAGTCATGTACCACCTAAGAAGGGATTTTTGCAACTGAGAGTGGTGAAGTAGAAAGGTTGGTCTGGTTCAACTGCCTCTTCTGGGGTCAAACTTGTGTTTGCAAACACCAAGAAGAGGGTGTGTGTGTACTCACATGTGATCTACACACACACTGCCAAAACATACAAGAAATTGAATTGTTGTTTGTATATGCTTTAGGTCAAACATCATTAACTAGATAAAAGGAAATCCATTTTTAAAGAGCACCTATTGCCATCAAAATAAATTCAGTTCAAGCCTTTATTACTGACTATCCAATTGCTTTAGAAGCCTTCTAGATTAAAGCTTTTGCCACCTTAAATATCTGTCACATCCTACTGGATCTGCTGTTGGCTTTATTATTTGACCCTCTCTAGGTTTGCTTGTTTGGTGTCTTGACTTCAGGATTTGCACAGCTGTGTCATCACCACCATCTGTTGCTGCAAAACTGATGAGCAATAATAATGTCAGTGGGACTGGTGTGGAATAGTGATTCTGCCAGAGGATTTTGAACACAATGTGGATTAATATGGCCTGTTTACAAACTGATGTTTTAATAAGTTTACTACGTTTATCTGTTTATAATCATGACTCAATCTACAATGGCTTTTTCAGAGCTTTTTCTCAATATTGATGTTTCTTGCATGAACCATCTGTGATCGATAGTACACACTGGCAGCTTCATACAAGCAAGACTGTCATGAGATACTTGAGGATATCAAATTAAGCACTTTATTTTTTAATATACCCAAAGGCTGTACCTGCTGAATGGGATCGCCATATTGATGCTCATCACTTAAATGATGCAAAGTAGTAACTTAAATGAAATATGTTCTGAAGGCTACCTTTCTATTGCTTCTAGAAGCAGGAAAATCTCCATAAAATTGAGTAAGTGTTCCTAGTTGAACTCTTGCATGTTATCTTAGGATACTACGGACATATATTATCCCTGGAGGAATTAATGTTATGCCCCAATTGTAGAGAATTCATATACAAATTTATATTCACATAAGGTGATAATTAACTGAGTCATATTTAGAGCACACCCACTGTAATTAATGGCAGTGACTAACTTAAGTCCATTGTTTTCAGTGAGTTTACCCTGACTATGACTTAAGTCAGGTACCATCTATAACATTTTCCATGAGTTGGCGGTCAAAGCCAAAATGACTATTTGAGGAAAATTCCTATCTGTTATAGCAGAGATGGGGGAAGAATCTGTCATCTTAATATATGGGCAGGACCACTCAGCTGTCAATCACTTGACACCCAACTTCAAAGGAAATAATTGAGAGTGCACTCCCAATTCTTTCCTTTCTTCCTTTGGAGTCACATTTAAACACAAGCTGCCAGGCCCCCCCCCCCCGCCCCGCCCCGCCCCGCCCCGCCCCGCCCCGGAAAATTCCTGCTGAAAGGGGCTTGCAGCTGATTAGTGCTTACTGCAAACCCTGGTGAGATTTGACTGTGCAATTCCTGAGTGCAGTCAATCCCAGCAAAGTTTGCAGCTGAAATTGATTCAAACCCCACTTTGGACAGGCATCGGATGCACTTGGGAGTTGCTGCTAGGGAGCTCCCAAGTGCAGCAATGTCTCAGTGGGCTTTGCATTTGACACCAAGTTTATTTTTTCCCATATGCAAGCCATACTAGCCATGGAACAATTGAGTGCACTTTAAGGCTCCTAGTTGTTCCTTTGCAGGCATGTCTTTCTCAGCCTCACATCTGACACCCTACATGCCAGCTTCTCATTAGCACAATGGTAACATTACATAAAACAGAAATTCTGGAATTGGTTGCATCATAATAATTTCCCCCTGCAGCTTCTGAAATGAACAATGACTTCTAGTGAAAAGGGGGAGGCAAGAAAATGTTCAAGCAGCCATTGTCCATAATGCAAAGTCCAAGGAAATATTTCTGGAAGTATTACTCATATTAAATGATGCCTAAAAGCCACTCTGAAAAATATGACCAGCATAGCTGTTCATGCACAATAATCAGCTATTGCATACAATTGCTTGTTTGGATTGTTCTTACAGAAATGAATTTTGGCTTGCATGCATGTAATAACAAGCACATCCAGCCCCACACATCAGCATGGCCCCCTCTCCTTGTGAACCCCATGTTATTGCTCCTGCTTTCCCTGATACCAACACTAAAGCAAGCCAACTTTTCAAGAGCTAAATCCCTCCCTTGAAAAGCTCTGATCCTCCAGGAATCGTTGTATCTGTTCAAAATGCAACACTAAGATACTGAGATGTCTTTGAATGTCTTCCTGTCATCTTGTTTGACTGCAGAACCATGCTGCTGAGCAAAACTACTGCAACTCTGATTCACTCTGGGTATGTATAGAAAAGACCCATCCTATTTTTTTTTAATGCAACATGTATCACTTGTAGAGAACTTACATTTAAATCTGTAAAGGAACAATGGAATGTTTGCTGCTGAAATGGAACACACATGACGAAATGGTAAAATCAACAATGATAAAATGGGCGCAGGATATTGGGTATAATATTATGTTTGAAGATTGGGAAAGGTTGTGGACCTCTGGGCTGAACTTCACTGCATGTAATGCGTTGAAGGAAAATGTGATGAAAATGATGTATAGATGGTACATGACCCCTGTTAAACTGGCTAAAATATACCATTCGTCTGATAGCAAATGTTGGAAATGTAAGGAAAATGAAGGAACATTTTTTCACCTCTGGTGGACCTGCCCTAGAGTGAAGGCCTTTTGGGAGAAGATATATAATATATAATGAATTAAAAAAGGTGTTTAAATACACCTTTACTAAGAAATCAGAGGCCTTTCTCCT
Source organism: Podarcis filfolensis (assembly GCF_964270895.1). Taxonomy (NCBI): domain Eukaryota; kingdom Metazoa; phylum Chordata; class Lepidosauria; order Squamata; family Lacertidae; genus Podarcis; species Podarcis filfolensis. The sequence continues at coordinate 34,769,593 of NC_139609.1, forward strand.
GGGTATTGTCGGCCAGAGTGTGTTAAAAAAGGACAGAACATTCTTTTTGTACGCAACAACAGCAGCAAGAATATTAATTGCCAAGAATTGGAAAACTCAGGAGCTACCCACTGTGGAAGAATGGCAGATGCAACTGATGGACTATATGCAATTAGCCGAGATGACCGGCAGAATTCGAGACCAGGGAGAAGAAAGGATGGAAGAAGACTGGAGGAAATTTAAGATTTATTTACAAAAATATTGTAATTTGGCTGAGTGCTGAATTGGATGCCAGTGCAGACAATTGTCTACCATTAAATTAGATTTAAGGCTGAATTATATGTCAAACCAAATTAAGATTATTAATTAAGATGAGTTAAATGATAATTTGTTTGAAATTAATTTAATAATGATGTAAGTGTATGCGGGAGGTGTGGGGGAGTCCCATGTAACAATTGAGAGATGTTAAATGGACAATGATAAGTGGTGCTTATCTAATATATGCTTTATTTGAAAACTTCAATAAATATATTATAAAAAAAAAAAAAAAAAAAAAAAAAGGAACAATGGAATGTTTGACCTTTCCATTTTCCACTAGAGCTTGTGGTCAATAGAAAGCATAATTAAAACGGTGAATTAGGACTTGAAAAACAATGAGATTTCCCTTGCAAAGAGATAGCTATGTAATAAAGGTCACTTATGAAGCAATTCCAATTATCAAACCTTTGCATTTAGCATTGAAGCTGCTCCACAAAATCAAAGGTTACACTATTAAATAATGAAAGAAACCAAACCGGAAAAGGTCATCGGCAAAACTAACTAGCACTTTCTAACAGCTGCTGCGTATTTACTGATGTGTGTTACCAAATGGACACAGTGGTGTGAATACACATGATTCCCATTGTGAAAAGAAGAATAAACAATGAATTTGGTCCAAAAGATTAAAAGGGATCTGCCCCATCCTCATTTCCTCAGTAGCAGAGTCGTCTTTCAACGTTCTGTGTTTTGCATAGAAAATGAGCCTTATGATTAAATTATCATGGACATTCAGAAAATTCAAAATTAAACCATTTCTGTTGCTATCTTAATTATGGGAATTTTTTTTGTAATTTAGAAACAATGCAATATTAATCCTCTTAATGTTTGAGAGGGGCAATTATTAACAAGTCACACCACACATTAATTTACTCCTCTAATTTGAGCTTCTCTTCTAATTATCCAATTTGCATGGATTCTAACAATGCAGGTACCAAAGCTCTAGAGATGCATACTTCATTTTAGTGCTATTTATTCTTCAGCTCTTCCAGAATATCATCAGAGTTTTCCATTTTGGAGAATGCAACATGTTTAATGATACCAGGTGGGAATAGCATTTGCCTTGATTCTTCCTGATGTTCTTTTGAGGTCTCTCAAATGAAAGATACAAAAGAGCCATTAACTGTCTGGCACTGCTTTTATTGCTTCCCTGTGTCTTATAAGCAAAAGGGGAAAAAAAGTATTTTAATTTTCTTCTGTTTCAGGAATAATTAGCCAAGCTGTTTCCATCCACACATAGTTACTTTCCACAGACCTCAACCTGGGACGAAGACTTTGTAGGCAAGAATGCTCAGCATATTTTAGAAGGCAAGACAATGCTGCATTTGCTTGCATGTTCACAAACCTGACGTTCCAATTTAGTGTGGCTCTCAGGAGCGCTATATATAAATCACAAACTATAACCAACACGAACGCACATACACACAGAGACGCAAGCTGGATCTGATTACTTATGTGCGAGTTTCAGTCCCCTGTTCCTCCTACTACAGCAAGCAAGTTGGCTCCAGGCCTCACGCTGCAGAAAGCATCCCTGTCTTCATAAAATTTAATGTTCAGAATCATCAAACTTTTAACACTTGGAAATTATTTAACAATAAGCAAATTGTCAGCCTGGGTTTCAGTTTCCAGAACAAGTGCAACATGATGGTCCTTTGCAAAGCAGTTCCTGCAAACTGAACAATCAGGAAAATCCATTGTTACTGGGAAAGCAAAGGCAATTGACATTATCAAGCAGCAGAAACAGAGTTTTCAGTTGAGCATAAGTTAGATAAAGTTTTATCTTACTGAAGTTCAGATTCATAATCGCTGTTGCAACCATAGTGGCTTGCAATAAAAAAAAGTTCAACACAAAAAAGTAAAAGTCAAATTTAAAGCAGAAAAAATGAGCAACAATTAAACCGAGGCAGCAGCATTAAAACTTCTGCATAAACAGCATAAAACAGCAGGACATTTATTAAAAGCTAGTCTGAATTTTTAGAAAAAAATCTCTCTTCCTGACATTTAGCAGATGGCAGAGTGCTTGGTGATTCTGTACTGGGAGAGAGTCCCACCATCATGGAGCCACCATTACAAATATGTTCCTGTGTCTTGTATGTGACATTACATATGGCTCATGTGACATCATACATGGATTCGGACAGAGAGCAGAGCCTCTAGTATAGTCTTAAAGGTCTGACAAGTAAAGTGACAAATACACATATCTACTGAATATTCAGACTTCAATCTGGCTACTTTTAGAGCAACAGTTTCAATTATCACAGTCCATGCTGAATGCCAGGGAATGACATCATAGACTCCTAAATTTAATGTGATGCTATCTTAGGTGTGTCAGGAAACGTGTCCACACTTACCTGACAAATCTGTCTACTAGAAATATTATGGCTGGAAAAACGTTAGCTAAATAATTGGTGCTTTCAATGCAAGTGGAAATGTTTCCAAATGAAGGTGATATCTCGCTGGGAAACTTCCATTCATCTACCAATATCTGCTATTAAAAATCTCAGTGCAACATATATAACTTAAAAAGGTGGTTTGGGGCCAAATTAGATGTGACATTAATGTATGTTTGTAGCTGCTAGGGGGCAGGGAGGGGAGGTTTCTAATGACCAGGACTAACCCTCCCCTCCCCTTCTGCCATCTTGATGAAAGACACTTACTACCTCCCTATGCTGTTTGCGTGGGGGGAAGGGATTCCCACTATGGAACCAATGGGAGCTTCCAGACAAATCCACATAAAAGTGCTTTTGAGCCTCCCCTCCTGCTGCAATCCAAAGTATTAGGCGCTACCCCCACCCACTATACATGACTGCTATTTGCATTAAACATCAGCACACTAAATACAAAGACACATTTAATGTCAAGTCTGGCATGGCTTCTAACCTCTTCCTGAAATCACAGCATTCCAGGTACAATATACATGGTGCGTCCTATTGATTACACACACAACTGCATGCACCATTGAGTACCTGCATATATCCTATCCCAGGAGCAGGGAACCTTGTCTTTTAGTCCGTGGGCCACGTTTTCTCATGGGGGAAACTTTGGGGGCTGCCAGAAGTAGATGGAACCAGAGGCAAACGTGGGGGAGGGTGTGTGAGTTTTGAGAGCCGGCTAGAAAGACCTGAGGTTTCCTATCCTGCCAGACCCCCCAATTCACACACACACAGGCTTACTAAATTTGGAAATGGATCTAGATTACATTAGTTTAGTCCTATGCTGAATGGATTTTCCCAGTTGTCATGGACTTCCATCTATGCTGACTTCTCCCAAACCTTAGCAAAACAACATCTATTCATCATCTGAAGAGTGACTTCTGTTTCTACAAACTACCTGCCTGTGACTGCTTGGGCAAGCATGTAGTTGGGAAACAACCCTTTCCCCTAAAAATAAAAAATAAAGATTCCCACATCCTGTTTGCCTCTCAAAATTTAATAAATTGCTTTTCAAGAACATCTCTCATTTCACCAGAATGCCTTAGCTGACGATGGAAACAAGTAAAGAGATTGTCTGACTCACTGATATAAAACACACACCCCAACACAAAAACCCTCACATACAGCATTTGGATAATTCTTGGGCTGCACAGTATTAGTTCGAGAACTGGGAGTCATTCCAAACAAATGTTGCATGTGGAAGCCAAGAGGCCATTCATCTTAAAAGCCACCATGTTGCTCACCTGCCCCTCATTAGCATTGCACGGCTGTTCAGGCAAAGCCAACAATAATATGCCATTTGAGCAAGAAGCTGTTCCATCAAATTGTACTAAGTATGCTAAACAAAGTGCAATCAGCCTTCGAATATGGGACAGCCGCCACTTCCCAAAAACACCTACTTAAAGCTTTTTAAGCCACTTTCTTTAATTTGTTTGCAAGAATATTGCTCCAAAATACTCAGTGCTACTTAGGTACAGCGTGCTGGGTCCAGTTAGTAGTAGGTAGTATTGGATGAATGTCCTATTGCAAGAGCTTTTCACATGATCATTAGTAACATAATTAAATACGCTTTAGAAATCAGGAAAGGGAAAAGGCTTTCCCACCCCTCCTCCCAGTGCCAGTTATATTTGGTTGACATACAGCAGAAAACACCAGGAGGCGAAATGTCAGTTGCGACTGATGGGTACATGGTGAGAAGGAACATACTGTTAGAACATAGTCTGAATTGCAAATGATTCTCAACAGGAGAGGACCAAAATAGTTTCTCACCTCTAGCATCTCACTGCGCAGCACAATATGCTTCCATCATACACCATGTAAACCTTTCTTAGAAAGTGTGTTATACAATGGAGACCCAATGCCAGGCTGACTTTGCCTTGCCTCCACTGAACAATAGCCAGCTAGGTATCAATGGGGCAAAGAATGCATGCGATGTTCCCATCTGCAGCAAACACACAGCAGAACCCCCATTGCACAAACATCAATAATTCAGAATTCCCAATAACTGCAATCCATTTTGCATCCCTCACTTGACCTCCGTGAGCAATGCAACCCGGCAAGTGTACTTAGCTTTTGTATCTTCCCCTGGTAGCTGTACAGATGAAGGGAAGTTATAAATATTTTACATACATAACAAACAATACCTTTTGGATACCACCCTCTCCACTGACAACCCCCACTTTTAATAAGTAAGGTTGCATTGCAGATTGTAACTGCATCTGCAGCATGCCTCTGAATACCACATGCTGGGAACCACAAGTGGAAAGAGTGATGTTGCACTTAGGTCCTGCTTAAGGTCTTCCCATAGTGATCTGGTTGGCTCCTGTGAGAACAGGATGCTTGTCTAGATGGACCTTAATGTGTTTTCCTATCTCAGCGACTGGAAATTGCTGAGATAGGGTCTTTTTTACTCCCTAGGGCAGGGGAAATAAGCCTGTAGCACCAGGTGTTGTTGGAATCCAGCTCCCATCAGCCCCAGTTAGCAAGGGCCAATATTCAGGGATTATGGGAGTTACAGTCGAAACAACATCCAGAGGGGCACAATTCCCACTCCTGCCATAGGACATGGTCAATCCCCTGAAATGAAGTAGAAAAGGAGTTTAGCTTGCCTTTCTGTTTAGAGTGAACCCTTAAGACTTCCTAATGCAAATTAAGACTTCCTAGTGCACATTATTAACATGAGAACTGTGCAGAAGAGTCATATTTATTGTATTCGTTTTGATGGGGGAATGGAATGGTGTACCCTGCCCCTGTTCTTTTATGATTCAGCATAGTTTGTAACAGAGCATACTGCATCAGCATAGATATAGTACATGTGACTAGGGATTCAACTGCAGGGTTCTATATGCATGTAGTCCAGTCTTCACTTACCTGGAGTCCTCTGGATTTTTTGGACTACAACTCCTATCAGTCCCATCTACTTGTAGTCTGAAACACCCGGAGGGCACCAGGTTGGCAAAGAAGAAAGCAGTCTCTCAGAAATGATGCTGAACGTGATGATACCCCTCACCTCTCCAAGGGTATTCCTAACCAAGCTCATAAGGTCTGTGCAGCCTTGCAACGCTTGAACCACAGTCATGCTTATAATTAGGGCAGTTAAAAGAGAACTTTTCCCTACCAGCACATGGGTGAAATGAGAATTCTCAATCTCATTAGTGCTATTGAGAATAATGAAACTGGGGGTAGTTACTCCCATTCACATAAAGCCACATGCAACAATGTGTCTCCCCAAGGACATAAACCATATGCTACACAACCTGCTAGTGTTCACTTTGTACCTCAGCTTAGGAGCAGGCACATCAAAGGGAAAGGAGGGCCCCCATGTGCTAACTCTGCTCTTCAAAGTTCCTGAGGTAGTTAGAGAGAAAATAACTTCTGAGAAAGGATGGTTCTGTTAGGAATCAGAGAGAAGAGTGGGGGATAGAGAACACAATTTCTTAAATTATTCTGGGTTGGTGGTTGTTCTTTTAATCTGGATGAGTCAAGGGTGTACATGCACAATTCCCTAAGTTGGGAATGAATGTTATAAAATACATAATCCACACTGAGGGATGTCACACAAGCAAAGGGGATGTTTTGATCACAGCATTCACCACATGCCTGAAGGTTCTAAGGACCTCGAAATTCTATGGTCTAGGAAGCCCAAACCATCTCCACAGTTCCTGAAGCAAGAAGGAATCTATCCCCCCCACCCTGCTTTTAGCAACTGTTAGTCCCCAAAACAGGTCTAGTATCCTGCCTTCTCCTTTTAGTCCACTGAGGTGCAAAACAAACAAGGTAAACCAAACCCACAAACAAAAGTGCAAGGAACTCAGAGGGGCCCTGACATGATTGGGTGTGCCTCCACTATGGCTGCTAGTTTCACAGAGTTGAACAGGGCAATGAAGCCATATAATTGCTTCTGTACTGAAAGGCATGACCTTCCTGTTCTCTAACACATACACACACACACACACACAGAGAGAGAGAGAGAGAGAGAGAGAGAGAGAGAGAGAGAGAATGGCAGACTGCACTCAAGTAGGATGTACTTGTGAGTTCATGCTAGGCTAGGGATGCAGAACTTGGACCCCTCCAGAGATTGTTAGATTTTGACTCTCATCAGTCCCGCTTAACATGGCCAATGGCCAGGGAGGGCAGTTACCCATTCCTAAGCTAGGCATTGTCCATGACTGGAAGCAATGTAAGAGCCCAAGAGCCTACCTACACCATTTCCAATAATGGCATTTCAGTGACAAAACTGGTAAATAGTATAGATTTCATTACTGTGTGGTGGGTAGACAATCACTATTTGGAAGGTTGAACAGTGCCAGCAGAACAAGCCGTTTTTGGAGGTTTAATTAAATCAGCCTGACTCATGTCTGTGAAAGAAAAGCTCCAACCTAGTTCCAAACATACCAGTCAGGTGGACTCTGATCATCAGCAAATCCTCATGTGCCAGGCTGTCCATGGGAATGTGTGTGTGTGTGTGTGTGTGTGCGCGCGCGCGTACACACACACACACACACACACACACACACACAGAAAGAGACACACACACATATCTATACCGCTCAGCACTCTCTCTCTAGGAACTTATCAGATTGACCTCTACATAACCAAAGCCCATCTTATCTCCTTACAAGAACGTGAGTGGATTCCCTCCAGCAAAAAATAAATCACTTGAATATTTCCAAAATGAGCTCTACCTCTTGCTTCAGGTTAATTTATCTGTGATCTGATCTAAGAAAGGGAAGTAAGATTAAGAAGCAAACCTTGCAAATAAATTAAACTGCAGAGTTGGCTATTGAAGCTGGAAGTGGGAAATACAGATCCCCAAGAACTGGGAACAAGCCATAAAGTAACGTCTAATTCACTGGAACTCCACTGCTTTCTAAACTCATTATTTAATTTAGTTATTCTTGGAAGACCAGCTAACAGATTGTTTTGTATGCATGGACAGAAAGTGATAAGCTAAAATGTTAATTATCCGTTTTTTCCTGAATAGAAATTAATCCATGTCAAGAATAACAAAAAGATTATAGTAATATTATGCCTGCAGTGTTTTTTAAAAATGCATTTTGTCCAAAAAACAACAACAACCCCACAAACAAACCTTAATAAGATGCTGAAGTCCTATGTTTTTAATTACTAGGCATTTTTATCTTTTAAGAAAACACATGCACACCACTGGCCATGTATGTACCTTTCTGCTTCCCTCGCTGTCATACTGGGACTGTTTGTAGTGCATTTAAACAAGGCTTGAAAAGCATGCTTTCCACAGATACTTAAGAACTTGCTGCAAAATATCTTTTTATAGTCTAAATCCAATAATTAAAATTGTTTTGGAAATGTCTAAAATGAAAGCTTCGTTTATGTTAAGTCTTACCAACGAAAACCAAGATCCCAGGCTATTGGTTCCTTTCCTCAACTCCCACACACCTGAAGTCTAAATGCTTCAACACCTAGGTGATGTTTATTGTAGGGGGCATCTTTATTGCAGATTTGTTTTGTATTCATTAAAATAAAAACTACAATTGATATTCAGACGAAGATAATTCACACCCTAAGGACCAACCATTTTTGATGCTTTGAGTGAAGGACAACATTCTAGGTACATCTTCAGCTGAGAAAGCTGTTGCACTTTGCCTAATGACAGGGACTGGCCTGGGCAGGAAACAGTGGCAAAATGCTGGAGGGCAAAGCTGTATGAACTACTATCATGTGCCCCTTAAACTAATCTGCTGCTTTCATATGTGGTGAAAGAATCTGCCAGTCTGGTCAGTGCAAGGAATGAGGAGGGCACACCATCTTGTCCTTTGCCTCTGGCACCATCCAGCCCATCCTTTCACCCTACTTGCATTTGAGTAAGCCTGCAGATGGGACGTTGGTGTGTGCACTTCCTGCATCTCACCCGGTCTTCCCTCTCACATTGATTCAAATAACTTGCACCAAACAGTGTAGAAAAGAGTATCAGGTGGGGATGAGGGAGGATACAAAGACCTTCCATTTAGCCTACCCCAGGCTGCATGAACAGAGGCACACAAGGGAAACCCAACCCTCTCATCTGTTGGTATTGTGCCTTTGTTTTACTGCAGACACGTCCAACAGGTAGATCATGATCTACCGGTAGATCACTGGTAGATCAGTGGCTCCCCCGAAAGAAGCTGAACAACTTTGGCTCCCCTTTTTTGCCTTGTACCCCTAAAAAACGGGCCTTCCTCCTAAAAAAAGCTCAACAATTTAGACCTGCACCCCCAAAAAGGGAGTAGATCACTGACAGTTTTTAATTCTGTGAGTAGATCGCAGACTCTTGGGAGTTGGCCACCCCTGTTTTACTGGATTGTGTCCGATGTTTTAATCCACTACAAATTATTAATACCTACTGCTGAGTGCAACTCCTCATTAGAAAAGACAGGCTTAAATTGCTACTAATATGGCACACAAAGCTGTACAGTGGTACCTCGGGTTAAGAGCTTAATTCGTTCCAGAGGTACGTTCTTAACCTGAAACCGTTTTTAACCTGAAGCACCACTTTAGCTAATAGGGCCTTCCACTGCTGCAGCGCTGCCGCCACATGCTTTCTGTTCTCATCCTGAAGCAAAGTTCTATTTCTGGGTTAGCGGAGTCTGTAACCTGAAGCGTCTGTAACCTGAAGCATCTGTAACCTGAGGTACCACTGTACTATGTATCTGCCCTGTTGTATTTAACTTAACAGTTGAAAGTGTTAAGCATGAGGAAATTCACATTTACAAATGCTAAGTAATTGGCTAGGTTGGGCCCACTTAGAGCCAAGCCACATTTAGCCTCAGAGGCATTAAATGTGGTAGGGCTGTCGGAGTGAAACTTGTGGTCCTTACATGCACCTACCCCCAAAGTAAACTATTTTGTAGGATCACACCTCACCATTACTTGTAGGAAATGGGCTAACTGGAATGATTTTTCAGGAAATAATAGTGAAAGATGTATGCCTACTGTTGTCAATTCATACAAGGCATTCTAGATGTGACTGTTCATTTACATATGCAAAAACATGTAACTAAAATTATAGGCTGAACATAGGTTCAATACTCAACACATGACTGGCATGCAGGGCCAGCCAATGAGATAGTTCTCTAGGAAGGAAATGCTGGTTGCTATAGAAACTGGCAGATGGCATGGATTATTTGAAGCACCAGGAGGCAGTGGTCAAAGCATGGCACAGCCAGTTCCATATAAACACAGGACTGCATAGCCTGTAACCTGTTTGTGCATTGAGACAGCCATCTGTTCAGTCACCTTGTACTTGTGCTGGCTGAGACACTCCACACCTCCACTACCACCTCCCAGGGCCTAAAAGTACCAGGAGGAGAAGGTTTTGACCTATAAAGCCTTAAACGGCTCAGGACCGCAATACCTCAAGGACTGCCTCTCTCCATATGAACCTACCTGGACCCTGAGATTATCTCCTGATCTCTTGTGCCTCCTCCACAAACAGTGGCTCCCCATTTGTGGCATGCTCTCCTCAGGGAAGTTAAACTGGGGACTTCATTATACACCTTTAGGCGCCAGATGAAAACATTCCTCTGTAACCAGGCCTTTGGCTGATTGACATCCAATGCCTCTTTAAAATATGTCGTGAAAGTGGGGAGTCATTGGCTTGTTTTTGTTTTTATTATGTATTTTGTGTTTTTTGTATTGTGATTTTATGTTGTGAACTACCCTGAAATCTAGGGGTATAGGACAGAATACAAATTTAATAAACAATAACAATAACTTTATCAAAAATACCTACTGCCAGCTTCCTATGTACTGGATTTATTTATGATAATATTGATCCAGCATCTACCTTTCTAAGGAAAAGATGTCCCAAAAGGTAGCTTATAACAATAGCATTCAACGTTACGCAATGCTACCTTATCTGAGGTCCTCTGTATTCATACTTAGTCACAGGTTTGCAGTATGCCCACAACAAATTAAGCAATGAGGTGCAGTTATTCAGAGGGAAGATATAGTACGTCCTGATAAAGCACAGTGTTTTGGTTCACAGTCTCTGCTTGGACTTGGCCACTAAAAGTTAGCAGACTCTCCTTCAAACCAGTCTCCTTTGGGCCTCTCATTTGGATGGGAGGATCTGCGTTATGCCACAATACCTCCACAGAGCTCTGAGTAGCTGTAATGTGCAAAACGGGTGACAACCGTGAAGTCCTAAATGATGGCTGATTCTCTGTAAATAATGGAGCAAAAACAATTTCACCCTGAAGTTAGGCAAAGCGCCAAAATGAATCTGTGGGAGGTTGATTTGAAAGGAAAATGTATAAACAACCAGTAAGCCCTTAAAAATTATTCTTTTGCTGCTTTATTACTGGCTTCTTCTTTTTTTGTAAGCCTTGTTTCATCTTACATCCTCATTATCTAAAAAGCAGCAGACTCTAAGGGGAGTAAAACACAATGAATTTCTCCCTCCTGAGAATAATAAATAATAATAATAATAAACAAATAAGAAATCTCTGACAAAAATTCAAGCTTGAATGTGGAGCTTCCATACACACTGGAAGTGTGTGTGTGTGTGTGTGTGTGTGTGTGTGTGTATGACACACCCACATGTGTGTCAAGATGATTTAAAAGTGGATTATAAGAACAGATTAAAAAAGTACAAAAATAGCTGAAGATAGGGTCTAAAACAGTAGAAAAGGAACATCTGGGGTGGGGATATTTTCATCCAACTGGAAAAACTTGTCAAAAATAAATATGCCTTCAATTGTTTCTGGAAAGTACAGACAGGAAGAAGAAGAAGAAGAGTTTGGATTTGATATCCCGCCTTTCACTCCCTTTAAGGAGTCTCAAAGCGGCTAACATTCTCCTTTCCCTTCCTTCCCCACAACAAACACTCTGTGAGGTGAGTGGGGCTGAGAGACTTCAAAGAAGTGTGACTGGCCCAAGGTCACCCAGCAGCTGCATGTGGAGGAGCGGGGAAGCGAACCCGGCTCCCCAGATTACGAGACTACCGCTCTTAACCACTACACCACACTGGCTCTCGTCACTTGTGTCACTTGTTACATCTCAGCAGGAGTATGTTCCACAGAACAGCACAACCACACTAAAAGCCCTGCTCCAGGTTACTGTGAGGTGGGCTTCTGATATTTTTGGGACTTGACTAGCTTAAAATAGTCAGACCTTGCAAAGACACTCCATTTCATTACTTACTGGGAAGGGACTTGGCAGTGGGTGAGGTGAAGGGACATTGGGGCACTGCAGGTGTCCCAGTAATACCAACCTGGCACTCCTGTGCAGTGGATGAGTCACTCTGACCTCACTTCTGCCATGCTCCTGATATATCCAGTAAACAGCAGTGACAGCCCACCCAGCTGGCTTTTCCTGGCCATGGTCTCTGGGGCTGATAGAGCCAGAGGTCCGCAACATCACAAGGACTACAGGTTAGCTGTCCCACAACAAAACTACATTAAAATAGCACTTAGATGCAAACACACATTTAAAGTATCATGTATTTTGGCTGCAAGTAATTGCAATGCTTTTTCCAAATGAGTAAGCTTTTCTTCTTCCCAGAGGGGAGGGGTTGTGAGCAGGAATCACTTCCTGCGGTCACAGGGGGGCGTGGCTAGGCTAGGTCCCCTGCATCACTGGAGCCCTGGGCCCACATCATGCCCCTCAGCCAGCCAATCCGGCTCGCTGGGGGGGGGGTTAGCCGGATTTAAACGGCCACGGGCTGATGAGCTCTCCCTTGCTTTTCCGGCTTCCACAGATCACCCGCCCTCTCTCCCTCTAGGTTTTGCTTCGGCTCCTGACCTTGCTATGGACTTAGGTTGGTCGCCTTGGTTGTCCAAGGGGCCTGGTAGGAATTTTTTCCACTTGGCAGATTGGCACTGACCACTTGGTTTTTCGCCTATCTCGTAGCAGATTGTTACAACTTTGTAAGGTTTGGCGTTTAGGCATTGGAAAATGCATTGTGTGTTGGAGGGGAGGTTGTGGCCATCACCTACCCCTCCCCTTGGAGGGTATTCTGTTAAAGGAATCCGGTGGTTGTGGTTCCTGTCCAATGCCCAGGTGGTGCTAGGGCCATGGCACGACCCTCTGGTAACTCTAGGGGAAAGCTTCCAGTTGATTTGCATCAACAAGCTCCCCCTACAGGTTGTTAACCCTTGTGTGACTCCCAGCAGAGTGGTCAGGAGTCAAGTATAGTCTGTTCGGATCCAGTGCCTAAGCCAATATCACTCACATTCTGTAACCAATAAAGCTGTGGCCTTTTTTAGCCCATTAACCTAAATACTTGTGTCCATGTACCTTATTTCATCACCAAGCGTGGAGCGGGGCCTTGACTCACAAAGAGACATTGTGGAACAACTCCTTATTTGCAAATGTGGAAAGTCAGTGCTCATTGTTGCATCATACACCAAATTCTCACCAAGAATGTATGTTATTGCATAGCTAGCATGAAGAGTTCTGTCTATATTAAAGCAAAAGTCAACGAAACAACCCTAAGGCCATCAGTCATAAAGGCATGCACCTAGCCTGGGAAACAGGAAGTCATGGTTAAAAGGATGTATTCAGTACGAGATCAGGACGTGACATGTATTACATTGTGGGGATGGATACATACCGTACATACATATACAGAGAATGCAATCAGAAGAGGAAAGCTGCAACTGTGACATCATAGATTGGTATGGAAGATTGTGAAAAATAATTTATCCAGGATGCAAAATAAATTGCAAATAAAACTGTGCTTATCCCAACTTTACTAGCAGCGAGGGTGCTCTGGCAGCAGAAATAATATGAATTCTGCCACACGATCGTTGCAGAAGTGCCACAGCCACCCCTTTTCTTCTCTCTCTCTCTCTCCCAAGGAGCAATAATGAAAAAATAGAAGTCCTGTGGTGCTTTTCCTCTGTTGGGCCCACTCACAAATTCATAGCACAGCATGAAGGTTATTAAAATCCCATATGTGAGAACTACACATAGCATGAAGAGATATGAATTGGCATTCCATACAGATAATGCTATCTAATGGCCAAAAACAAGTAGTGTGGTTTTCATTTTTATTCAGAGTGCATTTGAAAAGGGCAAAGCACCCAGCAGCTGCTCTAAGCAACCTGATCGCTCAAAGGTTTGCCTCTCTTCCTTCACCTATGCATTACCAAGCTAAATGCAGAGAGCAGAGCTCTTATCTTGGCAGACCTGGTTAATCCCACGATACCTTTCACTTGTACCTGTTTGACACGAATTGGATTAAATGTTGTTTGGGAAAGCCTGATATGGCGACCAACTATTCAGCGCAGTTGCTTTTCTATTCCCACTCACTTGTGCATATTTCAAATCAAAAGGTAATTAGCTGTGACAATCGCCAGTGTATTTCAGCAGGTTTACTACAGAGTATGCCATGTCTGAAAAAGATAATCAGTGCCCTAATTATTTAGCATCACTTTCACTACGGAAACAAAACAATTTAAATGCCTTGCTTGACTTTGTTTATGGAAAACAATTTTCTCTAGGGGGCGAGGGTACAGGGAGAGTCACAGAAACTGCTAGCCATTGTCCTGAGGTGCGGGGAAACAGTTGCTATAAGAAGTTTTGTTCATTTTATTGTAAAATTTTCTAAACCAGCCTTCATCCTTATGGATTACAGGGTGGTTTAAAATGCCTGGCACTAGTGGAAAGACTGTTGTGTCTTTGAAAGTAGAGATGGACAAATCTGTCAATTTCGGTTTCTCTTATTTTCCCATCTTTCCAACCTTCAATTCAGTTCATCACATTTCTGTAAGAGTTTGTAGTCCTCGTGAAAATCGGTCAGCTTTTTATTGCACATTTCTCCTAATATACACATTTTCCAAGCAAATTTCTCTAGCACAATGCATTATTTTGATTAATTTATGCATTTTATCTATCTCCCCCCCCTACACATTATTTGGTTGGTGAAATGCAAAATTCAGATAGTTTTGAAACATAGCTGCATTTTGGTTTGCATATTGCCTTGGGGAGTGCAAATTAGGGAGGTTCACATTAAAATGTGAATCAAACCAAACTCCTCAAATCTTATAAAGCCCACTGACCACAACTCCTTCCTTCTTATTCATGTGCATACAAACAAAACTGCCAGACACAACCTTTGACATATAGCAAGGGACTATGAGACTCTGGGCAAGCAGCTGAAGGTCCATGGGGCACAGGTTGTCTTTTCATCAGGAAGACAGGGGGAAATACTGGAAGTAAACCACTAGCTATACAGGTGGTCGTCATGGACCACATGGACTCTGCTTCCTTGAGGGAGGACTTCTGGTGAGAGATGGGTTGCGCCTCACAGCAGCTGGCAAGAATGTGTTTGCTAAGAGTATTGCAAACCTGATTACAAGCTTGGTGGATCAGGGAAATGTTGTGGATGTAGCATGTCTTGATTTCAGTAATGCTTTTGACAGAGGTCCTCCATACTATTATTGTGGATTAGCTAGTAGAATGTGGGCTGGACAAGGTTACTGTTAGGTGGATATGTAGCTGGTTGACTGACTGAACCCAAAGAGTATTCACTAATGGTTCCTCACCATCCTGTGAAAAAGTGGGAAGTGGGGTGCCACAGGGTTGTGTTCAGTGCCTATTGTTGTTCACCATCTTTCATTTAGATTTGGATGAAGGTATTGAGGGGCTGCTAATCAGATCTGCAGATGACACCAAACTGGGAAGGGTAGCTAATACTGCAGAAGACAGAATTGGGATCAAGATGACCTTAACAGATTGGAGAACTGGGCCAAAACTAGAAGAAGAAGAAGAAGAAGAAGAAGAAGAAGGAGGAGGAGGAGGAGGAGGAGGAGGAGGAGAATTTCAATAGGGGCAAATGTAGGGTTCTACACTTAGGCAGGAAGAGCCAGCTGCACAAATATAAGATGAGGAAAACCTGACTTACCAGCAGTACATTTGAAAAGGATATTATGGGTCTTCAAGTTACAAGAAAGGAGATTCCAACTAAATATTAGGAAGAACTTTCTGATGGTAAGAGCTATTCGATAGTAGAACGGACTCCTTCAGGGGGGTGGGGTGGACTCTCCTTCATTGGAGGTTTTTAAGCAGAGCTTGGATGGCCATCAGTTGTGGATACTTTTGTTGACATTCTTGCATTGTATGGGGTTGGACTAGATGTCCCTTCCAACTCTTCTACAATTCTATGATTTTCTTTTCTTTTATCCCTTGGTGACTGGAATACCTTCCCTAAGGAAGTTTGACTAAATCGGGGTGCAACCAGAAAAACATCCGTTTGTGATGGCTTAAATCTGTAAACGAATAGTTCAAGGAAAGATGAGTCTCTGAAATGTGTTATTGGAGGTGTCTTCATACAGAGTCAGCAGCAGCAGGGTGTTTGTGTGACAGAGGCAGAGAAAAAAGTAACACTGAGTAAAATCAACAGGCCCTGGGATCCAAGGGAAGCAAGCATAAAGATGTGCCATGGCAACAGTTAAATGCATCTGAGGATGTGAAGCAGGAGATGAAATGATGTCAAATGCAGAAAAAAAGAAAAAGATAAAGGGATATGGGGCGGGCGAAATTGAGAGAAGGGTCACAGCTGAGGGGAGCTTCCTGACTGCTGGACTGCTTCTAATTTCTTTGTTATTCTAATGTTCCTGGTTTTTGATATCTGGTTTAACTGCTTCTTCATGGGCTTTGAAACATATATTTTATATTTTGTCATGTATTATACTGCCCTGGGAACGTTCAGTTTGAACTAACAAATAGTAAATAGTGTTCATTTTTTTTAATAAAAAAAAATCTCTGTTAAGTGTGTTAGATGTCAGGAGATGCCAAATGGATGCTGTAGACCTCTGTCTTGTCTGAGATCTTTTCTCTTTGGCCAGAGTTGGTGGAATCTCCAACCAAGTAGTCCCCGGTCCAGAACCTGCTGTGGCATTTAGTCCTTCCACCTGCTCTGATCACCAAGCTACCTCTCCGTATAAATCAAATGGATTGCATCCAATGCCTCATTTGCCAAAGTTCAGCTTTCACAATGGGACTTCTTCTTCCTTTCTCCCCCCACCCTAAAAAAATCCTATACATATCCACTCAATGAGACTTATTCACAGGTAGGTAGGTATAGGACTGCATTCTGAATTCAGTAATATTTCAGATGCCATCATAAATTAAACTGTCCTGGGTTTCAGAAAACAATACTGTCATCTGGGGGAAACTGGGTCTTAATTGTTTGTTTGTTTGTTTGTGTGTGTGTGGATTATGAAGAGGTAGAGGACCTTTGTGTGATTCCTGCAATCCTGTTTTGAGGCTGTTAATCACCCGCTGTTTCTCAGAACATGTTGGATTGTGCCTTGAGCTAATGACTGTAGCAGACAATGTGGTCATGTGAATACCCTTTAAGCTCTCAGATGTTCCATGCCTCAGATCCTTCACACTAAGAGCAGTAAGTGTGTGTGTATGAATGTCTTTATTTAAACTTTTTTTACTTCAATCGCAGCTTAGAAGCTTCAATCTACACTGAAAATGAAAGACTTGCCTCCTTCCACCCTGCCCCTCTCTTCTTGACTGATATAAATAGGCTATAAAACATGAAGAAATGCTGTTTAAAAGTTCTCTTTTAACTTTCACAGAAAGTAGTTAGTATGTCACTCGCGAAAATCAATCAAGCAGACAGGAAATTGTGACGGTGGCTTTGTTCTCCTTACCTTGGACAACTTTCAGAAAATTTTTCTTCTGGGTCCCCTTCACAAATAACATCCCAAATGAAGAACTGTAATGGTTATCTTAACCATTTCAGGAGTTTGAGAATAATTCCATGGGAAAGTGGCCAAAGTAAGCAGGTGGAAAAGTAAACAAAGTCTTTTGTGATGGGCAATGTAATATGTGGAACTGAAATTAATATTGGCACACAGTATTTTACCTGAGGTCAGTGGGCTGAAGATTGCTCTAGCTTAGACTAATGTTTAAAGAAGAGAATGATATACAAATAGAAGTAATAAAGCACGGCTAGTGTGGAGAACCTACAATTTTAAAAGACCAAGGGGTGGAATATCTAAAATTAACGTCAGCCTTAGGTGGATGCAGCAAGCACAACAATAGAAAACACTGGAGAGAACTCGAAGAGGTGTATATCCAAAGATGGATGTGTGATGCTGCCACAGAAGAAAGAAAAGGTGGTGATTCAAAGTCGACCACCCATAATAGCTATGAACCTTCAGCCATGGTTCAGCATCATTGTGCAGCTATGTAAGCTAGCCCACTGTTATCCAAACCTGGGTCCCTATATGTTATTGGACTGCAGCTGCCATTACCCCTAGCCAGCTTAGCCAGTGGCCAGGTACGACAGGAGTTGCAGTTTAATCACACTTGAGGAACCAAGGTTGAAGGACACTGGGCTAGCCCCACCTCCTGCCCCATGCTTATCACTGTCTGCACATTCAGCTGGTATGTGAAGTGGCTCTACGCAGCTACCAATGCACATTGGTATGTTGAGTTATTCCACATAAAGGAGAAACCTAATTGCTAAAGGGTTTGCCCTTGTATAACCTGGCCAAACTCAGGGATAGGAGGTGTGGGCAGGACCAATGCACATGCTGACAGTGGGGCAGGGACAGCCCATATGTCCCCCTCAGTAGACCTGTTGGTTCTGTTAGTGGAAGCCAGCACGAGAACCCTTGCTAGCACAATAGGGCTTCCCCCATCCTACATGATCCTGCCTCTCTCAAATTCACTCTGGAGGGTCGGAGAACCCCTGGAACTTTGCATGGCAGGAAGAAAGAGGAGATCATTCTGCTTGGCAAATGGAAAAGTTTGCATTGATGGAACGATTTCCTTAGCACAATGGCAAAAGCCACATCAAAGAGCTTGAGGAGAGCACAAATTATCTTTCAAGAGCAAATCTCAAATGCATCAGCAGAGATGAACCTGAGGAAAACCTATAGAAAGCTAATCACAAGGGCCCAAACAATCTCAACTGGAAAGCATTTCTGCATTACGAACCAAGCGTGAGTATGATGGTTGACCTTCATTCTTACAACTGAAAGTGCTCTGCCACTGAACTACTTAACAGCAGCTTTAGTACTGCACACTAATAGTAGTAGCAGTAATTTCCTGAGTGGTCAAAGTGTAGGTGTTTCGCTACACACAGTCACATCACAGGCCTAGCTAATTGCAAGTATGTAAGAAAAAATACATATTGACATACCTATGTGGAACAGTTATTCTGCTCTTGCAAAGTGTGTCGATAAACATTTGGTTCTGTGCTCAAAGCGGTATCTGCGCATACATATTTCTTCCATTACTTTGTAATAACAAAGATCTTTGCTATAACTCACACCATGAAAATAGTAGTGGCAAAACCAATTTGGTGCTATTAATTGCTTGCGGAAAACAGAGTCATAAAGGTCACTGCTCAAAATTTTTGGATGTGAATGTCAGTCTGTGCACTTCATCTGCTAGGCAGGTTTTTCTTAAAATGATTAGTATGTGTTTGCCTTCTAAGACAGGCAGCAGAGGTACCTGTCAATTAGGAAATGGTATTTGGCGGCTAATATATCAAAAGTGTTAACGAACAACTACACAGCTTTGAGACTTTTAATATCATCAAGTAGCTGTGCCACTTGACCCACAAAACATAGATCAAATATAGCATTTGCATTTCGCACATTGTTTGCTTTCAGGCTGCTGATATTTGATATGCAAAACCAGTAAATTGCTGCACAGAGAAATAAATAAAGATGTTATTAACTGGGATGTGCAAATGCTCAGGTGTACCATGAACAGGGAATTATGAGGGTGTTTTAGAAAGCAATAGCAATGCGTATAAATACTATGTGTATCAATCACATCCTTGTTTTTTCTACCTATTTCAGATTCTTTTTCTAGTTAACTCCATAAAATTCCTCAAGGGCCAGGAAGGAAACGATGGGTTTTGATGTGTCAGATGCCACCTCTGACAGCACTTACCATGGGATACCTAAATCTGTGTAGCTCAGCTGCTTCCATTAATATACAGCCTGAGCATCAAGAACTGGAATGTGATGTTAGCTTTTCAATAGTGTACATGAATGCACTAGTTTGTGTCTATCATCTGATTCCCCCAGTTAAGACTTGAAGCAAACACCCTGGCATTTAACCAGGCATTTTCCACTACATCTACACCAGTCCAACCCTCCAAAAGCAGGAAACTGACTCTTTAGAGCAAGTCTCACCAGTAGTGGGAATAAATAAGTACCACAAATGTTTTAAGTTCTAATTCAGGGGCAGCCAACCTGGTGTCGAAGTCAAACCAGAGAAACTGGCAAATCTTCAAAGACTTTGTATTTTATCATAATCTTTATGTGATTTGATGAACCTTGCTACAGGACTATCAGCACAATATATTTTTTTCAACATTGTGTTACAATTAATCAAATAACAGGATTTATACTTAGCAAATTCAACTGAAAGGTCTCCTTCAGGGCATCACATTCTTGAAAGAGGAAGCTAAATCTGGCATGTTTCCTAATGCTTTATTTAGCCTTGGAAAAGTCTATAGCCTCAGTAAGTTGCTCGCATTCAGTTTGAAATGAGCATTCAATCTAAAGTTGTCAGCACAGATGTGAGCTAGTCAGAGCAAATGTTTATTATGGTATTGGTTTACTCATAAGCTAGTTTTGCATTAATAGGTATGCCCAAAGGCAGTCCAAGTCACCCATTTGCATGTTTTAAAATTGAAATGCACACCTTTGGTACAGAATTGCATTATAAAACAGACAAACTAGTGCACCAGCAAACACTTTCATTACAGGTTTTTACTATCCATTTGCACTCAGTTCTATACATGTCTATTCAGAATTAAGCCACAGTGAGTTTGGTGGGGCTTACTCCTGGGAAAATGTTCATAAAATTGCAAAATTACAGCTTCCATGGAAGTAAAAGGAATTTAAGCAGTGCTGGAGATTTCTGTTTTCAACACAATCAGCCTCTTCAATATTTCTCAGTCATATGTCTTCTTCCTTTTGTGTTGTAAAAGCGAGAATCTTTGTGTGTGCTTGTGTGTACGCTGAGCGCACACACACCATTTAAAGACTTAAGAAGTGTAATAGTATATCAGTACAAAGAAATGTAATTATTACTTTTAAAAAATCTACTGCATAATAACATTTAATAGGCCTTGGGCCTAGACCCTGTTCATCTTCCTTATTAATTTCAGCAGGGTTTCTCATATGAAAAATGTCAAGCTATAGACCAGCTAGTATATGTGCTTCTGTAACAGTCTATTAATGCAACCATTTTTTTTTTAAAAAGGAAGATAAATGAAGGTGAACTAAATCACTTCTAGCACTAGTATAAATCTGAATATATTCATCTTACACCAATGGAGTAATTATCACTATCATTTAGTATTTATAAGGCACCTACACTATACTAGGCGCTATAGATAGACGAAAGATAAAGAAGGACCTGTCTGCCCCCAAGCTTACAATGTAATGAATTCATTTATATTAATGGCACTGACCCGCCTGAAATTAAGGCAGTGAAGATGTCAGACCCACTTCAAAATCTTAAGAGCTGCTTCAAAAGGCTGTGAAGTTCCGGTAACACTTCCATGTAGGAAGAAGTGTCCAAAACGGCATGGGGGTTGCCATGCACCATGACTGCACAGATAAATCTATTTCTCAGGCAGAAAAACTGTGTCTGAAGAAAGCTTCTCAGCTTGATCCTCCTATTGCGATACTATGAATAGGTAGTTTTTATAGTCCTCTCCCCTTGTGGAAATTAGAAGAGGAAATTCATAACGTTGAAAGTTATTCTTAAACATAAAGGGATATTAAAGGCCAGGTTGAACAGCATGTGCTTTTCAGGCATTGAATCCATGGAGGGGTTGTCGGCTCTGAGTGCCAAACTTGTCCTCCTACATTCTCAAGTTACCCTAGCTGAGCAGACAGGTCTGAAATGGGAGATTAAATGCAGTTACAGTGCTCCCTGAGATCAGGAACCTGTGATTGTAGGAGGACTGTAGCCTTGTTGAGCTACACTCACTTAGTTACAAACCTCCTTCAGACCTTCCTGAAGGCCAAGGTGGAACAAGCAGGACCCTCCACAAATACAATTTTGAAATAACCGAACAAGGCTACAGTTTTTCTGGAATGACAATATCCACAGAAGACATGGCCTGCTAAATCAGGTCAAAAAGCCATTCAGTTCAGCTAGAGGTCTCTGAAGAGTTTATTAGCATGATGTAGTGATCAACCTATTATTGGGCTGGAGTGTCTTCACAGTTATCTGTGTTCCGCTATAAGTTTAAGAATCAAGCAGCAAACTACACAGGGAGACAAGTGCTTGCCTGTACAAATAGAATGATTATGCTGAGGGATTTATGTCATAGCTGGTTCAGTGAGAGAGCATATCCCCTCCACCCCCTTCACTGTTTCTTTAAATCAGTGAGAAAGTCAAGGTGGTAACTGACCTTCATACATGGATTCTTGGGGAAATGGTTCTGCCTTCAATTGCTTCAGTAAGCTTTCTAACAGTGTCAGCAGTACTGAAAAGTGTTTCTTTTATACAAGCTGCCCTGTGGTCTAAGAGAATCCCTACTGTGGCCCAATCTGAAAAGCAGAAGACAGAGTGCATTTTTCACTTTCTTAGCAAGGACAGAGCTGGTGTATAGTGTGGAAGGAAGGAAGGAAAGGGAGAAGGAGGAGGAGGAAATATTTGAATTGTAAGCCATAGTTTCCCTTAATGATTACACTATTTCCGAATTTAGTAGCAGGTAGGCTAGGTGCAAAGACTATGTATGCATGCATGTATGTATGTATGTATGTATTGAATTCTATACCATCCTTTATAATGTGTGTGCCCCCATGGTGACTAAGAAACATAGTTGCTTATACATCAAAACTATAAACCCCCACAACAAATTAAAAGCAGATAAAAATCAAACCAAAACTTAGAAAAGATGGGCACTGTGAGCTCGCCACAGGATAGGCAAGGATTAGAAGCAGAAACCAGCCAAAAAACACAGTATGTTAGTGAAAAGGCAAAGCAGGGAGAAGAGGAGGAAAAGGAGGAAGTCTAGAGGTGGTGCCGAAAGTGGAAAGGAAATTGAAGACTGGGAATAAGCACAATGCCCTGTCAGCCAAGAACTAAGGCAGCTGCCGCTGCTGTGTGAAGGCTGCGACTAGCTAGCAGACTAGCAGAGCCCAGAAAAGAAGCCAAACACAGAGAGAACAGAAGTGGCTACAAAAGTGTATTGATTATGAAGACCAGCTAAAGCAAAAGAATGTGGAGTAGCAACAAGTATAGCTGCATAGAAAGTGGGATTTGAGGGGAGCGTTATTCTAGGCCCAAAGAAACACTAAAGGAGACAGGGTATGAAGGAAGTAAACCTAAACCAAATTACACCATCTCTCAAGTTCATCACTGGTAGCGTTGTATCAATGCGTCCTCCTAATATGAAACTATACTGCCACGATCCTGGCGTCAGACACCTCTCTCTCAAGAGGCTAGTGATTTGGAGTGAGAGAGGAAACAGATCTCAGGGCTATTCCAAGAGGCATATAAGCAGCCAAAAGCAAGAGAAGCCTTTTGTGCCAGTGTCTCTCAGGCAGAGGATGATGTGCTGCTCTCTTCTGACGCTGAGGACTTCAGCTCAGAAGCCCTAGTGGAACTATGTTCTCTCCTGCTCTGTTGGAGTCAATGACTGCTAAATCAAAATTTTCTCACTAAAGGAACTAGCAACTGAGAGTTAAGAGGTGCTTATTGAAGGTTCAGAGTGAGTATGTCTACCCTTGGAGCAACAGCTGAGCCCTGCTCAGAGCCCTGCATGGAGCTGTCCAGGGTAGGAAGAAGCCTTGCACTGGTACTTCTGAGGCAAGTGCAGAAAACAGAACTCTCACAACATGCTGGTGCCCCAGCTTGTCTGGAGGCCATGCCCCATTAGCTGCATATTGTAGAGATGGCTTTGAACCCCGCTACCATTTCCATCCATTCTAGCAACCTTGGATCTGAGAAACAATCAGATCAAAGTTTCTTTCCTAGAAGGATTTCTGATTGCAAAATTTCACCCATCAGTTATCGCAGTGATAAAGCACTCTGGTTTCAGTGAACAGTTAAGGGTCAGTAAGAAGAGGTTATTTAAAGGGAGATCATGTATGACAAATTTGCTGAATTTCTTGAGTGTATCTCCACACTGGTAGAAGAGTGGATATAATTTATCTGGATTTCTGGAAAGGGTTTTATACTGCTTCATCCACTCGATTGATTTATAATGAAAGAAAGCATGGCATTGAGGAAGAGGCCAAGCAGAAGGAACTGTAAATCATCTCACAAAATGAAGAAAGTGAGGCTGTCTGAAAAACAAAACACTTCAAGGACTAAGCGCAAAAATATATTGCATCAAAAGGACCCTGCTATAACCACTTCATTTCAAATGGTGTTGTTAAAATGAAGGAAAGGTTCAAAATATTGCACCTGAATATACCAAATATACAAACTGTAGGAGATAACAGTGGCCTATTAACTACTTCTTACAAAGAAAACAGCAATCTCATCAATTATTGGTTTTTAACAAGAGCGTTTGATAATTTCCAGAAACCTCTTTCTGGCAACTTAAAGTGATTGCAACTTTGCTGTTATCTTCACTTTTCACATTCACTTCAGAAGGTTGGCAACTGCAGCAGGATAAATGTGTTATTTGTACGGCACTTACTAGCACCCCTCCCACTCTTGAGAGCATGGCAACAACAACAAACTTTGGAAACATCAGCAGATTTGTGCCTTGTCTTCTGCCTCATGAAATTAACTGGTCGGAAGTGGAGTTCTTAGCCCTCCAGTTTATTTCTGGTCCTCTAATTCATCCCTGAGAAATGGCTAGCTTTTTTCCATTGAACTATATGAATGTAATTTTCATGTCTCCTCTCTTTTACATAGAGGGTTATACAAAGAGCATCCTGGATTGTTATGTAGCATTCATGCAGCCAACCATTACACAATGGCAGGGTGCCATTTTGAATGAATACATTAGTACCATCAAATAAAACAGAGGGACTCTGAAATGCAGCAAGTCAAAAGAAGGTGCACTTTCTATTGAAATCAATAGGTGCTTAAATCTATGTTGGGATGCGGCCTAATCTGTTCTGAAGCTGCTTTTGCTCTAAAACAAAGGTGTCTTACAAATAAAACACATTGCAGTTTATCTGTGAAGTACTTCCCTGTTTCAGTATTTTTATAATGCTTAGCAGTGTGATCTGTAAAAGGCTTTTGTATTTACAGCAGCTTGGTAGAAACAGAATATGGTAAGGACGATTGCCATTTTACAGAGGAGGAACAGAGATAACATGAAACAACTGTTTCAGGGAAATGCAAAGCAGCCTTTGGCTAAACAGAGAGAGAACGGTATCTGCTGAATACTAGTTAAGTGAACTATTCATGGTGACTTCTCTCTTGCTGCAGTTCCAGCAGCAGGCACATTTCAGAAAGTTCAAAAGAAAGGCTGCTGCCTCAAGGGGACATTGCAGTCCTAGTAGGAGAGAGGTGAGTGAAAGGATTTTATATTTAAAAACAAGGAAAGCATGATCTAAAAATCTCAACCAGCTTACACTGACTTCTCCAAATCACACCGGCCATAATAAAAAGGCTCCATTGTGCATCTGAAAGATACTCTAGGTGAACAGAACAGTCAATGGGAATGCCTGTTTCCCCATCCAAACTATCTTGATCTTAAGAGGTTGCTCCGAGCTAAGGCTTGAAGAGCACAATGGAAAATAGAAGAGCAGATGCTATGATATTTAGGTTAAATACAATGACAGTATTTGGGCATCATGGTAAACTATGGTTTCCCATGACAGGGGAGAGACTACCCTCTCCCTGAGCTTGCATGCTTTCCCATTCCTCTACTTCTCTAAGGCAGCCACAAAGAGGAGATTGGAAGGGTTTCCTTCTTATTTTAATTACCGGTAACCACAGCTTTGTATTACATTCAAACCTGAACTGTGGTTAATCTTAAGTATCATTTGTTGAAATGCTGACTACATAAACCATGGGTTTGTTTGTTTGTTTGTTTTAAAAAACATATTTAGGATTACCCACCCTTTATTGGGTTCAAATGACATGGCAAGGTGTCATTCAGAACAATACTTAGGTGAAACTCTTCTGCATGGCCCTGCCGGAAGAGAGGTGTGGGGAGCAAGTGAGCCTAGAAGGCGGCTAGACTTGTTCCCATCACTATATGGGAGTACCCATGTGGCATTCAGCATCAACTGAAACCTGCAGACTTCTGTGCATGGGAGGAACGCCAATATATATAGGAGGATGTCAATTTCAGCTCTCCACAGTCCTGGGATCAGAACTTAAACTACATAAAATCAGAATGGAAGCAGGTTCTGGTTACACTATACAGGCACAAACTGTAATGTCAGGTTAAATATTCTACTCAAGGCAATCAAGTTATGGACTAACACCCTGCTGGATTCTTTTGTTAAATTAACACAAATAGCTACAGGTGCCTTTTCTGAGCTTCAGTGACCTATTCCACAAATTAAAATCTTCACCACAATATAGCACTGCACAATCATAAATCTCTCTGCTAATACCTTCTAAGCTGCAGCCTTCCTTCTAAAATCCAATATGTAAAAAGGGCTTCTTACATAGCACTCATTTCTAAATTACATGTGTCGCCGTGCCAAGCTGGGATATAGAAAAGCACAGCACTTTGGTAGACATAACTCATGTCTTAATAAATGACTTTTGTAGAGCAATACAGAAGATTGTAAGCAAGGCAGAGGAGCAATAACAATCATATAAGCTAAAACATAAAAAAGAAAGGATGAACAATAGAGTGCCCTTAGCAGTGGGAAGACTCAGGAGCAATCATGAATTATACATCAAAACCATCTGCACAATGCTTTATACATTAAAAAACCATCTGTACAATGTATCTATAGCAGAAGCTGAAGTCTGACTTTCAAAGGCACAACTAGGAATGCCACTTGGATCCATGCGACATGTAATTTATTCCCATTGTTATGGACGAGTCAACCAAAATGATATAGGACCTTGAGATGGGAGCAAATTAGGGTGCAGGTAAGCAACACTAAATATCTGTCCCCATCTCTTATGGATGGAAGTTCTGATTCAACAAAATATCTCTGCATATAAATGTTTGCTTCTCAGATGGTTCCATGAAGGCGACAGAGGGAAGAAATTTACCAAATTGGGGTTGTGTGAGTGTCATGTGCTTCCCAAGAGTGATTAAAAGAGAAGACACAAAAGGGGTAGCAGCTTGATCTGTTTCTAGTGTGCCACAGTCTCTAAAGCAATGTTCCCCAAACTGGCACCATACAGGCATTTTGTACTACAGTTTTCATCATGCCTGTCCATTGGCAATGGTGGTTGTGGATGGCTGGAGTTCAAGCCTACGATACCTGGAGGGTACCAGGTCAAGGAATCTGAAAAGGGAATGCTTTCTCAGACTAATTTTTACCTAAACCTGAAGCAGGCTAGCCTGGCTGGTGAAGCCCTGTATTAGGTAAAGTAAAAAAGCTAAAGGACCCTTGGATGGTTAAGTCCAGTCAAAGGCGACGATGGGGTTGCGGCGCTCCTCTCGCTTTCAGGCCGAGAGAGCCGGCGTTTGTCCACAGACAGCTTTCCGGGTCATGTGGCCAGCATCACGCAACCACTTCTGGTGCAACGGAACACCATGACAGAAACCAGAGCGCACAGAAACACCGTTTACCTTCCCTCCACAGAGGTACCTATTTATCTTTTAAAAATAATAATAATAATATTTATTACTTTTAAAGATTACAGAAAAGGAAAAGAAAAAGAAAAGGGACAAGAGAGAAAGAACAACAAAAAAGAAACAATACAATACAATATATAAGCAATACAAAACACAACCTAAACACATTAAACTAAACTAAACAAAACCCTAACCCACCTTAACCCTAAACAAAACAAAACAATAACCATTTCTAAACATACATCACACCTTTTCCATACTCTATCTTTCATTCCCTTGTTTCCTCGACTTCCTCTCACCTCCCTTTTTGTATTCCACTTCTATTAATTGTTTCAGCAAATCCTTTCCATCTTTCTCTATTTTCTGTCATATTATAAATATCTTAACATATTTTTTATCATTAAAGCTAAAATACTTGTATATGCTTAACTCCTTATAACATTTCTGCTAAGGCCATAAAATTTCTTTCCACCATTTTTCTATCATTCATTAATTTTACAATATTTCTATATATAAACTTTAAATTCTCTAATCTTCTCCCACCATCTCCTCTCCCTGGTTTCGTATTCTGCCAGTCCTTTCCATCAATTCCATATAGTCATTCAACCTGGAGATCTTATGTCCGAGGCTCTTAGCTCTTTTCCAGGTCCCTTCTGCAGGTCTTCTTCATATTCTTTAATGCCAAAGAGCAGATCTCGGGAAGACTCCAACCTAACGATGCTTTTATTCCTTCCGGACAGGTCAAACAAATTTCCATAGTTGAAGCTGAGGTCTATAAGATGTTTCATGACATGTTTCAAAATTCCTCCAAATCCAAAGGCCCCCAGAACTCCAATCTCCTCCAGACCCAAGTCCATGTCCCAAAAGTCAGTTAATCCCTGCATAGAGGGATCTTTCCAACTTTCCTTCTTCCGTCCAAGCCGGGATCCAATCCTCAAAATCTGGCTTTTTCTAGATTCAATCATAGAAGGCCTCAATTTGTAATCCTCAATTTGCTTCTGTAAGGCTGAGGATCCCGCTTGTATTACTTTAGGCTCAACAACCACAGCTTTCTCTTTCTCCTCCACAATCTGTCCTGCCAAAGTAGATTCTTGTACCAAGTCCTGAATTATTTCTGTGTTGGTGCTCACTTTTTGACTCCAATTAGTCACTTTTTGATCCAAATTGTCAATTTTAAAAGACATGTCATCCATCTTCTTATGAAGCTGTTCCAGCGAGTAGCTTATCTTACATAATACCGTCACAATGGCTTCTCCTGTCAACATTTTGAATGGTCCAAGGTCAATCTCTGGTTCTCACAATTACTTATCTTGCAGCTGGTGATTCCCCAGTTGCACTCCTGTGACAGTTTCAAAGACTCCCTCTAGAGGGAAACAGCCTCCACTTGTATCAATCCTTTCGAACACAATTCAAGCCATAAAAATAGTTTCAATTTCCAGTTACTTTTCCTCCTTTTTAAACGCAGAAGAGGACAATGGAAACAGTATCTTTCTCTTATATAACTAGCTGTCAAAAATGTTCTGTTCGCAGTCAATGAACTCTCCCAAAACTTCACTCTTTCTGGCAGCCCTTTTCCAGGTTTGGAGCAGTGGTAATTTGGTTTTTCACTCTCTCCTGCAGGCTCGCTAAGTCCAAAATTTTCCCCCTCTTCTCCTGCTTCCAAGGGGGGTTTTGTAGTTTTAACCGATGAAAATTTAATCCTTTGCCAAAAGCTTTCAAAGACTTTAGCTTATAACGTCTTTGCTTCAATCTATTTACAAAAAGGGAAGGTGGACTTCCTGTTTAAGACCTTCCCCATTTCGGTGCCAAATTAAGGTATTTAAAGATCCAATTTTCCGTTCTACTCACGGGTAGTTGTTTAAAATCCAATTGTCCACAGGAAAAAGTCAGCGCTCTCCGGCAACAGCAATTTCACTCCGTGAAAGAAGCAGTCAATTCGAAGCACCGCGCCACTCACCCCACATCGCTCCGGATCCCCAAAACAGGGTTTCCCCACGAGTAGGGGAGGCGCAGAAGGTGCCAGCCGAATCCCAAGTTCACAAGCTTCTCCCGCTTGTGATTTCAGAGGGTCTCCGCCTTCGCCGTGGCGATCAGACCCTGCCTTCCACAGAGCAAGTTCCTCCCAATCGGAGGAGCTCTGCCATTGCCGGAGGCGCCAACCCGGAAGTCAGAGGTACCTATTTATCTACTTGCATTGGCGTGCTTTCGAACTGCTAGGTTGTCAGGAGCTGGCACAGAACAATGGGAGCTCACCCTATTGTGCAGTTTCGAATCACCAACCTTCTGATCGGCAAGCCCAAGAGGCTCAGTGGTCTAGACCAAAGCGCCACCCGCATCCCTGAAAGCCCTGTATTAACAAGTGATGTGCAGGATATGGCTATAAGAGAGAAAGCCATACCCCATAACAGAACCAGGGATGTGGGATTTGGTGCGAAAGCCCACAAAAGGTTTCATTCTCCTGTTGTATGATAATTAACTAATATAAACATGTGCATGACCACAGATATAATTTTAAACTTCCCACAAAGGAGCTGAGCTCTGATTCAAAGAAGGCCCCTGTACTTGCTCACCACAGGGGCTGGGATATGAAGAGCCCCCAAATTTAGGAGCAGCTTTTGGGAAGCGGGAGATGTAGCAGGGGGCAGTGATGTTGAAACACTCACGGCTATTTACAGAAATATGAACATGCATCTCTTTTGTAGGTGTACATTGTGCTTTGGTTTTGCTTTTTGGGATTTTAAAAACTGTGTACTATGCTTGATACTTTGTGGGGGATACGTTTCTAGAAAGCAGGACACAAATTCATTTAATCATCATCACCATCGTAAAAGTGCTTTGGATATTTAAGGATTTGATCTACAAGTTTACAAAAGCTTCTCTGCTCTCTTGTCCCTTTCGCTACGGTTGGCAGAATTTGCTGCCAGCTGGACATTTCTCTGTGTTATTTCAACACATTTCCCATCCTAATTCACATGAACAGCATGTTATGCATAGGTGTGAACCCCAAAACTCCCAATAGCTATGGGGAAAACATGACATGGGGAAGGGGAGGGGAAGAGATGGGGGGGGAGGAGACCAAAATAGTTCTGCTAAATATATCAAAACAATAGAGCAAGTGACAACCTTCTGAAACCTACATTTCACTCTGAGATTGCTAGATCCTGTTTCAATGCAAGTCCCGAAGAAGAAAAACAGACTGCAAGGTTCTAATGTTTCATACTTTATGCAAGATAAAACAATAATGCCATTATGTAATTCATTGTCAAATTATATCAATCCAGTGTCAAATCATTTCTAAAGTTAAAAGTATTGTTGTTGTTGTTGCTTTAAAATAGAAGTCTGTTTAACAGAGGCAAAAACATGGTGATAAAATAAACAATCTAACTTTAGATTTATTTATTTTTTTAGTCATCCATTTTCGTTGATGGGTGGAATGGACGTTATTAGCAAGTGACAAATAATTAATAGCAAGCAGAGCTGGAAGAGACTGAAAGAAAACTAAAATATATTTTTAAATTAATTACTTGAAAAAAGAAAGCCAGGCTATTCTTCATCATTTCAGAAATTATTTTAAACCTAATTGGTTAAATACCTCACTGAAATGGAATCTGCTTAATTTTGTGACGTTGGGGATGTTGCTTTACAGGTTCTACAAATATCTCAAGAGTACATTTCTTCGCACACATTCCATTGAATTTGTATATTTCTAGGACAGACATACTCAGTAATTATTCTGGTCCATTGACAGTTACTGAAATAACATTCAGTCATGTAAACTTGTCAACTTGGAACAATCAAGCATGCTTTTAAGATGGTAGATGAAAAGACAAATAAAATGTTTTCTTAGAAGCCAAGCAATATGTGGATTGACATCACTGCAGTTTCGTATCCACCCTATGTTAGCAGCCTAATACTGTGAAGCACATTCAGCTGGCGAAAGAAGAGAAACTAAGGCTGTATTCTATACACACTTACCTAAGAAGAGATTCCACTGAAGTGGACTGGACTTACTTCTGGGCTGGGGGGACACATAGCATTGCACTGTAACAGTCTATGGTTACAAATGATGGGAACTGCAGCAACATCCGGATAGGCAGGGAACCAGGCAGAGGGCCTTCTCGGTAGTGGCACCCGCCCTGTGGAACGCCCTCCCACCAGATGTCAAAGAGAAAAACAACTACCAAACTTCTTTTAGAAGACATCTGAAGGCAGCCCTGTTTAGGGAAGCTTTTAATGTTTAATAGGTTATTGTATTTTAGTGTTCTGTTGGAAGCCGCCCAGAGTGGCTGGGGAAACCCAGCCAGATGGGCGGGGTATAAATAATAATAAATTATTATTATTATTATTATTAGGCTGGGCAACCCTACCTTAAAAAAATCACAACAATTCTCACTTTATGAATTCCTGGGGATGGGGTTATGATATAGCATTTGAGGCCTTCTTGGGCTGCTGAAGTGACTACTCATGGCACTAACAGAAAGGCAATCCAGGGATGGCTAAGAGATGCATGCCATTTAACCATAGGTGCTTTCAGTTGTATCAATTGGGCACAGATCCAGCCAACTGAAGTCATAACTAGATATGTGCACCAGCTGATATGGGTTAGCCAGAGAAAACAGCATTCTGATTATATTGCCGTCATCTACCCAAGGAATTCCTGTGAAAGTGGACAAAGCATTGGAGGTGGATGCTGCTTTTCTATAACCTGTTCCAGCTATGCCAGCTTTTCTCACTGCATTGGAACTCTGGCATTTCTTTGTCCAGGCTGCTAGGGTCGAGTGAGGTGCACTGAGCTTTCATTTTTGCTGCCGCCGCCGCCTTGTGACTTTATGATTTTGTGATTTTATGGGATTTGTGTTATTGTTGGCGTGTTTTGTTTCAGCCTTTAAAATGCAAATCTGTTTTTTCATGTTTATATTTTCTGCCCCAGGACCTTCCAGTGAAGGGCAGGTTAGAAATACTGTCAGTAAACAAACAAACAAACATGACTGACACAGTCTCAGTGGAACTGTCTAATCTATCATCTATCTATCTATCATCTATCTATCTATCTATCTATCTATCTATCTATCTATCTATCTATCATCTATCATCTATCTATCTATCTATCTATCTATCTATCTATCTATCTATCATCTATCTATCTATCAATCATCTATCTATATCTATCTATCTATCATCTATCATCTATCTATCTATCTATCATCTATCATCTATCATCTATCATCTATCATCTATCATCTATCATCTATCATCTATATTTATTACATTTCTATCTCAATTTTACTCCAAGGAGGAATGACACTACAGTACTCCTCCCCATTTCATCCTCAGAAAACCCTGTGAGGTCAATTAGTCTGATGATGCCTCGCCCAAGATCAACCAGTTAGCTTAATGGCTGAGTAGGAATTTGAATCCTGGTCTCCCAACATCCTAGTCCAAAACTCTAACCACTACACTGCACTGTGTTCAAACAATAAGCTTACAGGTGTTCACACTTATTCTGTAGTGACTCCATGGTGTAAATCTCATTCTCTAGATCCACCTTTCCAAGCCTTCCTTCTGTTCACCATTCCGTGCTACTTTTGAATATCACTACTAACAATTCTATATTCAATCTTGGTGATATGATTATGCAAACAAATGTTATTACAGATCTCAGGCCCTCCATTATAAACAATATACCAGTAGTCCTATAAGCCACTGTCCCTGCTGTGGGACAAGCTGCAGGTGGTATAAACACAACTTTAAACTACATATGCAGCTATTTATTTTGTTACTTGCATGTAGCCAACATGTAAGGCAGGCATAGGCAAACTCGGCCCTCCAGATGTTTTTAGAACTACAACTCCCATCATCCCTAGCTAACAGGACCAGTGGTCAGGGGTGATGGGAGTTGTAGTCCCAAAAATCTGGAGGGCCAAGTTTGCCTATGCCTGATGTAAGGCATAGCCAAGATACACACACAGTTACACATTTGTGGAAAAACTCTAGTGTGCATGCAGCACACGCATTAGCCAAGTAAAGCATAAAATATGCAAGCAAATGGCATTTATTACTGTACGGCATTTTTGAAGGTGGAACAATCCCTGGCAGAAAACATTCTTTCTACAGGTTTGATCTGTAAACTATCTTTTTGACACCAGTGCTGATATCCTAGATTTTTTCCTATATAAGAAAGTCAGCAGAGCGGTGATTTTGACCTCCCAGTTGCTGAACTTCAGAGAATACAGAATACAAATTGGAGGTGCTTCCAAAAGACCGCAGATGAAACCGCTGGAGGCAGTGGCTTTGGATATGTGAGTTATATCTGAAATTAACCCAATTCCTGTAAACATTCACATTTCTGTGATACTCTCTCAAATGATTTAGCTACCTAATTTCCATATAGACACATGAATAGGAGGGGAGATTTGAGGCTGACAGGCGCTGTGTGCTACAGATGTTGCCCAAGATATATGTGTGTCTAAGAAATGTAATATAGGAGATTCCAAGGATCATTGTATTTCCCTCTTTCTCTTCTAGAAAATGGATCCGTTTGGCTACTCAGGGGAATTAAAGTGGCCACCCATGCTGCCAGAGAAATATAATTAGTTTGGCTAGGAAAGCTTCCATTTATTGATTGTTGTCATTTTGCATCTACACTGAAGGGGCAATGGCAAAAACATATTTACAATCAGCAAAACCCTGCTCTGCTGACAGGCTATTTTCTCCATTTATGCTGCAAAATGTATTAATCCTAGAAGAGTGATATTTCCTTTCAGCTTTGCATAGCAGTGTGTACAACTAAAAATGCTAACTGCCAGCACATAATTTTCGGCCTGCTTGTCTTACGCGAGATGTGTGTTTTTTGTTTGCAGCACAGCTGCTCATGTTTCTGAACATGAGCAATAGTGTTGTAAATATCTTATCCACCGAGGTCTAGATATTTGAATCACTGCACACAGGGCAACGTGCAGAACTTGTGTTCGTATTCATTTGGCTTTCTGAGTATTCAAATTTATTTACACCAGGAGGCGGCCTGAGAAAATACATGGATGCATTTTTATTTGAACTATCATATTTATATCCTTTCTTATCTACACACATACTCATCTTTTCCCATCCCTGAGTCCATGTCAGGAAAAAAGGCGAAGTACTGATAAATAAATATAACAATAGTCTTGAGTGGAATCCCATTGTGCTCATGGAAGGGTTTTTTGGTCCAGCTGATGCTTCCACTAATGGCTCAATTTTGCCTAGTTATTTATTTATTTGTCTAGTACATTTATATGCTGCTTTTCCTCTAAGGAGCTGAAGGTGGTGTAGATGGTTCTTCTCTCTCCTCTCACAACACTGTGAGGTAGAGGTTAAGCCGAGGGGCAGTGATTGGTCCAAGGTCACCCAGTGAGCTTCATGACCAAGTGGGGATTAGAACCCTAGTTTCCTAGGTCTTAGTCTATACTCTGCTATACTGCACTGGCTCTCTAAGCCAATTCTTCCATTCACTGGCAACCACCTTCCTCATGCCACTATATACCCTGTTCTGGAACACTTCCCACCCTTACCAGAGCCAATTAGCAGGAAGAGGTGTGGTCTGCTCTGGATGGGGGTCAGAATTAGAAACATTCCCTCTAATATTCTTCCATGAACAGAGGCATCCTTTGGGTCAAAGGCCCTTCCATGAATGCAAGGGCACCAACTAAATTCTGCCACATTCATGCACTGTTCGCACACAATATTCATACAACCATGCAACCAGCCTGACCTTCCTGCCCTCTTTTAAGGAGATGGGGCTGTAGATGCATGCAGAAGTCCCAGATTCAATCTGAGCACCAGGAGAGCTGCTGCCATTCGGTGTAA
The DNA here is from genome assembly GCF_964270895.1 of Podarcis filfolensis. Lineage (NCBI taxonomy): Eukaryota > Metazoa > Chordata > Lepidosauria > Squamata > Lacertidae > Podarcis > Podarcis filfolensis. Next base: position 34,804,807 of record NC_139609.1, read on the forward strand.
ACAATAATGAGCTACATGCACAGACGATCTGACTCAATGCATGGCAGTGTCATATGGTCTGCATGCACCACATTCACATTCTATTCCAACACCCAAACAAACCATTCATTCTTCCCATTCACAAGCCTCAACTGCATACAATATTCATTTACTACTCTAATAAACACTACCATTTCCACAATTTATCTCAGAAAATAAGATGCAGCCTAAGAGTTGTTTCAATGTCCCACTTCTTCCATCTTGGTAAGCCACGCTGAGTATGCCATCCTCAGCCCCCACTCCACAAATAATGGAGCCAACACTGCTGAGCTACCAATTACTTTTGTCCCTCCATGTCCTGCGTATTGCCGATCCTAAGCCAAAATGCTTCTGAATATTTTGTTTCCCTGAGCACGGCTTATTTAATTTAAATTGCTCTTTCCATTGCTATTTCGAGCACTGTAAAAACGGAAAAATCAAAGAAGCACACTGAAGAGGGGAAGGCGACGTAAAAGTCTAAACCAAAAATTCAACTTATTTGGTTGCCATGGCAGGCATGCAAAAATGTGTTCATTGTGCTTAAATCCAATTATCTTCTCTATTACAAAAACAAGTTGTTCGACACTAAAACACTGCAGAGCTGCCATGGCTGCTTCCTCTGCACCAGGACATCAAAATAAGTGCACTCTCTATTGAATAGAGACACTTTCTGTTTGTGGAGGCTGCATGCTTTGTTATGAGCCCTGACACAAGTGTAATGGGCAAATGAGCCTGTTGTTTTGATTATTTTGTCAACTAACTAAAATAGGTTTGTAAATATATGTGATAAATAGGCATGCAAATATGCAAAATAGAAAGTTAATTCTAATTTATCAGAAATGGAGAAAATGCACAGCAGGGTGACAGAAATATCTGTTATGTGCCATTAATGGATGATGTGGACCCTTTGCAAAGCACATAGGTTTAGAATGATTGATAGACTAGGGCACCTTTTTAATTGGCATTAGCTACCTAAACATTGCTACTACCTTGCATAATGAAATAAGTAGCAAATGCTGCCTGTCATAGAGAGATAATCTTTTTTTTCTTAAGCATTCATCTTAACGGTAAAAGAAGATTTAATAGTAAAATAATACAGTATTAGTAAGTTTCATAATAAAACCATTCAATAGCCTTCAGATGTGTTAAGATCAAATACACCTTTACAAGACAGGTTGAATTTCTAGATAGCTTCCAGTGTACCTTCTCAGATTAAAATTCCACTGAAAGTGACACAGAGTAAGCCTTCAGGAAGCTATTATACAAGGATCAAAGCTCACGCCAAGATTATTTTGAGGTTTAAAATTAAACTGAGCATCAAATAGCACTTGAGGATCTACATTAATATTACTGATTATCTTGAATAATCAGGAGATAAATAGTGAATTTCAAAGACCACATGTGCAGCAACAAATGTGACCATAATTCAAATGAATGTCTTCTCATCTTGCTGAAACATGCATAATTACAAGATTCAGGGGCATGAAAATATTAACTGACATAGAAATAGGACATGCAACTGATGATGCCTAGTGTCCTATTCTAGCTTCCATGCCTACATCCCAACTTGGATGGGGAATTGAAAACAGGTGTTGTACACATGATTTCTGAGCCCATTAGCAGGAGTTGCATGAAAATAAGTTGTGGGGAGGAAGAAGACCAGTTTCAGTTCCCCTTGCTCATCTCTGCTGCAGTTGTTTAAGAACTCACACACAGCTCAAGTAGCTTCTCTTAATTCACTCTTGATTAGGGTCCAAATGTATTCAACCAAAACAAAGACCTTCGAAGACAGACCCAGAAGGCTGCTGTTGTCAAACAGGCACATCCCAGATGCTATTTCAAAAACTATGAGATGCAGGTTGAAATTAATTAAGCAGCGGCGAAACTGAGGCAGGGAAGTCATATCCCACACTGAAAAGACAAAACTTGTACAACAGTCACACTTTAAAAGAACATTCCCAACACACACAAAACATATGAATGCCAGGGGTCTCCTCCTCTCTTATAATATTCTGCACAATAATAATTGACTACTAACACCTGAAGTGAGCAAGCCTGCCAAACCAATCCAGCAGCAGTGATTGCAAATGTCTTTATGATGATAAAAAATAGACCTTGCCAGAAAGTCTTTAAGTACAAAAATCAATAAGAGACAAGAAAACAAGAAAGTATAGTATTTTTCATTACATAGATCACAGATGGCTAACTTGCATCCCAGGAACCATTTCTGGGGCCCTGAAAAGAGTGTTGTGGAACTCTCAAATTTGTCATTAAAAGAATTGTTTGATCCTGGGGGGGGGGGTCCTCCATTGTGTCTCCACGATGTCATAAGACTTTTCTGTGGCCATTTAAGCACAGTCCAAGTTTTAGAAACATGCTTCTTACTGACTGTTTCTGTAGGTTCCCTCTTGCGATGTCAAAGGTTTTGGGGTTTTTTGCAGCTCCTAATCCCTGCTCTCAAATTTGTTCTTGATGCTGACCTGCTTTGAATTAAGGAGCAATGGAACAGGGGAGAGGCTATTTCATCTCATTGCCCACTCTGTTCCTGGCTGCCCTGCCAGCCAGGGTGCTGATGCTAAGTTGGAGTTGATTCCTGAGTAAGAGAATGTAAACAGCTGCAGCTCACTAACTTGTCTCCCAGTGTACAGACTAGAGAAGAACACTGCTGAAGTGGGGTGAGCTGCCTCCACTAGGTCAATGCCCCTAGGGTTTGCAACTCCAGTGAAAAGACACCAAAGGCAATGGTCTCTCTTTAGCTTTTCCCTTTGCAGTCACTACAAGGGTGAGGGCAGTGAGGAGAAAGGGAGTGATGCATTATTGACTGATAAACAGAATTGTGGTTTTGCTGCCCAGGGCGAGAGTCTGGGTTGAACATTTATTGTAGTTATAAAGTTGCTTAATACCACTCAATGTGAGAGATTCAACCAATATAGAGTATACCTGGGTGGGAGACAGGGAGTGAGTAGTTATGCTGTTGTTTATATGGAAGTAGGTGAATGAGCTGGTTGTAAATTATGTTTAACTCTGTTTGCCTGGTGACAAGTGGTTGGTTTGGGATTAACTGTGTTATGGGTATGATTGCTGGGAGTGGATGAGAATGAGGTTTGCAAGTGGAAGAATGTGCTAAGGATGTGCTTGGGAAATGTAACTGCCAAGGGAAGCGTGGGTGCAGCTTCATCTTTAGTGATTTTTGTTTAGCTACTAGCAATGCTTTAACATGTGTGAATTTTACTGCAATTTTGTGACAAATTTTTACTTGTAACATACTCAGGTGTTTAAAAGGATATTGTTTTGCAGCTCACTGTGTTGCTTTGAATGCGGGTTTTTATATTTGTTGTTGGTTTTCATTTCCAAAGTTCTGTTCTGATATTTTGTAAGGTTGTGTTTGTGTTAAGATATGCTGCCAATCTCTGAAAGTTCTAAGTTGCTGTTTTTTGTATGGAAAAATTCTAATACAGTGTGTGTGTGTATGTGTGTGTGAGAGAGAGAGAGAGAGAGAGAGAGAGAGATATTTAATGAATAATAAAATGATTGGCAATAGTGCCAAATAGCAGGTGGGAAAGCCTTTCGGAAGATAATCTCCGGAACTGTATCTTATTTGTGGTGTACAGGAGATCCAATACAATACAACTAAAATGAGTTAACTATAAAATCAGAATTCAATTAAAAAGCCTGCTGGAATACAAAAAAAGTTTTTAGCAACTTCCAGAAGGTACCCTAGGAGGGGACCTGTGTGACTTCAACTGGAAAGGAGTTCCACAAAATTTGGCCCACAATACTGAACACATGGCTTATAGTACATAACAGCTGTGAATCCAAGTCATTGGGGACCAGTGACTCCTCCCATGACCTCAATGACCAGAGATACAAGGGATCAGGTGGTGCTTGACATATCCTGGACCCAAGCTGTAAAGGACCTTGTTTTGCCACAACTTCACCTTCCGATGAGTAGGAAGGACTTCCTGTCCCACCCTTCACCAAAAGCAGTCAATGGGGGCATGACACAGGTTTATAAACCATAATGCCATGCACCTAACATCCAAATGTTTTGCCTCCTCGTGGCCAGCTGCAAATGGCATTCCCAAGCCACAGTACTGCACGGCTAAAGGGAGCAGTATTGTATGTGGGAAGCACCACTGTCGTTGTGCAAGACTCGAGAGCAAGAGCAGTCGTCTACTTCAAGGGAACATGCTGACTTTCTCTTAACTCAGGAAGAACTTGGGAATTCTGAAGGCTTTTTATATTATAGCCCTTGCATTATTCTCAGGATTTTATTGAGAAAATGCATTCCCTGAGCGGAATGACCTTGTGCAAGGCCATTCCTTCCCCAGGAAACAAAACAAGAGAATAACTAACACTTAACTGGCATGGGTGCAAAGCATTTAACAGCAATCTGAAGGAGAACTGTGATGCTAGTTCCCAGATGATAATCAACAAACTGCACACCACAAGTACTCCAATTCTACTGATCACAAAATTTAGCTCGTGTTCTGCCAGGCAGTGAAGAACCATCATTTTGAATGTGGCACAACATTATTTTTACCTACTGCTGGGAATATGGCTTAAAATGCTTTTGCTTTGTCACTTTCCCTCCATACTAATTTTCCAGTATCAGCATCCTCCACAGCTAGAGAGTGATGTCTCCTCGTCACTTAAGAGGAACTCTTTCCTGGCTAAGCTCTGCCCCTATCTGTCAAACAAGCAGTAACTGCAAATCAGAATTTAATGATACAGGACACCGCATCATCATCGCCACCGACACTACCATGATGTCAGGATGAAGTGAACGACTCATCAGTGATGCTAATTAGACCAGTGCTTTCTCTGTCCTGGAACATATATGAATTTAGGGAAGCCTGGCAATGTGGAGCAGATGTATAACCTTCTGGGAATGTTTCTTGTACACTGAAATAGGCATGAGACAACAAGGCATTGAACAAATATCTGTAAGATGATGATGATGATGATATCTAGTAAGATTCCAGCGTGAATGCCTTGACTGTGCTGATCACAGAATGTTCATGAACCATATCTTTTTATTATTATTATTATTATTATTATTATTTTGTTATCTTATGTTCAAGAGGCCTTTAAAAATATATTTCAGGGGAATCCTTTTAGGTACCAGTTTGTGAATGAGAGATTCCACAATGCTCTATCTTTAGCCAGTTCTTAGCTTGATATTGCAAGAGACCTTTTAGCAGATTAACAAGAGGGCATTCCATTTTTTGTAACTGAACTTCTCCCTCTTTACATTCTCCCATTACATTACATAAACCATGCACGTTAGCCCTCTAAACAAGATGAAGAAAACAGGTCCAAAATGTCAAAATGCTAACATTTAACAATTGCCTCAGAAGAATCATGTGGAGTTTTTGTTCCTTGTTCCCTTAAATTCTTTTATAGGGCAATAGTTGCATTTTTTTTTATTATTATGGTCCTGTACTCACCTCTTATTGCAGTTCGTTCTCAAAACAGATGCAATTACACTGTATGGGGTTTACTACTTGATGGGTAAGCTTCAAGCTTACTGCAGAGCAGTTTGAACTCCACTGAGCTTGACAGACTAATTTACTCTTAAATTAAACATCTCCAGGGTTATTTATTAAGACTCGCTATGCAACATGCTGCAAGCTTTGCTCTTTCTCCCCACCCCCACCCCTCCACCCCACAATCTACACAACTCATGAAGCAATCGCAGGACTACACTTAGTGGAATGTTGTACAATGTACGCTTCTGTCTCAATTATAGTAATATGGAGATTTCTGAAGATAAAGAAATGTGACGGGAGAACAACGCAAACCAGAGATGCCTTAGGGATGGGAGGTTAAATTATGAAAGATAATAAATTATGAAAGATGATTTTCCAGTTCAGTAAAAATGTGTGAGAGTTCTTAAAGAGAAACAGAGATATATTTTTTTTAAAGATAGAGAGTGATTGATGTCAGCAAAATGTTTCAGGTATTATTATTCAGCCAGCTTTCTATAATTGCCAGTGAAGCTCATGTTTATTATTGATTTAATGAAATGTCTAAAGAGCCTGCCCTTCTCACTTACACAGCTGTGGGGTGGGGGATGGGGTTTTTCTAAAGAATTCACCTTGCGTTACATGTAAAACAGGCCACTACATTTCTACTGAATGAAGCTTGATCTCTGGATTCAGATGTGGTCCCTAGATGCTGTTGGACTACAGCTCCCATCATTCCCAACCAGCTTGGCTAATAGTCAGGTGTCATGGGAGATGTAGTCCAATATCACTTAGGGACCCAACATTGAAGAACATTGTTCTATTCCAAGGTTTGACATGATGGTTATAGGCAACCTTCAGTTTCTAACATAGTACGCCACTGAAAAACAGGTACTAAGAAGCTGCAAGATACTGCTGCATACATTATGGGCTTCATGGAACCACCTGGTTGGCCACTGTGCAAAATAAGATGCTGGATGAGATGGACCTTTGGTCTGAGCCAGCACAGTTCTTCTTATGTACTTACCATTTTAGTGAGTGGGGGTGGAGGACACAACTAGCCTCTCAAATGTGCCTTCCAGTGCCTGCCATTTCTCAATCTCTCTGTCTCAAGGAGGTGAGGTAGAAGGAGTGCCAGGAGGGTAGGACATGAAACCAAGGCACACTCTAGAATCCTTTCACACCACTGCAGATGATTCTTCTGTTGTGTACACTCATTTAGTGCAGGATCAATGGATGCATTGGAAGCAGGGCCACAACTGTCTCATGAACTTCCTTTTTTACCTGGCTGGTGCTGCTCCTCTGTGAGGTTGAAGTGTGCTCAATAACTCTCTGCAACAGCACAACAAGGCAGGGCCAGCCCTGTCTTTAGGCAGAGTGGGGGCTTATACACACTTATCTTCCCATCGCTCTTTCCAGGCCCAGTCTGTGCTTTAAATCTCTGTGTCCAAGCACATTTTCCTTTCTCTTCTTTTCTTTTTTGCTCCGGAGATTTCCCCACAAAAATCCACTCTTTAAAGCTCAATCAGAGCAAGCAGCAATCTGCAGGAAACCTGAATTGATGTTTGCTCCAACGAAGCACTAAACGTCTGGTGCGAGAGCGTTCCACAGGGTGGGTGTGACTACTAAGAAGGCCCTCTGGCTGGTTCCCTGTAACCTCACTTCTCACAGTGAAGGCTCCATTGCCAGTTCAGAAGGTTTCCTGTATTTGGAATGGTGAGGGCACCATCTTGGTCATCACCTCAGGGAGCAAAATGCATTGGGAGCAGCCCTTCAGAAATGACACTCCTAATTTGTGCACCTGCCCCCTCTCGACTGTCTTCATGCAGGACAACAGTAACAGCAAAGCATAAAAGTTAGGCACTACTTTCAACTCAGGTGGCTACCCCCAAACAAATCAATGGTGTGAAAGTTGCCAGGATACAGTCCAATTTCACACCCTCCCAGATGCCTCCCACTCCACTGGATTTGGGCAATGGAGATAGCAAGTGATGCTGCTTTTATTGGCAAGCATTGTGGAAGGGTAAGGAGGTGAAGAGTAGATGTGGCCCTCTTCTACCTGCCATCCTTTTAAAGTGGCCTGCAGCGAAAGCTAGGTGCCAACTGGGGCCATGTGCTAAAGGAATGAGGGAAGCAGAAGCCCTTGCAAGTGAACAGATGTCTAGGGCTCAGAGAACACAAGAGTTGGAGCAGGAAAGGCCATAGACTAGGGTGCAGAGCAATCTAGACCTCTGTAGGATAGCCATTCAGCTCCTTTGGCATGAAATGCTCGCTTGCATCTTTCACCTCTGTAATGTTGAGAGCGATGCGTTTATTTTAAGGGCAGAAAGGGTAAAATAGTCATTATATTAATTCCATGCCAGAAAGCCAGTACAGTGAACAACAGAAGTGTGGCTCAGGGGAAAACGATAGCTGCCCTAACGTATTTTATTTTTATTTTATTTTCATGTGTTCCATCTATTTGGAAAACGTATTAACTATCCCAGGCTTTCAAAGCTAAAGCAGGAATCAAATTTACATAAATAAATAACATTAATAATTCAGATGACATTGGAAGCTTAAAATGCCAGCACAAACTCCAGCTACCTTCCATCTCTCTTATAGGGAGCAAGATAAGTTGTAACTAGGCCGCTTACACTTCTTCCCATGGACAGCTTTTTTACACAGCGCATAATCTCCTAGCAGAAAAGGGTCTGTGTGTTTATTAAGGGGCAAGTGCTTCCATACCCTCCAACATTTCTCCGATGAAAACAGGGACATCCTAAGGAAAAGTGGGACATTCTGGGATCAAATCAGAAACCAGGACGGCTTCTCAAAATCAGGGACGTCCCTGGAAAATAGGGACACTGGAGGGTCTGTGCTTCCAGATGACATAAATCTAATCTATACAAACTCTATGTTTTATATAGAAACAGCTTCGACATTTTCTTAAAACCTACTTTCAAGAGCATTGTAACAGAAGAGTGAGTGGAGGAATGTTTGACAGCAGGGGAGTGTGTTGGGATGTTGGGTGGAGTTAGCATGAATGACAAGTGGAGAGACTCCATGAAGAAGAATATTTAAGAGCACAAGGGGAGCTCTGCTGGATGAGGACAAAGGCCCATCTAGCTCAGGCACATCAAAATTCCACTGCCCTCTCTCCTAATCTTGATGCAATCTGATCTTGATCTCTTAACTTCCTGATAATCCAGTCCAGTTTGATTTCATATCGCTTCTTCCTGTCTATAACATGGAAGCGCACTTCATCACCCTGTGTATGTTGGCTCTGAAGTCAGTGCAGTATAACTTATTCCCAAATAAATGGGTTGAGGATTATACCCGAAGGCTGAAAAGCCTATATACCAGCCACCACCAACCTGGTGCTCTTCACATATTTTGGACTAGAACTCCCATAATTCCTTCCTGTGATGGCTGGGGATAATGGAAGCCATAGGCCAAAACATCTGGAGAGCACTAGATTGGGAAAGACTGCTCTACATGCATAACTGAAAGTAAATCTCACTGAATTCAATGGAACTTACTTCTAAGTGGACACCTGTTGGTTTGCACTGCAAGTTAAGTGCAATCTATCCAGCATTTCATTTGTAATTATGGGAGGGGGAAAAATGTTAATTGTTCCAAATAGTGTGCTGCATCATAAATAAAACTGTAGACAGATCCCGGACACAAGCTAAAAATCATGGAGATATAGGGAAGGGTTGAAAGCAAAGTGAAGCAAAATCAAGGAGAGTTAACTATAAAGAAAAGGGGAAGAACCTGTGACTTCAACCACCATTAAAAAACCCCAAATGATGAAGATGTCCTAATAGCAGGAGCAGGATATTTCAGAGATAAGTAACAGCAAGACACACAAAAAAGGTGCAGTGTAGAAATAACATATGAGATTTAGGGTTTGACAAGAAGTAAAGTACCACTAGAGCATAAAAACAAGAGGGAGTAGAGTATAAAGAGATAAGTGAAGCGAAAGATAAGGAGGAGACAGAACATGGAGACCTTTATAAGCTACCAAAATAAATTTGAACTGGATGCTATAGGATAATGGAAGCCAGCCAGTATAGAACAGAAAAAGGAGAAGAAATTCAAGGAAAATGAGAAATGAGAAAAACCAAGCGAACTAGAGGTGACTTTAAAAGATAATCAAATGGTTGAAGATAATACACAGGAAAGTTAGATAAAAGAACATAAAAACATCCATGCTTCCTTTAAGGAAGTGGAAATAAATTTTCCTTTCCACTCTCTGAATCAAAAAGTTCTAAACACTTTTGCTCCCCTCTTTCAAGTCCCCCTGAATCACGAAGAAAGGGCTAGAAGTGGTATTTTCCTTTCTTCGTGTGCTCTCTGAAGAAGCATAATGCTATAGAAATCCTAGAAGAACCTACTTTGTCATCTGGCACATCAGACAATATGGAAGTGCTTTTGACATTCTCAGTCACTGCGAAAGTTGCACAAAGGGCAACCCGGGATGAATAATTCCTTAGAGCCAGTTCACATTGCTGGAAATATACACCACACAGTAAGAATGTAGGCTTATGTGCATTCATGCTACTGCATGTACAAAGTACGGTACACATTTTGGGACATGAGAAAATTACAGCAATTAGAGTGAACATATATGTACACAATATCCATCTCCATTATACACACAAGAAGTAGTGGCAGGTGCCCATTAGGTGCCACAACCAATAGCATGCATCCTATTCCTCTTCTTTTGTTCTTTTGAACCTCCAACCTTGTACCAATGGAAGTCATTATAACTTCAACTGACTATATTTCTAAACTTCCAGTGAAATTATGAAACCATTCTGCTGACATAAGCGTTTTTTAACCTGGAGTGAAAATTACCGAATGGTTAGAAAATACGGAAACATTGATTCACTGTGCTATAGTCGATCAATCACCACCTTGGTGTGCCGCTACATTTCACCTTCTTAAGTGCTACATATATCTTACGGAAGATGTATGATCACCAGACAAGTACTAAGTGTTCCACAATTATTTATTAGGCATCTCTGAATTAGAGATGCTGTTGTTGATGAAAGATGCTAGAGTCTATATACCAATCCACAAATGCTGTCTCTTATACCAATACCTGGCATAGGTGGAGGAAGGTATGAGTCCAGCAACCTTGCATGGCTCCTGGCTGCCTCTCACCATTGCAACAGCTTAATTGGTGACTCAAGAGTTCTCATATCACATCCTCATCATGCACTCTCTTAACCAAACCAGTGTTTTAGCTATGTGAGTAGAATTAAAAACAAAAATGGGGAAAAAAAAATCTCTGTAAGTACCTAAACAGAGTCCTGTTGGATCAGACCAGTATACCCATCTTGTCCACTATCCTGCTTTCCAGAGCAGCTAACCAGATGCCTTTGGGGAGCAGGATGGCCCTACCATTCTCACTTCTGTCCCCATTTCTGCATCATGGTAATGGGTAAAATCGTAATTCTCCGCTCTGCTTTTCAAACAAAGTGGTTGTTAGAGGAGTTCAGGGGTGGAAACTGGAAGAAGCAATTTTCCTAATTATCTACTCCCCTGCTGGGCCTAATCCTGCCCCTTGGTCATACAGTGCAGCTTTAGTGAAGAACTAAGATGGAGAGAGAGGGCACTCCTAAAATGTTCATATCGCTCAACTCTTTGGCTGAACAGTGACAGTGATCTCTCTCCTTATGCTCCATGCAGCCTCAGAGAACCATTAAATGTGGCATGTTATCATCCATATTGGACAGTGAAATGCGTATTTACAAAATACAATCTCAACCCCCTTCCTACCCCCTCCATCCCCTTGCTAGCCATTGATCTTGACCTAGATATGAGAATATCACAAATCATGAGGGTATTTCCTGGATTCATTGAATGGACACAACATTTTATGTCAAAGCTAGGTGAGTGGCTAACCTAGAACATCCACAAGCTTTTATTCTGAGAGTATGACTGCTGTCATAAATTGTTGCTGACAAAGCAGGAGCAAGGAACCTGTAGCCTTCCAGTTGTTGCTGTACTACAACTCCCATCATCCCTGACCATTGGCCATGTTGCCTGGAGTTGATGGGAGTTGGAGCTGAATAGCATTGGATGGTCACAGGTTTCCCACCACTGGCATAGGGGAAAGATAATTCTAGAAATAGTAGTGCAATTTAAAACACAACTACTGTAAATATATACATAGAAGTGAAAGTTGCCAGAAATAAGGACACCCGGGGGGGGGGGATGTAATTGTCATTTAGAGCAATTTTCATTTGTAGTGTAAGCCCTTTTCAGGTGCTAATGTTGGGGCTTAAGTGAACAAACGAGAAGGTGTGAGCTTGCACAAATTTTCTAGCTCTGCCTCTGCCCCCATCACCCTCTATGTATTCAAAGGCAGCTATCTTCCCAGGAAAAATTCCCCTGTACAGTGGTGCCTCGCAAGACGAAATTAATTCGTTCCGCGAGTCTTTTCGTCTTGCGCAGTTTTTCGTCTTGCGAAGCACGGTCCGTCGCAACTGCACCTCTTCAAGCGGCTTTAAGAAAAAAGGAAACAAACTCGCAAGACGTTTTCGTCTTGCGAAGCAAGCCCATAGGGAAAATCGTCTTGCGAAGCAACTCAAAAAACGAAAAACTCTTTCGTCTTGCGAGTTTTTCGTCTTCCGAGGCATTCGTCTTGCGAGGTACCACTCTATTCATGGATGCTACTGTTTTTGAACCCTGGAAAATCACCTGGCTGGAGTTGTTGTGAGTTGGAGTCCAACACCTTTGGAGGGCAAGTTATTGGGAATGACTGCCTTAAAATTTATGCTAGCTTGTGCTAGTATTTTCTATATATACAATGTTAGAAGCACACTGGATTCCATCATTGGGGGAAGATTCTGCAGTGGGGATTTCATACTTTTTTAAATTTTACATAAAACTTTTCTTACAACTGTTGCTATAGCTACAGCTCCAAGAGACCATATCAACAGCATTGTATCATTCACAGCTTTAATCAAAGTTAACCACGACATGTTTTCTCTGAAATTAATTTATACTAAATATGAATGGGAACATTTAATTATATTAATTATATTTTGTTATGATAAGGTTGTATTTGTTGAAAAGAAAGATGCTATGCTCCATATGATATGCCCCTTGGGCCTTCAGGAAGACAAACAGTTATTTTGCTTTTGGAAGCTCTCAGAAGTTACTTTGCTATTTGCTTCCATACTCAGTAAAAATAGCAAAGGCTTCAGTCCTAAACACACTTTTACTAAGGAATAAGCACCATTAAGCATAGATATCTAGCTCTCTGCAAATCCTCATGCAAGACGGGTTAACCAATTAAATACTCGTGATTTAAAAAATATATGGCTATTGTCACTTTCTACTGGACAAGACAAAATATGGACTATTCTAAATTATATGAATCATTAGTTTTGCTGATAATACAATAAATTATTTACATTAAAGAGGCTTTAATGTGAATTCTTACCTCTTGGGTTCTCACATTCATATATCCATAGTGTGTCCTCAGAGGTTGCCGTTGTGTATAAAATGGCATCCACTTGGCACTTGTTTGTCCAAAGCAGTTGAATATCAGAGGAAAGCTGACTTCGTTTGTAAGGCGGGCAATGATCAGGAGCAGAAAGGCGGTTACAAAACCAAGCACAATAATAGCCTTGCGCTGCAAACGAGAGAGAATTTTTTTAAAAAAGATTTTTCCAACCTATGCGAGGGAGAAAATACCCAAACCTATGTTCAACGTTGCTGTATATGATCTGATATTCACAGGGAGAAATTGCACATGTGGAGATCCCTGCTCATATCAATAAAAGGAAGCTAGTCTGCACGGACAAAGAAATGCATACACACATCACTTCCCTGTTCCACATATATGTATTTGTGTTAGGAAGCCATTCCATGTACATGGACACACTGGAGTTGGTCCAAGCATCATGCAGTGCTGGACAATATATCAATATATCGCCCAAAAATGGTTAGAAGTCCATACTGTGATATTGGTTTCATAATTTTTTGTCTGGCAATATATCACAAAGCATTATTTGTGTATGTGCGTGCGCGCGCGCATGTGTGGGATGCAAAAATCCTAATGTGGGGAAAACTGTGAAGCCAGCCAATGCCTCTACATAGCTCCATCCTTATTTCACATATCATGATATATCGATACATCGTGATGTTTAGCTGGTGATCATCACAACGTTGAAAACCAGCTATCACCCCGCTGTAGCATCATGAAGCTCATGTGAAAACACTTCAAGGGTTTCCTAAAGTGCTAAAGTGGCAGATGTTTCTGAAAGAAAAGAGCTGCATAGTTATCAAAAATAAAGTAATTGGTTTGGGGGCAAAGTATTTTATGAGGATAGTTTCGCTTGTTCATTATTTAATTAAAAAAAAACTTACCAAAAATAGACCTAGTTTTAATCCCCATTTTTGTTAGTAGTGCACAGATGGAAATGTGACTTCTTGCAGGGTCTTCAAATTCACCTTGAGCAAGCAAAGCCTGTGTCATATATCTACAAGTGACTACAAACTGCAAAATCTGTCTCTTCTGGAACTACTAGCAACAACATCCCAACTGCTGAACAGATCAAAACAACAGAGCAAGGGTCTTTACTATTTAATGACTCAGGGTGATGAGCTAAAAAAAAAAGATACAAGTGATACCAAGAGGACAAGGAATGCAGGGTGCCAATATTGAGAGCTACAGGAATGTTGTTTGGATGGGGGTAGGTAGGATGAAGTAAAATTGAGTGGCAGAGTGAGAATGGAGTAGGAGAAGTGTAAATTAGATCTGTCAATTTTTCATGCCTGGGTCAACCTGCATCGCATCTCATATTGCAATGTTGCATTGCCTGCTATTTAACCATCGTACTGAAAGCAATTTCATGATTGCAAACAGCAGAAAAGGAGCTCCAATAAGGAAAACTAAAATAAACGAGTTTTTAAAAATACCAGTGTTCTTTAAAGTGCACATTATGTCTTAATGATGGCTTTTGAAATTTGACCGCCAGACACTGCATGCAATTATTGCTAGAACAATGTGTTCACTGAGCACAGCGCAATCCCTATACAGGTGTGAGAGTAGGTGTTGAAGAATGCACATGAAGAACTGGCAATGCTTAGCAAACTGGTACTTCTATGCCTAAACATTTCAAATTGGCTGGATCCAGAAAAGGTCGAATGGAGTTTATCTTACTAATTTTTAAAGCCCAAATTTAGAAAAAGCACCCAAGAAATGACACTGATGAAGGGCACACATCACTGTTCAATGAGACTCAGCGGAATGTTAATATGCTGCTTGCTTCCTGAACACCTATTGCTCAAAGTTGGCATCTATGTATTAATGAAATATAAATGTTGCACTCATTTAATATAGGATACTTTATCAAGTGAGACCAATGCGTATTTATAATTTACTGTGCAAATGCTAGTCTTAAGCCTGTGTGCATAAACATCCACAAAACTAATCATCTGGAACATTGCAAAACCAATGTTTTGCAGCTAAACTTGTGTTTGCTAAAAGGACAGAAAACCTGGTCCATTTTTGGTGAATGAAAACTGGGAATGCTTCACTTGAGATATCAGCTTTGCCATGCTCTGTTAAAATGAATGGAAGTTGAACAACAACTCCACTCGGAAAAGAAGAGGGAAGACATTAAACACGATGAATCAACCACTCATTTCAATGGAACTTTATATACAGGGGAAGCTCCCAGTGAATTGTGCCCATATTCTGTAAAAACTACCACTGCCTAGCAGGTACTATAAAATACATTACAGATTTACAGCTTGAATACATGCAAATAATGATAATAATAGTTTTAATATGCTTTTATCCTTTAACACACACCATCATTCAACCGGTTAAAAGAAACTTATTGCACCCATAGTCGAACTATGGTTGAATTTGGGTTTTTTCTTTCTTTTATGACTACTTCTTCTGAATAACTGAAGCAGACATTAATTCAGAAGCTCTCTGTCTAATCTCTTCCATAGGGTAAAATTGGATGAACATAAAGTTGTTTAATATACACAATGCAATAACCTGCGGGCACATCTAGCATGCCTTGGCAATCCACACAGGATTCCCTATTTTTCTAGCAATCTTAAAAATCCAATCTCAATAATAAGATAACCCTGATTCTTGTCTCACTTAGTACTATGCAATCAGAATCATTCTGCCTGGCACGTATATCAAAATCAATAAGGAGAAGACATGATGAGTCACTCTTTTTAGGATTAAATTTATGTGTGGTGAAGACAAAGAACAAGATAGTTTAAAATCTGTCCTGCAGTTCTACTGGTAGTATTTCTAAGGGAAACTGAGCATCATCCAGTCCGCTCCAGCTAAGATGCAGACTTCTGCGTATGTTCACAATCTCAGTTAGGAACTGCATGTGTAAATAGTAGTAAAGGATAGTCTCCCTCTTTAAACCAGTATGCATGCTGGACATGTGTAGCAGAGTCCAAAAAAAAAAAAAAAGCATCAGAAAATCGGAAAACTGTGAACTGTGCTGATCAGTTGTTTCGGGGGAAATATATATATATATTTTTAAGAAATATTTATTAAGATTTTACAAAAAAACAGATATACAAAAACACATAATAACAAAAACAAGAAAAAAAATAAGAGTAAACACACACAGAAAAAGATACAAAAAATTAAAAACAATTCTTTTTCGTAATTTAAAACTCATTTGCTTGTTTCTTTGACTTCCTCAGACCTCCCCTTCTTGTATTCCCATTTAAATAATCAAATCAGCAAATCCTTACCCTCTTTCTGTTTGGGGGGAAATATAGGGGGCAATCCTAATTGCATCCACTGCCACAACAGGGCTGAACAGAGAGGCAGGGCCCCTGCCACGTCTAGTCTTGTCACACACAGTGGTCAAAGCAAAAAGTGAGGGGTAGGCAGATCACTGTGTTAGTCTCGATGTTTTGGGCTCCAATGGACCCTGCACCAGCTTAGCTGCTACCCACTATCAGTACACAGACTGCCACCAGTGGGGGCAGTCTCACTAGCAAGACTCCCATCTAAGGATGTTTGAGAACTTCAACAAAATTGGGGGGGGGGGGAGGAGAGAGAAAGAGCAGAAATTGCTGCAGTTCATCTGCAGTCTGGAATGTGATCAGTATTTGTTCACATGGTTGCTGTTTTTAGGTCCATGAACAATACCTAATAAATGGATTTATTCTTATTTTTTACATGATTGCGAGGTTACTTTTACATTGAAATGAATGTAAGTGACATAAGTTTTGTAAATAGTTATGTAAGTTACATAAACAGTTGAGAAAGTTGTGTGATTTATGTTAATTAGCAAAAACTGAGCGGAAACAGCACTGATTGTGAAAAACACAGGTCAGGATGGAAATTGCTGCCTTCTTGCTTCCTGACTTCCACTTGCACATTCAGTGATGCTGACAGCAGGCAGTGAGAGGTGGACAAATACTTTCACTCAGTTCAAACCAACCACCCCAGACTGGTGCAAAGGGGTGGGGGTGGCCTACTGCTCTGTTAGTCCCTTCCATCTGCTTTTTCTTCCCCAACCAGCTAATAAATATAATTGCCAATTTTTAAAATGGGGCTAAGCATGTACACGGGTTGATTAAGGCCAAAGATTTGTGATCACAACAGATGAGTTTCAATTTAACCAGCTTCTTTCAATTTTCATTTTAATGCAGCACTTCACAGTGGATTTTTTTTTAATTAGGTATGTATTTACCATGAGTTATTCATTAGTTTCATTTCTGTAATGGAAACTATGGTGTATTGAATTAATTATTGAATTATCTGTCTTTTAAGACTTGATGTATACTATAAATGACAATTCTATTTTTTCCGTGTTCTAATTTCTGGCAGGTTTAACTAATATATCTATATTACAGAATGTGCTGAGCCTAAAGTGGCAACAATTTAAAGGTCTCAGAGGAAACCCAGCATCTTCAAAGCAATCCCACAGACAGAGCAGATGTTGTTGCGTCGGTAAGAAATATCTGTTGCATGCAGAAATTAATAGTCGCTTGCAGAGTCAATAATTTACCTGCAGCAAAATAGGATGTAGAGAAGTAAATTGCAACTGAATCACCTCTTTACTATGTGCCCAGACTGTTCAAAAAAAAAACCTACCCATACTCTTAAATACAGGGCAGTTGATTCTGTCTGAATCCTCTGCCAAAGTATTTTGTGAACATGCTAAGTGGCCTTAGACAAGGCAGTACAGTGGTACCTTTGGATGCAAATTGGATCTGTTCTGGAGCCCCGTTCGCATCCTGAAGTGAACACAACCTGCACCCGTGTGTCTGCGCGTGCGCAGATTGTGATTCACCGCTTCCGAGCATGCGCGTGACGTCATTTTGAGCATCTGTGCATGTGCGAGTGGCGAAACCCGGAAGTAACGTGCTCCGTTACTTTCGGGTCGCCGCGGAGCGCAACCAGAAAATGCTTAACCTGAAGCTACTTCAACGTGAGGTATGACTATATAATTTAGGGGTATGCAGCAACCACAAGATTTTCCTCATATCTGTAGCATTTGGAATCAGCCTCATCTGTTTCAGAGCCACTGTATGTTGTTCTTATTTGCTATTCAGGTCCAAAGTTACTTTGTTAAACCCGAAACTCTGCTTTGTCTCATTAAATATAATGGGGATTCTAAGATCAGCTATAGGATTTTTTTTCCATTTTTTTATATAAATTAATGGAATTTGTAGGCAAAGGAGTCCCTCCAGAATGGATTAAGACTGCCAAATTTTGGGTAGATGTATTCAGGGATCTTCAAGAAGGGAACCTTTACATACATACATACATACATACATGCATGCATGCATACATACATACAATACTCGTTCATATTTCTGCCAAAACTGGATGCAAATGACAGACCTGGTTGCTCTTTCTGAGGGGATGAAGCCTACCTAATTTCAGAAAATTAGCACAGCAACCCCCCATTTTATGATGGGAAATAGAAATAATGTTTTCAACCCCTTGGGGGGGGGGCACTCAGTTTGAAGATGGGAGCCTGAGGAAAGTGCTTCTGGGTAAGAAGCCTGTCAAAGTTTAGACAAATTTGTCTAGGAACTATCGTGCCAGCTGATTTTTACCTCTGTTATAAAAAGTTGACTTTTTTTGGTTCTCCAAATGTTATCCATGAAGAAAAAGAAGAGGAGGGTCATGAGTTTTAATTATTTGTTAAGGGAAAGAATGACTGGGAATGAGGCAGGCCACTCCAGGCCACTCTACCCTCTCCATCGAAACTTGGAGAATGGAGACCCGCATTAAGAATGGTTCCGTTTATTTAACTTTAAATCACAGTGATTGGAGTACACTGGGAGTAACCACATACACACGCGCACACACTTACACACACACACAATATGAGCTGGTTTTTATTGGCCTATTTTATCTGCAATTTTCCTGAATATATGAGAACGACAAACCTAGAAGGACAATTCAAAGGTAAAGATTAATGCAAAAGGTTTGAGTCTCTTAGATGACATGATATGGTGTAATATTGTACCGGTTTCGCAATATCTATTTTTATGACTGTAATGAAGAACTCAATCACTTTTTAATACTCCTGCACATTATAGTACTTTTATTGTCAAAGTGGTGCAGGTTTTCAGGCTTCATTTGATTTTTACTCATGTGTAATATCCATTGAAAACAATAATGGCTGCACTTAGTAAATTTGTTTCATTTCAAGAACTACTGTATGTAAAACCTGTTTTATTTAATTTTGTCCTTTAGAGTCTTCTCACCCAAATGCTACCATCTATCACAAATATTGAAATGGCGGGGGAGAGTATGAAATAAAATGCCTTCCAAAAGAGGCCTTTTACATCAATATTACTAATTTTCAGTTTTAAAATAATCTTTAAAGGTCTGGACATTTATTTAGATTTATAGCTTGCCTATTCTGAAAGGGAGAGGGTAAAAAAGGAGGGGGAGAGCAAGCCACCGTTCCCTCAATTTTCAGTCATCAGTGGTAGAGTTCCATTGCCTATATAGCCAAAATGATGCCACAAACATTCAAGGGAACAATATCAGGAGCCTCAGGGAAACCGCATTACATTAAAATAAAAACCTAAGAGGCAGAACCCTAAAAGCAGCCCAATGAGGACTGAGCACGCTCAGTAGCCACCATGGAATGCTAACTGACCATTGTGGGGAAGGGGAGAAATGGAACGGATTAGCTGGAATTCTGAACAGCATCACTCCACACTGCAACACTTCATCACATGTCCCACCTGTACTGAATACAGTGGTACCTCGGGTTACAGACGCTTCAGTTTACAGGCACTTCAGGTTACAGACTCCGCTAACCCAGAAGTAGTACCTCGGGTTAAGAACTTTGCTTCAGGATTAGAACAGAAATTGCGTGGCAGCAGAAGGAGGCCCCATTAGCTAAAGTGGTGCTTCAGGTTAAGAACAGTTTCAGGTTAAGAACGGACCTCCAGAATGAATTAAGTTCTTAACCTGAGGTGTAGCACTGTATAATTCATCATATTTCAACATGGCATGCTCTCTCACCCTTGGCCACTGCAACACAAAGCCTATGGGTGATGCGCAAACAGGTACGCCTTACAATTGTGGAAGGTGCTCAAGGTTGGGCTTTGGGAAGGATGCCCCTTTCTGTTCCTGTTTAATCTGAACCTGTATCAAGAAGGGGCAGATATGATGCTGTATATATTTGTGTCTAGAGCTCTCAGTGACTTTGATTGGAGCATCAGCACTGGGGGGAGGGGATGTTTCCCACCATGTCATTTCCCTATCTAATGTGTTTCTGAAGTCACCATTAACTCCCCTGAGGGAAACATACAGCCCCTCTTCACAGCTGCTTTAAAGGTTTGATTTTTAGAGGGAGGGGGGAGAAGTCAAGACATTTAGTCATCTAGGATATCTATCCCAGAGCAGCCTTACCCCAATTGCCCTCTAGATGTTGAACTACAACTCTCATTTTGCCTGACCATTGGCCACGATTGGCTGGGGCTTATTGTAGTCATCCAAAACATCTGAAGGGAAACAGATTGGGGATGGCTGTGCCCTTCCTGGATCCAGAGATTGTATTGCATTGCAGGGGTAGCCAACATAGTGCCTTACAACTCCCATCAGCTCCACCTAGCATGGACAATGGTCAGGCATGATGGGTACTGTATAACCAGAGGTTAACCACATCTGGAGGACACCAAGTTAGCTGCCCCAATTGTAATGCAACACATGAAAGGAGAAGGTATGTTGGGTCAAATCATTTTGGATGCATAGGTTGTTGTTTTTATATTAAAAAACCCCACTAGCTCCTTGAACTATGCCAGAAAGCCAACACCTTTCCTTTGTATACATGTTGTTAAAGGCAGCTTAAAACAGTGTAGCTCCTCTTCTCCACCCCCATTAGTCAATAGTATAATGCTCTGATTTTGAGAAACAACCTGAGGGCAATCTTGTCATTGTAGAACATGAGAATAAACTGTGCCCTGCCAATATTTCCCTTACCTGAGGACACTCTGTGGCTGAGAAAGCAACCTCCTGACTGAAACTGGCCTGTACTTTCTGGGAAAACTGCATCGGAAAAGCAGAACCATTGAGCAAGTGAGACTAAATTGCCTACTGCCAGCTGGGCAAGATTGCTTTCCTTTAAATATTCTGGATACACTCACTAGAAGGCACGTCTGATTTGACGCTAACAATAGAAACTGGCTTCCCACTTCATTTTCCATTTAAAGGCCACTCAAGAACAAGGAGGACTTTCACAGTCCTGCTGTTTGGCAAGATATTTGGAACTACTCTCCATTCCCTTCCCCTCCTACCAAAAGTGGAATGAGAAAAAGGCGCAGTGCACATCCTTCCTTTGAAAAGCCAATACTTGTGGCAGCTAGTTACCAGTTTACAAAACTATCAGCCAGAAACCCTGTGGGTTTATTGCCCATACTCCTGAAATATATGCAATGTTTGATATGGATATATTGGCATATAATTATATATAGTGGTACATATGTACATATGCCTTATCTGCATGACTTTCCCTTATTAAGAGCAAGTCAGTGCCACTATTCCTGCACAACTATTATTATTATTTTAGTGCACAGCAGCCTTCATTAGCCATGTGGTGAAATAGTCACATTAACTTCTCTGGAATGTCGATGTTAGTTTTCCATCTGATCAGAAATCCTGGCCTCTTTCTTCCCTTACAAAGGGATGGAAGGGCCACAAGAGCTGAACATACATATGAATGCACCCTGCATTGCAACATGTTACATAGATTCTATTTTTATGTTGTCTGAGCAATGAACAAATAAAGTGGTATGCAGATGTACACAAGATGCTTGGTGGAGATTTGGACACACGATGCTTCATCACGATGTGTTTGGGGTAGAAACAAGCCCTAATTCTTCCAAGCATTTAACCTCAGCAATAGAAGTGAGGTACTATTTGGGAGCGCTGAAATGAAAGAAAATCAGGTAATCGTTTTTCTTTTTTCCTTCTGACTTTCATATCCCACACAGCACCACTCTTGCTAGAGTTTCAAGTGTCCATCAGATTAGCTGCTCGCTCTCAGAGCCCAGGGAGAGAAAGAGGCCATTTTAGCAGCACCCTTGACTCGAAAAAAAGAAATAAAACAAAAAGATTATTATGGCTTCAAAAAGAATTGGCAGAGCCATATTTCTCTGACAGACAACCAGATTTAGTAGACATCTGAGGATAAAAGCTGCCATATTTTGTGTGAAATATAGACACTCACTTTCATACTCTTTCCTTTCCCTTCATCTTACTTGCTTGTTTCTCTCTCTCTCTCTCTCTCTCTCTCTCTCTCTCTCTCTCTCTGTGTGTGTGTGTGTGTGTGCAAAAGCAGGTGAGTGTGCATGCACACACACATCCAAGGACATTTCATCCCTCCAGGTCTAGCTGTATTCCAGCTTCTGGTCCATCTGTTAAAGTCATAATTTGCAGCCTGTACAAAGTAGGAATTTATAACAAAACTGTAAGTGAAGCTGCTGTTCATGTAGGATTTGCATTTTTCACACTACGTCCCAGCCTAACATTTATAACTGTTTTAGGCAATAACTCGGTCCCTGCTCCTGTCAACCTAGCAGTTCGAAAGAATGTCAAAGTGCAAGCAGATAAATAGGGAAGGTAAACGGCATTTCCGTACGCTGCTCTGGTTCGCCAGAAGCAGCTTAGTCATGCTGGCCGCATGACCTGGAAGCTGTATGCCGGCTCCCTCGGCCAATAAAGCGAGATGAGCGCCGCAACCCCAGAGTCATCCATGACTGGACCTAACAGTCAGGGGTCCCTTTACCTTTACCTAATTCTACAACTGTATAGTTTATTCTTTTTTAACCTGAATGTTCCCTGAAGTGTAAATCTCCAAGGCAGCAATCCTATGCATACTTACTTGGAATTAAGTATGTGTAGGTTTGTACTGTGAAACTCAGATTGTTATGCAAACAAGATTGGCCAACCCCAGAACAAATTTGGCTATCATAATTGCTTCAGGAATTTCAATCATTTTACAGTAATGTCACACAATAGCTCAGAGAGACTACGGGGTGGGGGGTGGGGAGAATCCTACCATTGGTCAAGGTTCTAGCTCATGAGGAACTTTGTGTGCATAGAGATCTGCACATATAAGCTTTCACCATCAGGATGTCAAGGTCTAACATATAGACATCACACATGGAGAAGACCTCAAAGATATTGCCATCAGAACAGTTCGTTGCCCCTCAGTTATGTGAGCACTCCATCACACTAGTAATGCACGAAAGGAGATAAAATGCTTGCTGAAAGTGCTCAGGCTTCCAGAGCTTTTCTGTGGGCAGAGTCAGAAGAATAATGGGCCCTACGTTGCTGGCGGCCTTTCCCCTCCCTTCTCTCTCCCTACCCGGCCTTGGGGGAAAGCCAGGGGGACTATGCGTGGGGCCGCTTTGCCGTGCTGCTGGCACTGCTTGCCCCATGCTCCTGGCTGCATACCTAAGGTCACGAATATAAGCCGCACTTTAACTTATCATGGTCAGAATTTGGGGGGAAACTGAGACTTATATTCAGGCCAATACAGCATATCAGTGTGGACTGGGCTGGCCCAGTGATGAGGCAGAATGAGACCGTTATCTCAGGTGGCAAGAAAAGGGGAGAAGTGAACTGCCACCACCCTGGACTCACTAGACCTCCAACTCCCTGCCTGGGCCTCACTCTGAGAAAAGACAGGCACTGTACAATGCATGCTAACTGTATACAAGAGCAGCTTTGCACATTACAAGATGTGAAAGGCAGGAAGTAAAGGAACTTTCATGCGTTTCTTCTGTAGCTTTTTTACAAGTCTGAAGATCTTCTGCATCTACCCTCTGCCACAATTATCTCCCAATACGAAGAGCATGTCTGCATCTCACTGGATGAAGATATCCACATTTTGATTTAGGGCAACAAGCATAGGCATGGGAAGTGGAACATAGGAAGTTGTTTTATTCCAAATCAGATTGTTGACCCACCTAACTCTGTATTGTTTTTTACACCATTGTTTCCCAAACTTGGGGCTCTGGCTGTTTTTGGACTACAGCTCCTATCATCCCTAGCTAGGAGGACCGGTGGTGAGGGAAGAAAGAAACTGAAGTTCAGAAACAGCTGGAGATCCAACTTTGGGAAACACTGCTCTACACTAACTGGCACCAGTTCTCTAGGGTTTCAGACTGTTGTTTTCCCCAGCCCTTCCTCAAGATGATGCCAAGGACTGAACTTGGGATGGTCTGAATGAAAAATATGTTTTCTACCATTAAGTTATGACGCTTTCTCATTTGGGAGGTGTCCCAGAGGGCTTGAACCCAAAGCCTTAGGGCTAGCAGGGATTCACACCTCCTAGCAGGCCCACTGGGGAAAAACAATGGCATGGCTTATCTGAAAGGAAATAGTAAACTCTTCCCCAATATGTGGACAGGTATGGAGGACGAGTGTGAAAGGCAGCGTTCAGTTCTCTTGCAGGAAACATCTTGATTAAGGCTTCTGAAATATTCTCAAGTGCTTGTTTTCTCCAGCTGGCCTTATTTGTGCTTATATGGCAGAAGTTGCAGCTGGTTTTGCCAGCATGAAGTGCAGCTAAGTCTGGAATGTGTGGCAAGGGCCTGCATTCTCATTTGTTTTAATAGGTGATATATAAGCATATTTTCCCTCCATTACTATTTATTAGTTCATGTGTTCTTCAAATCATGACAACAGCCCAAAGGCCCAAAGGCAAGGTGCCGCCTTGTTGAGGAGGGTGCAAACATGATTTCATTACTTCTTATAATGATTTCCACTGAACAAGAGAAAAGACCACGTTTAATAGAGTTCTCCCAGAGAAACTCCTCCAGGTAGTGAAGGCTAATCTCTCACTGTTCTTGACAGAACAGTGGAAGTCTGGTAACATATATATCCCACCTAAACACATATTCGATCATCATATCACACCACTATCCTTCTGGGCGAGCTAACTGAATTGAACTCGACCTTCAGAGCCCTTGGAATGCAACAAAATATCTCTGTTTCCTGACATTTATGGGTGGCTTTTCTGCATGGCTGCCTTTATTGCCTTGAAAATAATGGTGAAAGCTGTGTGTACAAACCAGCTATAAAGGCTGACAAATCACGCAAAGGGAAGATAGATTTATTCAGCATGGGTTACTGAAGAACTAAGCTAATCAGATAAAAGATTTACATTCCTCCCCCCTTTTTTTACAGAAGACTATAGCTTCCTGGGATGTTTCCGTTAACAGCACATAATCATATTCACTTTATGATTTTATTTTAATTCAATTAGCAACCAACAAAAGAAAGCCCTTTCACTTACAAAGAGTGCTTTCTTCTTCAATGTTTCAGTGGATTGACGCATGTAAACTATAGTTAGTCTTCTGCACACAAAGGATTTTGACTTATGTTATGATGTGCTCCAAACTGTCAGGGAGCTGTCTGGACTGGAAGGAGTGCATCAACCTGTCTGATCAGGAGACAGAACCTTTATCAGGAGATAGAAGAATGGAATGGAATCAAAGGGCAGGACCATCACCTGTTCTTCGTGCTGCCCACTTCCTTGCACATGCAATGCACAGTTACCACTTTCCTTACAGCAAGAATGGAGTGCCTTCTAGTGGTTAGATGCAAAATCCCATCAGTCTCGGCCAGCATAGCCAAAGATCAGGGATGATGAGAGGGAGTTGTAGTACAGCAACATCTGGGAAACCACAAGTTCCCCATCCCTGACCAAAAGCAAAATTCGAAACAAATTGGATGGTTCGTCCAATGAAAAAAAAAATCTATAAGGAATTTCAGTGTAAAATGACAAAGTACATCAATTTCACACATCTCTAACTCTTCAGCTCTCCAACTCAGCCAATTTTTGGTTGGACTTTTAGCTACTTGCAGGTACGAAAAGTATCTTAGCAATTCCATTGTTTCATGAAACTGAACATCTAATAGGAATCTTCAATTTCAAGGGTAGTTTGAGATGCACTTCCTTCCTCTGTTTCTGGTGAGAGGCTCTCCTTGTGGGCCAACAAGTCCATGTACCAGTATCTTTGGGGCACCTTGTCAAGCCAGGTTTGTGCCTGTCGCATGACCAGAGGGAGGAAGAAGTTTTTTCTAGGTTGGTGCAGGAGAAACAAGAAATGTGTTAGATAACAGGACAGGGCATGTGTAGGGCAGATCTCCCCTCCATGGTTCCGTTGGCTGAGACCCAGAATAGAAGTCTCTGATGCAGTACTTTTGACCAGGCCACTCCTGAGAAAGTCAACTCAGTATCTGCTTCCAATCTGGAACAAGCACTTCATTGTGTGAATTGGGTGTAAGACCGAAACAGCCTCTGCAATAGACATTTTGAATACCCATGTCATGCAAGGTGGGGAAAGGACCTCCCTCAAACATGTCTGACACTCATCAAATTTGACCAGCCATCACTCTTATCAAATCTGACGGTCCAGTCTGTCTTCATGAAAAGCCCTGCATTGCTAGTACACTATACTTCATTGGTTGGGATGAGTTACTTTGTTAGATAGATTATTTGTGCAGGGTTATATTATTTGTGCTGTTGTCCAACAACAGAAAAACAGCTTTTTACAACTTCTGCAGCATAGTTACCTTGCTTGGCCCCAATGGTCAAAATTTCAGGATTGATCCTAGCATATGCATCCTCATTTTGTATTTTTTCTGGGATCTTCAGAGGATGGGCGGTATAAAAAACATTGTTTGTTTTTAAATATGTTGTACTTTGTGGACACAGTACTCTCTAAAGTCCTTTGCCAAACACCTGTTTGCATTTTGCTACTGTAAAATTCTGACATATGTCAACTGTCCCAAGATGAGAGAGAGACTTGGCTCAAAGTTCAGATTTAAGATTCAGTGCACTGAATTTCGGCAAGGGACCATGATACACACTACGCCTTTTATATTCTTTAAAAATTGACCCTCTCATCCATCGTTCCAATGACTCTTCAGTATTAATAAAACAAAAGAGCTATTTCAATCTAATACATCAGTCTGATGTGATGCCAGTATTTGAAGAAGTGTGATAAATGGAGTTATACTGAAGAACATTTCAGCTAAAATCATGCTACTTTATTCCCTTACCTAATGAAATGATTAACCTTAGTTATAGGTCAAGCCCAAGACCCACCGTTGCAGACATGGAACCCCAAAATAAATATTAACTTCACTTCTTAATTTTTAATCATAGACTCGCATGCAGTGCTAGAAATGTCCCAGGCGCCAGGCACATTTTGTGACTGGCATGGGTCTAATTGTGACCATGTAGAAATCTGATGGGAGCTACAGTCAGAAACATCTAGAAAGCACCAGGTAGGGGAGGGCCAATCTAACCTAATATTGATTCCTTTGGCTGGCAGCAGCTTTCCAGAATGTCAGGCATAGATCCTCCTTGGTCCTACTATCTGAGATACTTTTACTTGGAGATAATCAGGGATTTTACCTGAGTTACACTCTTTCACCCTGCTATGGGTCCTTCCAAAAAGCACATTAACTTGAAAGTAAATCTTTCTTCCTTATGTAAATATAGCTGGAATCAGAGACTTAATAACTGCTTCTACTATATATATATTTAACCAAATGTCTTCGTTTGATCATTATCACTGTGTAGCTTTTGCACAGACATCCTGTGCTGAAGTGGGAGTTGCAGATAAGAAAAATAAATCTGAAAGCAGGCTCTTTAACCTCCTGTGAACACAGGCGTTAGCAATTTACCACATTCAACTCTGTTGTCAAATTATTAAGATCTCAAATGAGTTTGCACACTCATTACCAGTAGCAGGAGTGTTTAATGGTCAGGCTCTATCATCACAAATCTTCCAAAACTATCCTCCAGGGTCAAAAAAATAGTAGGGAAGATTTCCTTCGTGGGTCTGGAAGTCTCCTCTTTGCCATAAATCTCAACAAATAATGCTGTTTATTTAATTTAAGACTACTCCCCTGAGAGAAATTAATGAGACAAGTTGTCCACTAGTCAAGAGAAAGAACACAAGATCTATCCTATCTTATTTCATCACCAGGTTTAATCATTGTAACTGTTATGTAATGTGACATTCACACATTATTAGAGAAGTTAGAGAACAAATTGCATATCACTCATCAGCCGATCATTTTTCATTTGCTTGCAGACTTCTAAAATTAATGAAGCCTTTCCTTTTTCATTAGATCTATTTTTTATCTTAAAATTGAATATGCTAGCAATCAGGATCTCTTTTTTCCAATTTTCTTATTTTCATACGTGCAACAAACCCTAGAAGGTAAGCTTACAAAGCTTTTCTGTTTTCAACTCCAAGTTTCTAATTTCTAAAACATTGCAAAAATTAGCTTTCTGGTTGTTGGTTTTTTTAAAAAAAACACTCCCCCCAAAGGCCCCCCCCCATATTGCAAATATTTGCTACGAGACATTGTAGTTACTTGCACTGTTCATTTATCCCCAAATATTATCAGCATTTCTTTATATGATCATCCTAAGGCACACAATTTAGCCGAAGTTCAACACATTTAAATCCTATTTATTTCAATTGAAGTAATAGCTTACCATGTGCTTAACTCTTCTACTGAAACCAAAGGAACTTAGAAGTGTTTAATATGACTTTCAAGACATACAAATAGATGATAGATAGATAGATATAGATAGATGATAGTGTTTTTGAAAACAAAACAAACCACCACCAAGATCGTGTCACTTCCTATACAGATGGCAGTTGCTGGAGTCCATTGCCTTGCATGCATCTCCCCTCCTCCTGTCAAAGTGAAGTCTGATCTTGCAAAGTGACTGCATAGATTCACAGTAGCAGAGTAGGATTTGCTGAGGCAGAATACTTAATTGAAGGAGGATTGAAAAGTGGGATCTGTACTGTGGGCAGGATAGGGTATGAGTAGAATGAACTGTAGGATTGTTGTAAACAGCTATTGCTTAGCCTTCTCCTGCTGAAATATAAGGAATAAGGATCAACACTGGACGACACAGCAAAACACGTTTATGGTGTTTTAAGAAGCTCTGTACTGCATCCAATATTCCTCCTACTTAGAGTCAGGGCTGGCCCATCCATGAGGCAAGGTGAGGTGACTACCTCAGGTAGCAGGATTAAGATCTTCCATCAACCCTTCTTCCTTGTCAGGGAAGGGAGTGACATTTTGGGGCCAGTGTGGTGTAGTGGTTAACAGGGGTGGACTTGTAATCTGGTGAACAGGGTTCGCGTCCCTGCTCCTCCACATGCAGATGCTGGGTGGGTGACCTTGGGCTAGTCACACTTCTCTGAAGTCTCTCAGCCCCACTCACCTCACAGAGTGTTTGTTGTGGGGGAGGAAGGGAAAGGAGATTGTTAGCCACTTTGAGACTCCTTAGGGTAGTGATAAAGCGGGATATCAAATCCAAACTCCTCCTCTACCTCAAGTGTCAAAATGTATTGGGCCTACTTAGAGTAGACCCATTGCAATCAATGGACATTACTAACTTGGATTCATTCCTTTTAATAGGTCTACTCTGGGTACAATATAGCTGGAGACAGTCTATTCCGTGGTATCCAATAATAGTCCTACTCAGGGCATACCCACGGAAGTTAACAGACATGATTATTTAGGTTTGTTAATTTAAATGGGTCCACCCGGAGTAGGACTTATTTGAAAACAACCCATTATTTCTAATTCGTATGAACTGGTCACATCTATTGATTGGCTGGAGAGAGATTTGTGGTTGCCAAAACCTAGGAAAGTTCTAAGGAAATATCTGCTCCTGCTCGTGCAGAAAGGGGAATACAACTTCCATAATCCTGGACCCAAACTGGCTAGGGTTGATTGGAGTCCAACAGCACCTGAAGATCACATGTTCCCCATCCTTGTCCTCAGGTTTACTATTATCCTTGGATTGTCCTACCTGTTCCTCACACACTTTAGCGTGTAAGCAGGCTGGATGGCGATAGCACTGACTATGATGACAGGATTCTCACCCCTGTCTGGTGTGTAAGTTAGCAGAGTGGCTCACAGTCAAAGTAGTACAGATATTCCCATCATTTAGCCTCCAGAAGATGAGATAAGAGAAAAGAGGCACATTGCTGGGCAAGAATTGCAGGATGCAAAATTCTTCCAAGAAACATGTCCCTTAAGGAGGTACATGATTTTTGTCATACACACACACCACACACATACAGAGGAAGCCTCGTAAAAAGTACTTGCCTTTAAATATTTCACCACTTCAGACAATACTTTGAAAGCACAACTTGTCACTGTCTCTATCTGAGCTATGGTACTTTGAAAGTCTCCTGGGGAAACCTGTCATGTGGAGATTGTACCAGGACAGTATTGTTCGCGTCAAATTATATAACCTATTTTTCAGTCACAGCACAATATGGTAAAAGAGGAATGTCCACACTAAATAATTTATATTCTCCACTGTCTGTCAAGAGCTGAGTTAAAATATTTATTTTTATTTTTTATTTTAAAAATATGAAAAGTACAGTATACAAGGTGCCAAAGGGTTTATACGGAAACCACCCAAAGTTACTTAGTACAACAGCAGTCAGCCCCCGAAATAAGTCTGTCACATTAAAGATAACGCCTGATTTATCCTTCTTACGTGAACAAGTGGGGAAAGGTTTGCGATCCAATAAAAAGGGGGTGCGATGATAATTCATGTAAGTACTAAATAGTTAATTCCTTCTTGGACACTCTGTTAGGTACAGAAAAGGAGAACTGTTCATCCAGCAGAATATGCCTCAGTGAGCACCTCGTTGGGGTGCAGCTTAGGTTGCAGCTTCTTATGTTCACAGGACAGGTGTCAGAAAATGGAATCACTGGGCACCTCGCAACAGGGGGCTTACTGCTGACACCCAGAGCCCCAGGGTCTTGGTTTTGCTCCTCCTTCTCTATGCTATTGCTGCCTGATCACCTGATCACTAATCCAAATCATGCATGCAATAACAGGAATGAATAGATGGAAGAGCATCCTTCATTTGCCTTGTCCTTCTGCTCGGCAATTGGACAGATTGACCCAGATGAAGAAGACAAGTGAATACACAGAAGGATCGGTGCTGAGGAGGAAGCGGGCCCACTCACAGAAGGGACCCAATGAGAACATCTTGCCTAGGGGCTCCCCAAAACAGAGCTGGCACTGAACACTTCTCATGGCATACTAGGGTACCCATATTTGTGCACTGGAATCTATATGTAATAGCATATGGGTAAGTGGGGCTTAACCAAATTTAAATGGATAGTGGTGGCATTATGAACATCTCTGATTTAGGTATGTTCTCCTTCTGTTTGGCTTTAGCCATATATATTATGATTAACACATGCTCTTGGGGAAATAAACCCATGGTCTGAAATTCAGGGGAATCAACTACCTCCCAATAAATGGTGTTTATCTCGAAACAAGGCCAATGAAAATATTACCAGATGGGAATTGATGAAACTACTGTCAGTACAGATGTCACAATCCAGAAAGTCATCTGCTAACATTAAAACACGGCCACCATAACATGAAACAGGTCTAGTAATGTGGTGCATGTATCATATTTTATTTTAATAGATGTCCATTTTAACAATGCAGAGAATTTAAAGATGCACAAGCACACATTTGGCAACTTATTGTGCTTCATTCATTACATTTCTACAAGCTGGAGTTCTTACATGCACTGGTTTTGCAGGCAATTTTACAGACACACACAAAATGCACATTACGACAGCCACAGAGCAGAACTGACTCCAATTATTCTTAATCAGTAGTCATACTTTCTTGCACCATCCTCACTAAAACAGCCAGCAATCCCATGTCTGTAAAACAGACTATGAAGCTGGTTATATGGAGTCAAACCATTGGCCTGTTGTATAGTCTGGCTTATGGGAGCTTCCTAAGTCACTGCTTAAGACCATTTTTTAAAGTAGTGATACCAGCGATTAAAACTGGATGCAGAGTATGTGCTCTTCTGCTGAACTATGGTTCTTCCCATAACAATAGCAATGGGTGTTCTAAACAAACCATGGGCAGATCAACATGGCAAGAGAGCTGCTGCACAACTGAGCCCAAAATCAAATTCCACACTGGGTATGGGAGCCCAAAAGAATATTTCAATAAGTGCTCACTGTGGAAACACTTATGTTCCTTCCTGCAATCACGCACAACATTCTAAATTCTCTAGAATCATGCTATCTGCAAATCCCATTGCCTAGCACAACTCTTGAATGCTTTTTATTTGTGCAGTGGTAATGCCTTCAGAAGCTCCAGCTGGCTGGTGCATATTGAGTCATCACCACTTTTTCTGTCTCTCCTGATAATTTTGCAGCACTAATAGCAGAGGAGTCCTATCCACACTCTGCATTCTACACAAAGGAGTCCAGACAGCAGGGTGGGCAAGTGACATTATCAGTGCATACTCAGCACCTTTGCACAGATCCAATGATGCTTCTGGGCACTAAACATTCCAATGACCACAAGTTTAGCCACAAATTCCCTTCCTAAATGTTACCTGTACAACCTCCCTACCAAATTTGGGCAGGAGAACATATTCTTCTGTGGAGGTCTGGGGGTTGGTTTTGCTCATTTTTAAGGACCATCTATGTTGAATAATAGACTGGTAGATCAGCTGGGACTAAGAATTTGGAGTTATTGTACCTCCAAAACTTCAAAAACAGAAAACAGCTAGACAGCATTTCCCAAGATCCAAAGCTTGTGGATCTTGTCCATCTTGCCCACATAAGTCTAAAATAGCATCAAACTATGCACT
The DNA here is from genome assembly GCF_964270895.1 of Podarcis filfolensis. NCBI lineage: Eukaryota > Metazoa > Chordata > Lepidosauria > Squamata > Lacertidae > Podarcis > Podarcis filfolensis. The sequence goes on from NC_139609.1 coordinate 34,837,479, forward strand.
TTGTTTCTATAAATTTGAAAGTATTTGCTTAGTGTATCCACCTATATTCACCTGGGCACACAGAATTTCACTCCTGAAATGCTCTGTGTTTTGGAGTTGTTGCTTTTTGTTTTTTGTTTGGTGCTGCATATTTGTCATGAGATTCATTAGCTCCAAACAATAAAGCAGACACATTTGACTGAAAATAAAAGGCCTGCGGCAACCATAAGCAGCAGAAATCTGTGCATGGAAGGAAATCATAGACATGCTTCTTGATGCTCTGAAACCAGCCAAAGTACAGGAGTTCTGCTTCAACAGCTCAGGGAAGCCAATAAAGAAATACTGGGCTTTAATTATTGAGGCCAAGGGGCACATGCTACTTCTTCACAATAAGCCGCTCAGATGCCTCCATCATTCAAAGAACTTTAAGACTGACATGATAAACAGTGACGGAATTCCAGGCAGCAAAATGCCCCCGAGTACCTTCTTCTTTCAGTGTTGACCTGACAGTTATGGGAAGGTGGGGAGACAGGGAGGGAGAAAGAAACTATGAGATTACAGAAGCACAGTCCATTGCACCTTCCCTTGGGCTTGCAGTTACCCTTCTTATTAATACCATGCACTGCATTATTACATGCTTGCTAAAACTGGCATAGTTAAAACTATGGAACTCGCTCTCGCAGAAGACAGTAATAGCCACCAATACAGAAGGCTTTAAAAGGGGAGTAGACAAATTCATAGAAGGCTATTGCAGGAGACTAGCCACAATGACTAAGCTCTGCCTCCATAGCTGGAGGCAGTAATGCTTCTGAATACTGGTTGCTGGGAGCCACAGGAGGGGAGAGGGTTCTTGGGCTGCAGTTCTGCTTGTGGCGTTTCTTACAGCCATCTGGTTGGCCACTGTGAAAACACAATGCTGAACCAGGTCCATCAAGTTCTTCTTCTGTTCTTATCCCTGAGGGCCATTTCAATTTTAAGCAAGCTATATTAGCTCTACAAGGAGGGGGAAAATATTTATCCCTTCATATGCAGTCCAGTTCTGGGTGCCACAATTTAAGAAGCATATTGAGAAGCTGGAATGTGTGCAAAGGAGGGCAACCAAGATGGTCAAGGGTCTGGAAACCAAGCCTTATGAGGAATGCTTAAGGGTGTTGGGTATGTTTAGCCTGGAAGAGACTGAGAGGAGATACGATAGCCATCTTCAACGATCTCAAGGGCTGTCACGCGGAAGATGGACCAAGCTTGTTTTTTCCTACTCCGCAGGCTAGGAACTACACGAATGGTTTCAAGTTATAAGAAATGAGATTCCAGCTGAACATTGGGAAGAACTTTCCGACAGTAAGAGTGAAAAGGACTCCCTCAGGAGGTTGAGGACTCTCCTTCCGTGGCTGTTTTTAAACAAGAGCTGGTATGGTCATCTGTCATGTATGATCTAATTGAGACTCCTGCACTGCAGGGTGTTGGACTAGATGACCCTTGGGGGCCCTTCCAACTCTATGATTGATACAAGGATTCGGACCTTCTTCCCCATTCATTATATTGCATCTCAACAATGAGCTTCATACTGTCTGCACTTCTAAGGGCATTCTCCTTTGCTCTCCTTACTTGCACATTAATTTATAGATGACAGGCACAGGAAGCAAATTTATGCTGGGGTGATTCCATCAGGCATAGTTCTACTTGACCCCTCACAATTCACTGAGGATATGTAGAGTGTCATCTGAACATCCTTGCTTCTTATATTCCAGAGCTAAGGATTACAGTGAGAGGGCTACATTCCCTTCTGAGCAATTTTCAAAGGGCCACATGTCAGTGGTGGGTGGGGCCAGAGGCAAAAAAGTCAGGGCAACAGATGCATATTTGTACCAGTAGACTAGTTTCTACACACATTCTCTCTCTCTCTCTCTCTCTCTCTCTCACACACACACACACACACACACCCTCTCTGTTCATCATCCAGGTAAGGAAGAAGCATTATCTGAGTTCAAGGACACATTCCAGCCAGGGAAAAACACTTGGGAGTGTGAAGCAAGGCAAGGGCAGAGTTCTGAGGGCCAGATGGGGGAGGCATTGGAGGGCTGCGTTTCAACGCAGGCCTGCGGTTTCCAACCCCTGTCGTATTCCTTTCTCCCTTCACTAGGAAGGATGAACTCACATGACAAACCCTCATATACTTCTCTAAGGGTTATCTGGAAGTCAGAAAATGACAAGAATGAAATGGGTTGCTCCTCAATGGCTACCAACTTTCCCCTCATGTGCTTCAACCGTGCAGAAAGTCAGGAGGCAAAGCTTTACTCATCTTTGCATTGACAAGCCAGGAGGTGCTTCACCTGGTGCATATTTGCCTGCCAAGGTGGTGTTAAACCCTGCTAGGTGGGGAAGGAAAATGAAAAAGGTTGGCAATGCTCAACCCTTATTTCCAAGGCTGAATTAAAAGTATGAACAATGCTTTAATTATGATGTTCCCTGGTAATTAATGGCACGGGAGCCATTTATCTTTAATGTCTCTTCCCTAAATATAAACCTTCCAACTTCACTGGAATGAGATTTTAAAGTAATTACCACTCCATCAAAGTAGTTTTTAATACCCAGCTGAGATTTAATTTGAACACACTCCTCTAACCAGAACGATATTATATTGAGTCATATACAATATTATAATGTATTGGCAGTCCCCGCTTTGATTTTATGAAGATGTAAATAAGCCTAGCACCCATTCAAAACAAATTGAAGCATCCCTGTTGTGCACCAACCTAGGGCTCCTTCCAAACCAACTACATTGTGAAAAGCAAATGTGGGGAAACAAGCCAGAAAATGGTGGCCGAGTCCCACAGCAAAGAAGGTATAAGGATATATTGGCTGCCTGTATGATTTGCACTTGCTTCCCAACTGTCAGGGCTGAACTGTAGGCAGAACTCTGAGATGAGCTGGGAGCTATACCAGTCAGACTGGAGCTGACAGACAAAGTCAGAAGTCAGGACTAAAAGGCAAGTTGGGATCAAAGGAGAAACAACAAAAAGGACATAGGGTGCAGGTCCATCTAGCTCAGTCTTGTCTACAGACTCCAGCAGCTCTCCAGACAGGAATCTCCCAGTCCTACCTGGAGATGCGAAGGACTGAATCAGGGACATTTTCATACAACAAAGATGCTGCACCACTGAGCTATGGCCCTACAGATACAGGGACACACCAAAGCTGAAGACAGCAGCTTTTCGGACTAGGCACACATAGTCAACTGCAAATTAGTGCTGGGTGGAACTTCCCTCTCCATCTAACAGCATTTGCATCCATGAATTCTCTCCATTTTGTCCACTAAGGAAGCAGCTTCTCTAATGAAAGACTGCGACAGAAGCATGGCTGGCGTGTCAGCATGTGGATGGTGCTGAGCCGTAATAAAGTATGCACTGGGTACACTGCTAGGACAGACTGGACTTCTGAGTTTTACACACCTGAAATGGCTTCTTTCTAGGTGATGTTACTTGGAGTCCAATAAGAGCTGAACAGTTGGGGCAAAGCCATTTTGGGGAATAAGAGCAAGTGAACAGAAGCACTGGGCATGCCCTTCATGCAACCTCTGCTGTGCTTAACCTACTTCTGTAGCTGATCATGCTCTAGTGTCAATTTACAAAATGCTGGGGGGATCAAGCTTGCCAGACAGTTATTTTTTCCCCCACCCAAAAGCTCTGATTCCCCCTATCTTAGTGGTGGGTTGTCATTACTAATGCAATTGGGGGAGTGCACTCTACACAAACCTAAAGGTGTTTTCTTCATTATGATGATGGTGGTGATGGTTGCTGCTGGTGGTACTACTGCACATGAAATATGCTAACCATTATTAATGTCCATATCTAGAGCCCAGAGACAGATTAAATATTCTCTTGCTCCTCCTTCCCTCTGGTCCCATGTCTGGGTATTCCAAATCACCACATTCTTTTTGAAACACCCATAAAGATAGGCTGAAAAAGGTTTAAATTAGATGTGTGGTCTGTCTGCTGTGTGTAAATATAGAAAACAAAATGCATAACTGCAATATTTTTATGAGGTGTACGTGGGCATTTCTTAGCAGGGCACGTCTCTATGGGAGCCCCTAAAAATCCAGGGCAAGATAAGCAGCGTTTGAAATCCTTGAGACAAGTTATGCCTGGTCTGTGGTTCATGAAGGCTAGACATTCTTTTTCTTAGGCTGGGGTGCTGCTAAGCAAGCTGTTTCTGCTTCCATTGCACTTAAAGGGTTTTGGTAGTGGGGAGGGGGCAAGACAGATCATTATGTTAAAAACAGAAAATCCCAACAGATGTCTAATGTTACAAAAATAATGCAAATGCATAGTTCATTACTCTGTCTTTTCCCTGGCAAATGTGCATATATCAATGTCAACCTGGCAAAGCATTTACTGAACAGAAATGAAAAGATGGGGTAGCCCGGCCTGGGAAGTGTCAGGAGAGAGACAGATAGGGGAAACGGGTACACACACCATACCTTTAAAGCACACTTGAAGCACATTACTTCCCACAAAGAATTCTGGGACAACAAACAGAATTCTGGGCACTGTAGTTTGTTAAGGGTTGGTGGAAATTTGGGACTACAGGGTCCCAAATTCTTTTAGGGGAAAAAGATATAGCATGTACACAGCCTGAGAATTCCACCCCACCTAAAAAAAATCACATATGTGTAAGTATGTCAGAAGTTGCCTTATCACTGGTCCACCTACTTCAGTACTGTCTACACGCTGATTGGCAGCAGATCTCCATGTTTTCAGCAGAAGTCTATCCCAACCATTTTTCTCACCCTTACGCTAGTGCAACAGCACTTGTGCCATCAGGCCAGAGAATGCTGAATCGGGACCTACAGTTCTAGTAAATGTATGAATGCAGAAAGTATGGATTTAACTGGATTGAATGAATTTCCTTACTTTTGGCAATCCCACTCCCACTGGAATCAATAAGACTTCCAAGATCAGATTGGGCCTATAATGTGCAGAAAAGCCAGGTGTTTCATACTTATAGTAAATGAACTAATTTATTAACTCTACTAATCAAAATTAATGTCACACTTCCCTCCTGGAAAGTAAATCATTAGGTATGTATGGGTGAACTGTGCCTTCAACATTCACTCAGAAAAATCAGTGTGCCTCAGTTTTTGTAAGTTTGCAAAGCAGTGTTTTATAGAATATCGCTAGCCAATGCCTATTTGGAAGCAAATTTCACTGTAAAAATTTAACAGCAAGTGTATTCAGCCAACAGCAACAAAACGTATCTAATTTTGGCAGCATCGTTATATATTTTTGAATTTTTAAAATTGCACATATTGCTAAGAGCTCATACAGCACCTCTATATGGATTTTAGAACTAGTGCATTCATAGAAAACAGGCCCTAACCACAACGATCAGTTTCTTCACTAAGCATTACCATGGCAGACCCTCCACGTGTCCCTATTTTCCAGGGACAGTCCCTGATTTACAGAAGTCGTCCCAGTTTCTGATTTGATCCTGGAATGTCCCGCTTTTCCTTAGGACATTTCTGTTTTCATCAGAGAAATATTGGAAGGTATGGAGTTATGCAACACCAAGCCGATGAGATAAGTAACTATGCAATCTTTAGAAGACTTCTGAAGGTTTTATTGTGTTTTCATATATATTGGAAGCCACCCAGAGCGGCTGTGGCAAGCCAGTCAGATGGGCAGGGTATAAATAATAAAACCGTTGTTGTTTTTGAATAGGACATCCCTATTTTCATTGAAGAAATGTTGGCGGGTATGCCATGGAATAGAAAACCTAAAAACAATCTTAGCTCCTCAATTCTAATCGCATTTACATGAGCGCAAGATATTGGATTTCAGTGGAACTTTTCTCTTGTGTAAATGTAGCTAGGGATATTGCTGTAAACCGTTTATTATTTGTAAAACTCTGATTTGTTTTTAATCCTGAATTTAGGGCCAAACAAACATACATCGAATAGCCCTGTTGACATTCCCCTGGATGTTCTAAGTGCATTTTCAAGGCAATAATGTGTTTACAAATGCCTGATGCATTAAAACGTTTTGAGAATGGTAGCTGATCTGATTCAAACAAGGGAGAAATGAGAACACTACACAAGTACTGGCTATTGAATTAATGAAAGCAAAACAAAGTCAATTCACCAGGGGCAACTGCTGTGGATTACCCAGATTCAGCTAGCGTGCTTCTTAAATGCTCCTCCTGTTAAGACTAATTTAAAGAGAATGAAATGAGAACAGGAGAAACCTGATGCTCTTCAATTAGCATTTGAGTGTGGAATGTTTAGAGCAAACCATTGGAATAGTAGGGCTTAAATTGTATTCAGTGGAAGGCATGCTCACAACTGGTGGTTCGGTGCATTCTCGAAATACTGCTGATTATACCTGTGCCCAGAAGATTGAGAAAGCTGTCTTAAAGGATTACAACCTCCAGGCTTACATTTCCGATTTGTACAACCGCTGAAGGGCATCGAGCAAAAACATTTTGCGAAGATACAGTACCGTGTATGCATCTCAAGTGCTGCTTCCTGGCATGCATGAAAGCAACAAACTGGCCTTAGCGTACAACAAACTAGGGACAAGCGCATTTAAAGAAAAGGAAACACTTTTGTATCCCTCAGATGAAAACAGACTATTCTTTGGGAACAAAAAGGCTTGTTCTGATAAAGGAACTTGATTGATAACTGTGCCGATCCTCTGAAGGCCATAATACAGAGACTTGCAGATGGCGCAGATAATGTCAAAAAAATTCCTTACAAGGATTCCCATCTCCTTTTAGAAAGGATGCTGTGGTTCAGTTTATGATTACAACACATTTTTTTTTCCTGCTCCAGAGAGGAATGTGTTCCACTCTGAGGTGTTTGGGTGCTTTCATTTGGACAGCCCCAGACCCAGTTTATAACAGCAGTGCCACATTTTGTCAGCAAATATTGTGCAAATATGAGGCAGGGAAAGAGTTAAAATAATACGCAGCTTTGTAATTGACCGAATTAGGCAAGAGCAGCCGGAGAGGCAGTGCTAATTCTAGTAATTATACGTAAGTGTCAATGCCACATATTGAATAATAAGGCTAGTATCACCAGTGGTGTGATATTCTGTACCTAACTAGAATGATTGAAGTCAACTGGTTGGGGCTGATATGAAAACACAAGGTCCCCATCTCTGCTCTAAGCCAAGGATTTGTGTTAGAGCAGGCATCCCCAAACTCGGCCCTCCAGATGTTTTGGGACTACAACTCCCATCAGCCCTAGCTAACAGGACCAGTGGTCAGGGATGATGAGGGTTGCAGTCCCAAAACATCTGGAGGGCCAAGTTTGGGGGTGCCTGTGTTAGAGAATTCCATCTCTCTCTCTTCAGATCCAAACCATAAGGAGGATATGAAGCAACATAGGACTGGGTAAGCATAGTAGGCTACCTGATGTAAACTGTTCAACTGATTTAATATTTTATTATTATATTGTTGTCCCCTGCCCTTTCCAATGAAGGGGAGGGGTAAGGAATCTTATAAATTAAAAATGTAGGTAAAGAAAGTTTAAGCCCAGCGTTATACCTTCGTACACCCAGGGGCCAGAAGGCTAGGACAAGTTCTTTAAATGCTAGTAGTAGTTGTTTTAAAATAAAAGAACAAACGTGTAAATGCTACCCATGCCATAGCGACTTTCAATTCCTTGAAGATCTTCTGTACTGTATTATTATGGTAACTAAGCGTAATGTTCCTAATCTTTGGATTTAACCCTGCCAGATCCTATTTTCCTGCATTTTTGTCATCAGTCAGACATTTGCTTTCATACCACACTGAAATGCATATACAATCCTGCAATAAAATTCTCACGAGGTGGCCTTGCTGGTTCTAAGAATATCAGCAGAGAGGGAAAAAACATGAATAGCAGCATGTGAAAAGCAGTCGCAGCAAGAGGTAAGCAACTTCAGTCTCTTTCGTATTCAGCATTTGAATTTTGTACATTATTTATTGCCACCATCAAAAGTTCTAATCCTTAAGGAACCATTCTCCATGCAGTCCTCTTGTCCTCTTTGAAAGCACACGGCACTCCAGGTAGCTTAATTCCAATAGAGCCACATAAATTTTTAACTTTTTCATCTCCAAATATGACACGTATTGCCTTGAGCCCAAAAGTTTGAATTCCTCAATAACTTGCCTTCTTCTCAGGAGTAGTGCTAAGGGACATTTCCTTTGGTGAGCAGACAGGAGAGAAGTGGTTTTTTAAACTGGATACATATCTACACCCCCCATACACCCCTACCTTCAGGTATAGCATCTGATTCATGAACATTTCTGGCCTTGGCACATGGTTATATTTTTGAATTCTTTCTGCTCTGCTTGATAGATCATGCATTCTCTCTCTCTCTCTCTCTCTCTCTCTCTCTCTCTCTCTCTCTCTCACACACACACACACACACACACACACACATACAGTGGGCCCACCACTTACGCAAGAATTTGGTTTGGGGCGGGGGGCGGTTCTGTGCACAAAGACAAAATTGTGCAAAGTTAGGAACCCCAGGAACCTGCAAGGTGGGTTTCCCCTGCTCTCCATTTATTTATCTAGCTCCCCCCTACCCCCAATGTAAGGTTGCGATTGCACAAGTAAAGCGAGTGCAAGTTGTGGGTTTACTGTATGTCAAATTGCAAGATGCCTGGAGATTTCTTTCCGCCTTTAAGTACATAAAACAAAGCCTAGGCTTTTGACAGATCCCTCACACAACAACGTATGTTTCCTATCCTCTGAAACCAATTTTCTCACCGCCACACGTGACTGTTCTTTCATTAAATTAGTACATTTCAATCCTGCTTTCTCATCCACAGGTAAGTCCGCAAAGTAGCAAACAAAACTTTAAAACAGAAACCCAAATTAAAACAAAGACCCAACAGCAAATACCAGCAGTTAAATAAATCACCCCCAAAACAGCTGATCCACAGTATCTTTTGCAACGAAAGTGTCTAGATCTGCTGCCCACAAAATGAAAAACAAGCAAACAATGCAAACTTCCTTGGAAAGCAAAATTTCAGCTTCTTAGTGCCACCACTGAGAAGGGCTTGTCACACGCCCCATTGAATTAAACTGGATTTACTCCCAGGTATGTGTATAAAGGCTTTATGTGCTAATAGGAGACTTATTTTTCATTCAGTCAAAAATTATTAGTACTATCTGAAGTGAGCTGGTTTCCAGTGAAACTCCACCTTATCATTTATTTATTTGATACATTCTTACCCAGCCATTTAGGTCAATGTCTTCATGCTGAAGAATTACCTATTTGTCCCTTAAACAATTATTTTCCATTAATATGTTATATCTACCTACCTACCTACCTATGATATCCAGTTTTTCATGAGACGTCAGCATCTTTCTCTCCAACACTGCCTCCAGAGGTTATTTCTGACCCCCCCCCCAGTCCTTAAAAGAGAACCTCACTTTTTCCTTTTCTAGGCTCTTTTGTTCTCTGTCTTGGTTTAGCTCATTATATGCCTGACAGTTCTTTTATTGCAAGATTTCATTTTGAATCTGGTTTTCTCCCTGTCTCATTATGTGCTCTCTCACAAGCTCCATGTCTCGGGTTTGTACTCTTTCCCTTTCCCTGTCTTGACAATTCCCTTATTAGTAGATTTGATTCTGCTTTTGTTATATGTTGTCTGGCTTTATTCCCTCACACCTTTTTTCCTCCCTGGCATCTTATTTTCCTCTTCCCTCCCCCCGAGTCTTCATTCCTCGTTCCTCAAAATACTGGCATTTTGATTCTGTTTGCCATTCCACAGAAACTTGCACCTGTATATGCCAAGGGGCTGGGGGCAGAAGATCTGGATTTAGATATGGATCTGCTGGTGGGACTCTGGGTGATTTGCAATAGGTGGGCAAAGATTTCTGAATCCAAACCATTTTGGCGATAACAGAAACAAAATTACTCTCCCCTTGCTAAAATTAAGAAAGCTTGGGATAAGCAGGAGTAAGTTTTTGTACAGAAGGTGTAATAACTGGTTCTCAAGGAATGGAGGCATGGGTTCATACCCTACTACTGAAACCATGTGATCTGGTTCTCAGGTGTTCTGTGCAACAAACTCAGTGATGCTCACAGCTCCCATGCAGCATACAAGTTTATCCAAAGAAAAGCAAGTACAAACACACACATCAAGAGAAGGAACACTAGACCAAAATTAAATACTTTTCACATTTGCTGGCAAGTGGAGATTTGAACCCACGTCTCCCTGGTTCTAGTCAAGCAGTCGGAACACTATATACTACACTGGGTCAAGATGTTCTGCATATGTGTTTTCCAGAGGCATCTGGCAGGATGCTGGAATTAGATAAAACCTTTGTCTGATGCAGCAAGGCTCTTGTTAAGGTTTTAAGTAATCAATAAATATTTAGAAATAATCATAGTAGCAACAGCAGGAGAACTTAGCTAGACCACCATTAACTAAGGCTCAGTTTCTTCAAAGGCACAATCTTTTCTATTAATCCAAAACATGATGCTGCCTATTCAGGCTAACTTCATGCTCCGCCACTAGAAATTTATATTCATTTTTAAAAATGTCATTTTTGCAGAGCTTATGAAGGGCCTGCCTTGAGGCTCTCAGATGCTCAGTGAAAATTACCTATTTTGTTACCTTCAGCTTTGCTTTTTGTTGGGTTCCCCCCACCCTCTAGCAAAGTGTAAATTGAGATAGCATTCACATAGCTTGAAAAGAAGGGAATCTTTCAGCCAATTGAGCGGAAGCTGGTGTCACAGTCCTGAGCAATAATAACCTTTTAAAGAATGCAGAGTCAATATTTCTTAGCTAGATTGCAGCATCTGTATTCACTGCAACAACCATCAGCAGTATCCAATACAAGCTTTAAATGTAATGTGTGCATATGCAAGGCATAGGTTACACACACACACACACACACACACACACACACACACTACACTACATAATGGAGTCAAGTGCCAGGACATTCATAAAAATAAGATTGTACCCCGGCACTGAAAAGCCTATTGAAATAAACTTCATTAATTAGCTCTAGTAAATAGGTATGCAAAGGTTTTGGCAATTCAGTTTGTCCCATGGAATTTATATTTGGCCTGTTTCAAGCAAGATTCCATATATTTAAGGTTAAATAATGATTTAAGGTTAAATAATGAGGGGACGCAGATGGCCCTGTGGTCTAAACCACTAAGCCTCTTGGGCTTGCCGATGAGAAGGTTGATGGTTCGAATCCCCGCAACGGGGTGAGCTCCCGTTACTCGGTCCCAGCTCCTGCCAACCTAGCAATTCAAAAGCACACTCCAAAAGTGCAAGTAGATAAATCAGTACCACTCCGGCGGGAAGGTAAATGGTGTTTCCGTGCGCTGCTCTGGTTTCGGTGTTCCATTGCACCAGAAGCAGCTTAGTCATGCTGGCCACATGACCCGGAAAAACTGTCTGTGGACAAACGCCGGTTCCCACAGCCTGTAAAGCAATATGACCGCTGCAACGCCAGAATCGTCTGTGACTGGACTTAACTGTCAGGGGCCCTTTACCTTTACCTTTTAATGATTCCCACATCTTTACACACACACACACACACACACACACACACACACACACACACCCTCAGCTGGGAAAACAGGTACTACAAATCTACACATGCAGAATCTTTCTACTAGATCAGGCATAGACAAACTCGGCCCTCCAGATGTTTTGGGACTACAATTCCCATCATCCCTGACCACTGGTCTTGTTAGCTATGGAGCATGGGAGTTGTAGTCCCAAAACATCTGGAGGGCCGAGCTTGCGTATGCCTGTACTAGATTATTCAGCTAAGTTTGGTAGGAAGGAAAGCATCTACCGGTAGCAAAGAAATGTGCAGCATAGCAACAGAAAATATTACAGCCTTGTGTTCGCAACTCACCTGGTGGCCAAAGTTGACCAGGAAGTCAATGCAGGTGAGGGACTGCTCAAGCGGAGGAGGAGACCGCATCCCTCCCTGCCTCCACCAGCCTGCTTTGTTTCTGAGCTAGTTACAGGGGAAAGAAAGCCTCTTCCCCTGCAGTCTGCATAGAAAGTCAGTGAACTGGCAGAGGACTGATGGGATTGTTTCTTCTCACCATTGCCAGTCCCACTGGAAGAAGAAATTGACTATCCTGCTAAGAGGCTAGCAGTCTGTGTTTCTGCACTGGTAGTGGAGGGAGGATCGCCTTCTCCTCTGTACAAAACAAACTCCCATTCAAACTACCACTTCTTTCTAAGTATCATTGTCAGCTGTTTTTCCATAATAAAGAAAACAGAGTTATAACGATTTAGGTATGGTTGGGGGCCAAGAGTGTTGGAGGAGCAATAGGCTGCACCCAAAAACTGTACATTATATTTCTATGCAGCTCCTGTACAAAGTTTGTGTTCTCACTTCATGTTCAAATCTTCTCACAGACAGTTAACTCCCCGACGTGCCAATCAGGTCAAGGTGCTAGCAGTGGGAAAGCAGAAATATCAGCTTCAATTTAATAAGGAAATCTATTTTTAAAAGCTTCAATCAAACCATTGGCAGTTTAATCTCACTGATTAATTAATTCTTTCAGCCCAGATTTCTAACTACTGGACTGTTTCCATACCTAGTTAGTCAATGCCCCTAAATACAAATGAATATTTGTAAAAGTAGTAGTAGCTATATCAGGGAAAATAACAATGCTTTAACAAAGCCTCTTGAGCTAAGAGGTTGAACAAAAGTTGTTCCATTTGTTATCCTTAATAAACTCTACTTTGTTATGGCTGGTGGCTAAAACAAACACAATTTTTAAAATCTGGTATGAGAACTTATGTATTCCTATTTCAATTTCCCTTCTGTCTCTCCCTCATCAAATGAACTATGAACATATAAAAACTGCACAGAATAACGTAAGGTATAGTATCCATTTCATTATAAGTGGAATGTTGGCTGGCTAGCAGCGTGTGGGGGGTGGGAGATTCTTTGCATTTTTACTAGGCACTGACACTTTTATTCTTAGAAAATAAAATAAAAGGATAGTTGTCTATTACATACAATTATTTTGATCATTTTTATTTATTTTTTTAGACAGTGATTGAATTTTGCACAAACTACCACCTGGTAGTTTTTATGGGCAATCTTCTTCCATTAGAGATTGCTTTTGACACTGCATTATTTAAAATCTAATTTCAAACGGAATGCATCCTGTGAAACTATTTATGAATTGCATTAAGATTTCTTACTGCAATTCAAGTGAGAAAGGAGTGAGAAGGAACTTCAGACATCTTCCATGATTACGGTCATGTAGATAAAGATACAAACAAAAGCTAGAACACAGTCTACTCGTAGATCATCAATTTATGGTGGAACACCTAATGTCTTTTGGTTACTAGGAGTCTTGCAAAGAATTCTGGACTAGGTGGTCTTTGTTCTGATCCTGCAAAGTACTTCTTAGTGTTTTAGCAAGAGTTCATCACTTACCATGCAACAGTTTTGTCTTGACTGTTAAGAGATCCTGTGTGCTCTCTGACATTGCATGTTTACATAGGGTCACCATATATCAAACTGAAAATCCATACAGAAAAGGTGTTGAGCTGTTTTTGGCAAAGTTGTTGAGCTTTTTGGGCAAAATAGGTGTTGTTGAGCTACAACTCCCATCAGCCCTGACCACTAGCTGTGCTAGTTGGTGTGATGGTAGCTGGAGTGCAACAACAACTGAAGGGCACCATGCTGCCTACCGTTAACACAGGATATTCTAGCTCACTAGACAAAAATAGCTGCTTTTTCCTAGCAATCAGGCATGTGGTTTGTGGAAAGCTGCTCGTGCTCTCTATAGGGTACCAGATGCATTAGGCGTGCTTTGAATTACCCATGTTCCATGTGATTAACATTCATATTAAAGCTATTATTGATTCCAGGGACACAGCAGATTAATCATGAAGGAAACATGCTACTCAAAGTCCCGGGATTTGAGACCTACTTGCAACAGTTCCACATGCTATGTAGAACCACTGAAGAATGAGAAAGCACATGTGACTAACACATTTTCTTTGCAGGTTTTTCACTGTCCCACCTGCATATGGAACATATGCATCACCCCTATGGCAAGTTGCATAACCTCTATCCACATCTAAAACATGTGATCATCTGCAAAGAAGATGTAGACACTGCTGCTTGTACATTAGGAACATTAGGAGTCCTTCTCATTTCCTCCCTAGCCACCTCTGCACAATGCCACTCATGTTTTTCAACAAGTGTCACACTGATTGTGCATCTGAATCCTTTGCCATTTCAAACTTTAATATTAAAAGCTTTATGAATTGTCATCTGTCTTTAAAGTTAATTTTTAAAAGTTGCACTCATTTGATGTAGCTTATTAAATAGATAATTGCATCTGCTTGCTTTTTTTTTTTTTTTTGTCGGCTAGACAGCCCCATATGAGATCGGGCTCATGATGAATTCTTCTGAATTGTGAATGTGATTGACTTGACATTATGACATGTATTATTTCACTTGCATAGCACTTTGGGGATTAAGGGAATTACAGGATTTTTTTTATTGATAGAAGGATCTTCTGACAGTCAGACAACTCAATCCTTTGAAAGTGCAAATAGAGTGATCCTTACACAAGTACACGTTTGCTAGGAGTATAATAGAAATTTCATTTGATGGATGCAGGAAATCGTATGTGTTTGAAGCAGGAGCACTGCTAAGTCACTTTTCAAATGATGGAACATAATAAAAGCAGACCATCACAGAGTGAAGACACAACTTTTTCAACAGTAGCATCTGCAGAGATTTATGATCACAACAGACTAGGAGTTTCTGCTTCCCCTGACAGTACAGGGGGAGCAAAGGTTTAAAAAAGTAAGATAATCTATAAGGCTACTATTTCAGGGTTCACAGTGGAAATGATTTTGTGGCATGCAGAGGGAAAGAACACAGAAAAACTCAGTTATCAGCTGTGCTCATCTAGCTATGATGAATAGGTATAGCAAGACTGTCTAACCACGTAACTAAATAGTGACTACTGCTTTGTACTGTTGAGTTAGTCACTCCCAAAACTGGCTATGGTCAAATTCTACCATGTCAAATTTGCTGTTGATTTCCTACTGAATGCCAACTTCACATGGGTACTTTGAGTACTGACACCTTGAGGTGAGTTGCCCCATGCTTGAGGAATGAGGCTATGGACCTGGAGCTGGTTGTTAAGTGCCAGAAGGAATTCCTCTGAGCCCTGATCTTGGCTGACCCCATTTTCCCAGAAGCCCCAGCACAAGAGGCCCATCTTGCCACCACCTTCCCAGCATGAGGAAGCCTCATTGCCACGCTTGGAGCCTAAAGGCTACAGACCAGAAACTACAGTCATAGAATCGAGAGCTCTGCAACTACTGAAAGCTTCTTCCAGCAGAGGCAGAACTAGTTATCTAAGCTAAGATGCAGTTCTACATATTTAAGTTTCAGTCTATGAAGTTCTCTTTTTGAAGGAACATCAAAGTCTGTTTATGTGGTTCATCAGCCTGAGCTTTCACTTGGAGCTGTCCAGGGTGCTAACTTGAACCTGAACTCTTGCCGGAAGCCATACTTGGGCTCATATGACAGCAACCACCTTCTAAAACAGAACATTTAGCTGTTCTGTTGCTCCCACTTCCTGCATCGAAAAGGGATATCTGACACATTAAAAGATTTGCCACAATAAAAGAGTTAGTCTTTAAAGGTGCCATGAACTTGTTTTGCTTTAATGCACTAGAAAGATTGCCCCTCAGACAAACATACAGTATTCAGTACTGCAGTGCAATGGGTGGAACACAGAGCTGCTCTTTTAAGAACCTGCTGCTATTTCAGAACATTAGTCCTGTTTCTGATAGGACAGGACTGATGCAAAGATATCACACAGGTACTCTGCCATCTGTATCAGTGTCCCTTTACCTTCTGGGAACAACCTTAAATGTGCCTTAAATGGCTTGGCCTCTTACCATTTGTTCACCTGTGACATCTACAATCAAGCAAGGAAAGCTTGTTGTTATTGCAACATGTATGTAACAAAAACATGTAGATGAGAAGTCTTGGTAGTCTCCCAATACTCCGCACAATCACTTTGAATAATAATGCCATGCTTTTGTGTGAAAGTAATGCATTGTTGTGTTTGCACATTCTATTGCTCCAATGCAACAGCATAAATTTTACAGGATGGCAAATCATGCCTGGTGGGCTACATGCATGTACGTAAGTGCAACAGCTGAATCAGAAATCATACTAATCCACCTGTGTGGGAACATTGTCTTAGGTTCTCATTCTTTTGCTATTTTCATTACAGCATTTCAGTTATTTTTCTTTCATATATCAGTACTGAACTAGACGTTTCAAGGTTTTACCCTTCTCTGGCGAAGGAGTTAATTCTCAAGGTGAATTTTTCTATTTTCACATTTTTGTATTGTAGTTACCTGTCCTGACATAAAGTTACAAATCTCAAGTTCAACCTTCAATCAACAATCCAGAAATAGCTTCAGTTATAAGTGTGGCTCAGCTAGTTATTTGTTCAAATAGAAGAAACTTGCTATAAAATAGAATTTAATATTATTCTTAGAGAAATTAAAGCAACAGGAAGCAACATTGAATCCCTATGCTCCTGGCATGCAGGGAACTGGGCGGCAGGGTGGGTGTGTTTACTTTCAGCAGCAAATGTTGCCTTTGTACTGTGGAAGCAAGAAAGAAAGCTGACAGGATCAAAACATCTCACTGATTAGAATCCAACCATTAGCATGGAAGCAAATAAACATTTTTGTGTGATGTTTGAACCCACATTGTCTGTCTTTAAAACAAACCATGACAGTGCTGGAATTACTTCTGCCACATTTAAAATGTTATATTGAATTGTCGAGAAAAGAGTTCAGGTGCACTGCCATTTGGTTCCTGAATGAACCCAGTACAGTGGTACCTCGGGTTAAGTACTTAATTCGTTCCAGAGGTCCGTTCTTAACCTGAAACTGTATTTAACCTGAAGCACCACTTTAGCTAATGGGGCCTCCTGCTGCTGCCGTGCCGCCGGAGCACAATTTCTGTTCTCATCCTGAACCAAAGTTCTTAACCCAAGGTAATATTTCTGGGTTAGCGGAGTCTGTAACCTGAAGCGTATGTAACCTGAAGCGTATGTAACCTGAAGCGTATGTAACCTGAGGTACCACTGTATTTAAGGGAACATTTGCATCAATGTTGCAGTGTCTACTTGGTGTACTTGTTGGTCACTGCTGGATATCAGACAAATGCTTGGTTTTAAATTTAGCTAGCAAAAGTTTTAGTTTCTGAACTATGCATGCCTCCTGGGTCACAGCTATTGTCCATCTAGCCTAGTAGTTGGTATCCTTTATCCAACACTGGCTAATACCAATTTCCTTAATTGCTGAAAAGACACAAGTTAGTGACACAATGATTAATCTATATGCCACGACTCATGAGTCATCATAGGCAGTGCATCCAAGGCAAGTGAAACCAAGTGAAACTAAGGCAAGGGTGAGCCATATATCCTATTAAAATAAACAGCAAACTAGATTCCAACTGAAGACCGTCAGGAAATATTAAGTACCCATCCACACAAATATATTCTACCCATATTTCAGCTTGCCAAACCTTGGGGCTTAATCTGAAGTTTGCAGTTTTTCCTCAGAGTTTCTAAAGTTTAGAGTCTATAGTAATGGGTGAAATCTCAGGTGAGAAGGAAGGGGGCTGACTTCCTCCCACCCAGAGCCCTTTCCCAGTCTTTTCATAAATATCACATAAGAATTAAAGAGTTTTTGCTACTGACTCTAGACCAGATCCCCCCCCCCCAAAAAAAACCCTTTGCAAGTGTGAGTGAACCCAAGGTTCTGGAGGAGACTGGAAGCTGAAGGCAAGGCTACATCTATATCTCAGACATGGAGTCAACAGAACTCAAGAAATATATTGTTAACTCTTCATTGCATTAATACCAAAGGAAATAATTAGCAAAAAAGAAAAAAAGGGGGGAAAAGCAGGGGATATAACAAGTTGTGGCTAAATAGAATACATATGGATGGACAATAGATAGGGGGGGAGGAAATAAAAAAATGTTGAAAATGATGGGTATTTATCAGTTTTGTAGGAAACAAGACATGCAATGATCAAAACTTTGCTACCGTAAATTCACATTAATTATTTATATTTTCTGACTGTTTGAATTTGGATTTGACCAATAATGCCAAATTAATGTCTAAATCCAGCTTGCTGTCAGATCCTCTACAGTAGGGGTTGTCAACCTGGTCCCTACCACTCACTACTGGCCGTTTCAGGATTCTAGGTGGGTGGTAGGGGGTTCTACAGCACAAGCTGAATCCTCCTTCCATCGAGCACTGGTGGGCGGTAAGGAAATTTTACCATCAAGAAAAATGCATTAGTGGGTGGTAGGTATAAAAAGGTTGACTACCCCTGCTCTACAGTAATGTTTTGTTGGCTGGTTTTTAAAAATCTGCCTCTGGCGTAGTTGGTCCTAATTTATTAATTTCAGGGAGTCAAGTGAGCTGTCCTTGCTATTTATCAGCTTTTGAGTATTAATTGCTGCTTTTTATATTTCTTTTTATTGACTGAGAACGACACTGATATTTCTATCCTGGGTTTGTTTGGGGGTTTTGTTTGAGTTTTATCTATATTTGTAGTCTACTTCAGGCATCTTCAAGCACAAAATAAACAAAAAATAGCCTTGGTGCTGCTGACACCAGTTGAATGGGTCCAGTTGAATGATGAAATCTTGGTGGATCTGTGCTGAACACCATGCTGCATCAACTAGCACTCCTGTGAACTGAGTGGTGACTGGAAACATGAGCATTAGTCAACCACATGCACTCTTCACTTTTGCAACCTTATAACAGTGAAAGAAAGAGCAGAGCCCAAGTCATCGGGTTGATGTTTTGCACACATTACCGAATAGCTAATTACTAACTCTTCCTCTTTGCTTGCAAAGACATTTATTAGGCTTTTAGTCTTGTGCTTTTAAGAAAAGGTTTACCCCATTGATCTTTGTCTTGCAGCAGATTCATGTGCTGCTCCTGTTGCTTTCCACTCTTATCACACACACACACACACACACACACACACACACACACACAGAACCCATTTTCTGAATTTTAATGTCTCAGTGTATTCGCTGACATTTAGCAAAGTGCTTTACTACTCTGGCCTTTCTTGCTTTTCTTCTTCTTTTTGTGTTTCAGCTGCCTGGTCCTTTTTCCTGTTTCCCACAGGTCAGTGATGTTACAAAACTGGAGCTCTTCCAAATCACTACTTCAACTGGCAGAATTTAATTTTCTTAGTGTGATGCCTTAGTGTGATGCCTTGGAAATAAGGCTTATGAACCATGATTTCAATATAAGAAGACCTCATATACCTCCAATGTCAAAAGTTCACCCCATTACCTAGACTTCCAGTAAATATTGAAACTTTGTGGACTTATTTAGAGATCAACAGAACCTCAACAGAACTTTAGGGCCATCTTATTGCATTGGGCAAAAGGTCCATGTCATCCAGCCTTGTCTACCACTAGCCTGGTAGACTTAGGTGATCATGAATAGCATGTAGGTGAGTGGGTGGGCTTCTGGGGGAGAAAAGAGAACTCCAACCCTCCTCTATGCCCAACACAGAAGGTAAGTGGGCTACTAGAGGAGGCAAGCAGCCTCCTGTGTACCCAATTTTAAAATGCATGGCAACAGAAAAAAGGCACCAGAATTATGCAGAGGTTGGAATTTGGCACAGCAGCTTTCCTTGTCATGCACCTGACACCACATTTAATTCAGGTAATTGCATTTTTTGTTTGGGCTATACCTGAATCCAATGGAATGGAGGGAGAGAGCTACATGTCATCAACATGCTGATGACACTATTCTCCAAATTCTTGAAAGACAACTCCCAACCATTTCATCTAGAAAGTATGGATCATTGTGGGACTCCACCATCCTAGTGCCATGTGACCGAGCAACTATCTCCTAGTACTACTTTCTGTCACAACCATGCAAGTAGGAGCAGAAGCGTGAGCACTGTAAAACTCCCACCTCCTGAGTCAATCCAGAAGAAAACCATGATGAATGGTGTCAAAAGCTCTGAGAAGTCAAGCAGAATCACACTCTTTATTCTTGTCCAAATCCTTGGGCTGCAACAACAGAAACCAACCCCAGGAGTCAGAAACTATAGCAGACTGGTTCTACCAATATGCAGTTAGATGACATGTAGCTTTCTGCTTTGCTACACTACTGTACATACTCAAAAAAATCCAGTGGGAACAGCAGAGTAACCAAAGTGTCCCCTGTGCTCACTGATTCCAGGACGAATGGCTCAGTTGATTACAGCATGGTGCTGATAATGCCAAGGTTTAAGGTTTGATTGCTGTATGGGACAACTGCATATTCCTGCATTGCAGGGGGTTGGATAATAGGTGATATTCAGGGTCCCTTTCAACTCTACAGTTCAATGGTTCTAACCTTCTAGTGGAGCATTAAACTGTCCACCTCCCACCCCGGTACCTGGTACAGCAATGTATGAAAGCGAGCTCATTGCAGGCCAAGTGAATAACAGGTAGAAGGAACACTATTCATAATGGCAGTTTTACTTTATTTCAAGGTTCTGGAACAGGGGTACCCAATGTGTTGTCCACCAGATGCTGTCGTATTTAAACTCCCAGCAGACTCAGCTAACATTGCCAATGGCCAAGGATGGGGTGAAATGTAGTTTAACAAAATTATGGAGGATACCACACTGGCCACCCCTGCGCTAGAGAACGATCCCCCAGAGAACAAACAAATTATGTGTATTTTAAAGAAATGTATATTTATGTGCTTTTACTTTATACAAAGGCCTTAGAGATTTGTTGCAAGTGTTTTTGAATACTAGGTAGCTATAAATAATAGCTTCTGATGTAGCATCACAGATAGGGAGCATAAAAAACGTATGGGAAATGTCAGGAGACTTGTGAAACTGAATAGATGTATTGACATTAAAGCTACTATTGCACATAAACAACAACAAAAAAAGCTTGAATAGATTTGGCAGAAAACTCCTTTAACTATTTCTCCTCTAACTGCCGATAAAATAATCCTTAGCCATATGGAGAAGTTAATGTTTCCCACAGAATCCTTTTATAGGAACATGTGTCTAAATAACATTTAAAGCACATTGTTGACCCCAAAGGATCATGGGAACTGTAGTTTAAGGTGCTGAGAATAGTAGCTCTAGGTGAAATTCCACATTGCACTGCATCAATTTAACATTGCACTGCATCAATAAAAGTTTTTTTCTGTTTGCAAGATTAAACTATCCTCCCATTGCACCCTGTTCTAAGGGTTCTCTTGACCCTCCTGAGCAGATTTGGGGTGGGGGGGAGAGAAAGGGAAATGCTCATCTGGAGGAGCCCCCAGTCTGCATTTCAACTAGGTTGTTGAACTTCAAGCACACTGAAATCTAAGCACAACTTAACAATTACTAACATAGGCTCCATTCATTTCAATGGGACCATGCAACTAACTTAGATGGGACTTAATGCAAAAACAAAACCTTTGAACCAACTAGGGGCACTATCTACAGACAAGACTCTGGAAGGGACAGGTAATATACCAAAATACTGAATCACTGGTTCATTTAAAAACACCATTCCTTCACTGAGATACAGTCGGAGGGTACAGCATTCAGAAAGAATTACTCCCTATGAAGTAGCCACTGGGCAGTGGTACAGATGGAGATGGGGAGAAGGGAGGGGAGAAACATGAAGAAGTAATATACAGTGAAGAGTTTCAGTGGTTGTGGAGAGAAGCAACCCTTTTGAAATTTGGCCTCCTTTCTACTGAAGCTTCCCACCTGTCATAGGGATATTTTGTGTTTGAGCCTAAGGTTAACGCTTCTAGGGGTGGAGAATCATATTAAAAGTCAAATTTAAAATTATTTGAAACTCTCAATCGCTTGCCAGAGTGGGAGTAAATACCCTATTGTGGCACTTTACACCATTAGTCTTGTGCACATGATTTACTTCGATTGAAATAATTCAGCTATCACGGTTGAAAACATAAATGTCAGGGCAGCTGTAATATATTTGCACCAATAAAGTCATCTGTTCTGTTTTTATACCAGCAAATAGAAAGGGAACTTGATTAGCCTTTCACAAGGAATAAATATAGATGCTCAGAAATTGAGATAATGAGATGTGTGTTGTGTGGCTTCTGTTGAGGAGTCAGTGAAAAGGCTGAAACTACGCAGAAGACTTAGAAACTTAAAAGCTGCCCCAAGACTTCTTCCTTCTTCTTGTTTTCAACCGTAGCTTTTCTTTCTTTTTTGCATCATTTAACAAAGTGCAGCAGTAAGAATACTGCAGCAGAATGTTATGAAGATAAATGTTGCAATTTTAATTTTATTTATTTATTGGAAGATTGGTGTTGCATTAGATAAGGTGAAAAACAGTAATAAACTGGGCTTAGCTCAAGGAAGAGATCACTGCAGGAATATTGTTTTTACAGCTTGCCAAAAGGTAACCATTTCTTTCCTACTATCCAGTTTTTATGTTTTGTTTTGCACAGTCTGCATTTCCCCCCAGGTTGAGTAGGAACCATGAAGGCATCTAATATTTATTTGATGGCTTTGGACATGTCTGCACATCGGTTTCCCATACTTACAGTTTGATAACTTCAGACGAAGGGAGTTCTGGACTTTTGTGTCCTAAACAGTATCCCCTTAAGACAAACTAAAGCACTAAGCTGGCATGGGGAAACTGTACTAAAAAAATGAAAATCCTGAACAGTCTCAAATTTGCCATTTGTTTCTTCTATGTGGTAAACACCACCCATGCTCTTCTTGCAATTTGCTCAATTTTACTGGACTGTATAACTATGAGTGTGCAGAAAAAGTTAAATCTTTCAGCGGAGAATACTCTTTTGAACTATATACCTATCATATGTAAATCATTATGTCTGAAATAAGGACAAAACTATGTAGAGGCGAATGATGGAATGCCCTGACAACTACTGCTACTACTTAGGAGTCTAAAACTGATGCATTTTTACTTACCTTTAACATATTGTTAGAACTGTTATTTTATAGAACAGAGCAACAAAGGTGACAAGGAATCATGAGAGAAGCGATGGCCAGCTTCACGGTTTTTCCCATGTTGTGATCTTTAACATAGTACATGCAAACACCATGATTTGCAATATATAGTCAGGTCAAATATTATGAAGCGGTTATCACAATGTTGACTACAAACCAGTTTTGAAGTTGTCATGGGCAGGGCAGGGCAGTGATGCTATTTTGCAATCATGCAATCACTTCAGTGCAAACTCAAGGTGCACTGCAGGCTTAATTCACATGGCCAAGTGCAAAGGGATTGTACAAACTGGGTCGTCCCCTGTTTAAAACAAGAGACACTTGGCTCAGTCCATTCCTCATGAAACCCTAATAAAGACAACAACATGATTCAGACTGCACAATAGAAGATAAACCCCTCTGAAGAAAACAACAAATAAGGGGCTGTGCTTACTACTTACAGCTGCATCTCTCTTAGGTACTTTCTGTTCTCTTTGTGACAGTACTATTTAAAGAAGTACAATATAGTGCAGGATAACTCAGCACCTTTACAGCAATTGTAACAGCATATACACCAATCCCGCAACGGAACCAGCAGACGTGCCCATTCCACATTGTAGATGAGTTTATTGCACTGCTGACACACTGCAGATCAGCCCCAACACCAAATTGAAACTGAACCATGGATCTGGTGCCTAGTGCATAGTTACATGAGTTGCAAACAGCACAAGTGTCTCTCAAGAAATCTCTAAGAAACTTTCCTTGGTCTTTATTCTGGACTAATCAACCTGGTCAGGTGAAAAAAGGCTGGTGAAACAGTTTTACGAGATACCTCACAGCTCATACCAGACCAATCTTTCTTCCTCTGAAATCAATCAGAGCATTGCCATTAATTTTAGCTGGGGCAGGTTAAGAACCCACAATTTCTTTTTTCTGGAACACTATCCGTCATTTCTGACACACAACATCAGGAAGGTTTTTCTTTTCGCTTCATGGAAGACCACACAAAAGTTTGGTTTATAGGAATTGACTGGTGTTTGGATGAAAAGAAGAATAAAAAGATTTGTGGGGAGGTCGTGCTAACAGTGAAGCATGATGAATAGAGGGGATTTCATGTTGTCGGTTTTTTTTTAAAAAAAAAAAGTACTGAAAGAATCATCCAGTCAGAAGAAACCTGTAGCACTGATTAGATTAATGTTGCCACTTTAATTGGTAAAATGTAGGGGAATACTTTTGCCTTGCATTCATTCTCCCACCCACCTCAAAAGAAAAAGAAAAGAAGAAGCCATTCTGGAGAACTGAATAGTGAATTCAGGAATTTTCAACTTTATTCAAAGAGGGGCTATAGGAGCACCCACGCTGCCCCGACTGCACTGGTGCTCACAGTGCAACTCTACACATGGCTACCAGAAGCCCCACTGAGTTCAATAGCACCAAGGAATGGAGGTATGCCCTAAAATAGCCAGGCGTGTTTAAGTAGACACAAAATGCTGATTGGCTATTGGGGGAAACCGCAAACCAGTCAGGGGACGAAACGGAATGATGTGGCTGGAATCCTTCAGAGGCGCCAGTCCATACTGCAGCATTTTGTTGTGGCTAGCAGTTGCAGTGTTAGGAATACTAGTAAAGTAAAGTAAAGGTACCCCGCCCGTACGGGCCAGTCTTGCCAGACTCTAGGGTTGTGCGCTCATCTCACTCTATAGGCCGGGAGCCAGCGCTGTCCGCAGACACTTCCGGGTCACGTGGCCAGCGTGACAAGCTGCATCTGGGGAGCCAGCGCAGCACACGGAACGCTGTTTACCTTCCCACTGGTAAGCGGTCCCTATTTATCTACTTGCACCCGGGGGTGCTTTCGAACTGCTAGGTTGGCAGGCGCTGGGACCGAGCGACGGGAGCGCACCCCGCTACGGGGATTCGAACCACCGACCATGCGATCGGCAAGTCCTAGGCGCTGAGGTTTTACCCACAGCGCCACCCGCGTCCCAGGAATACTAGACAAACACCTAAATGAAAAGCACTGAAATGCCAGCTTGAAAATTGTGTTTCCACCTTTCGCATGCAGTCTAGGCAGTTGTATCTTCTTGTAGCTTTAACTTCATTCCCAAAGCAACAAGGTTTTAAACAAACATTTGTGTCC
The DNA here is from genome assembly GCF_964270895.1 of Podarcis filfolensis. Classification (NCBI taxonomy): domain Eukaryota; kingdom Metazoa; phylum Chordata; class Lepidosauria; order Squamata; family Lacertidae; genus Podarcis; species Podarcis filfolensis. Next base: position 34,862,612 of record NC_139609.1, read on the forward strand.
ACCTATAGTGTCTCGCCGATCAAGCCTTCCGTACAGCAGCTTACGAGGGACTTCTGCCAGTAATTAGGCACATTACCACACAACAACAATATATTTACATAGCCTATATTATTATCCCAGGCACCAAACCTGCCAGAGGCAAAAGGTAAGCTATTATAAAATCATAAACCTAAAGAAAATGCCGTTAAATCGGAGATGAGAAATGAATAATTGGACATAAGCCATCCACAAGAAACAGTTGCTGGGCACAGAACAGCCTATTATAAAATAGATTAATTTTTTTATAAAAAAAAATGATGGGGGGGAGAGAGATTTTAAAGGCCATCTTCTGCCAAGGAATTTACATCTATAACTTCCATCACTATAGCTTGTGGCTCAGGGGCACAATGCTTCACATGCACATTGGTGCTACAACCCTGCATTTCAGACTTCAGAATTTGCAAATTTACTGCAGGTAACCATAAAATCAAGAACAAGAGCTTTTGGGATTAGCTCATAATATATACATGTAAATAAGCCGACATGCAAATGAACACTTCTTCCCCCCCACAACACACCTGTAGGCAAGATACGAATCCCATTTCCACATCAAAGCCAAATATTTCCTAAGCATACTTTCCTTTTGACTCCATTTCACATGGTTTACTGAAAGACATATTACAACAGTACTCCTCAGAAAAACACAATGAGAACATCTGTACACATCACTGCTAACTTATATGCTGCCACAATCTCTGAAAAGTAAGCTTATAATGGATAAATCATTCCCTCACAGTAGTGCTAGCTCCTTGTGATTTTATAAAAAGCTGCATTTTCAGGTGCCCCATGAATTGAACCTAAGATAAGCAAAGCAACACTCAGCAACTAACTCTCCTCATCTGGTTTATGTATACATAATCCATCGCCTGTTTCATTGCCACGGCTTTTACCCACCAGAGGAGGGAAGGCCTACTGCCACAATTATCCTGACCAGTGGCTTTGTTTTTTTTTATTATTATTATTATTATTATTATTATTATTATTATTATTATTACTATTATTATTATTATTATTTTATTATTATTCCCTTGAACTGCCAAGGGATAATCCTGCACATGAGGCTGAGATTTTTTTTGCTAATGAGAATAAACTGCAGAAGGTTCCTTCCACCCCAAAATGTGCTTAAAATCAGTGCTATTTTTCTAGAAAAAAGAGGTGCCAAACTCACCGTGAATACCCCCCCTCGTTCTCTTAGAATGGCAATGGTGTTCACTTGAGAGGTACCAGAACTGAGTTTCCAGCTGGGGAAAAAAGCCCTGCGTAACATGAGCAATTCAGTTTTCAAGTTCCAAGGGCTTGAGTGCAGATAGGGGAGAAAGGAGGCTACTACGAGTGTGATGCACATTCCTTAATTTAGAGCTATCCAAGGTGTTAGAAGGGCTTCATCCCTCTGTGTATCACTTGGCTCCCGGCCCAACAAAGTTCTTGTCAGACAGCCAGCAAAGGGAATGAATCTGTCTTCTCAAGCAAAGCTGAAAGCTTCATTATGACAGGAACATGGTCCCTTACTCCCCAAAAATTAATAAGCTCCTCTCCCAGCAGCTCCGTGCTTGCTCAGTATTGGGAGAAAAGGAGCTCTAGCTGACATTTTTCACCACGGCCAGGGGAGGTTTAAGCAGCGGCAAGAACTCCAAGGTAGGAATGATTCATAAGGCACCATTCCCACAGGCAATCAAGATCTCACACAGCTATCTGGCCTGCCCTTATCAAGGCTGTAAAAATGGGTGTGACAGAACAGGAATCCTGTGAGGCACTGAGGTACATTCCCTGCTTTCTCCCTAATAGGTCGGTATTCGTTTCCGTTAAGTCTAGTCAGGCAGAATTCCTTCTTACATCTATTACTTTATTCCAATAGCAACTGGCTCTGCTACACACACACACACACACACAATATGTTCTCTCTTTTTTTGTGTGTTCTTAGCTTAGCAGCACTTTTGAAGTTTGGGGCAGTTTTAAAGGTCAGAACATGAGCAGCGAACATTAAAGCATTTGCCACAAAAGTCACTATTTTGCGTTATCCAAAAGGCATGGCTTGTTTTCCCATCTTTTAAGTCCCTTCAGAATATTGTAATGTATAAATCACAATAAAATATATCCTTGGTGTATCGCCACAGGCCACATTAGGTTTTGTAAACAGACTGGCTCCAGGCCAGAGGTTCCCAGTTTGTCCTACAAGCTGCACACGTGCTGATAAGTGCAATGACCTTTCTTCCTATGCAGATCATGGAGGCTGTTAGTTTTGACACTGACAATCCCTTGGGAGGGAGGACGTGGCGTCAGCCCTCCAGAGATAATCATCACTGTCAAGAGCTGACCACCTTGAAGCTGTATATATGTGGCACATTTATACCCCGCCTTTCCTCTATAATGAAACTCAAGGGAACCTGAAAATTATCAAGTGATTTCCCACCCAGGCACTGAACGACAGCCAAATCTCCTTTACTTCGATTAGGTTGTAGCATTTTATGTTTTTGGATCATGCACCCAACTGCCCATCCCTGTTTAGACACTGTTGTACTGTCATTTAGGTGCCCAAAGCAAAGTCTAGAATTACACCCACACACAAACCTATGCACAAAACCAGTACTGAATCTTTATGTGTTTCTTTACAAGGCTTCAAAATTATTTATTATTATTATATATATCCCACCATTTTCCCCAGACCGACTTACACAAATCAAAACAAGACAGATGAAATACTGAAAGCTAAAACAAAACACATATAAGGGATAATCATTAAAAACAAATAAACTGTAATAGAGTTAAAAAAATATGAAAACAAATATGTTAAAATGAGGATGATAAGAACAGAACAGCACAGTTAAAAACCCTTTCCTTTAAAAAAAAATTGTTTCCAAAGGCCTGTTGGAATAAAACAGCATATGCCTGCCTGCAGGAGGACAGATTGACGTGAAAATTTCACACTGATCTGTAGTTTCCTGACAAGGTAGAACATCTGCTTTCCATAAACAAGGTACCAGGTTCAATCCCAAGCGTCTCCAGATAGGGCTGGGAATGATCACCAGTTTGAAACTCTGAGGAATCTCTGTCAGTCAGTGTACACTGTATTGAACTAGATGGCCTGACTGATAATGGCAGTTCCTTACATTCCTATGAAAATACATTTATTGTGCTTCTTTGAAGAGTCCAAGGACAAATGAGACAGTCCCTTCTCCTCATACACGTTTATAGCTAAATCCACTCCATTCTGCCTGTTGCTTAATGCAGTTATAAATACTGCATGCTCTTAGTCCAAGATAAGGGGGTCCTAAATATACCTATTGTGCATTTAGAAAAACAAAAAACTAGCTCAGGTGGCCTATTGAACACATAACCTTAAGTCTGCCCCTGCATTTATTACCTGAGGAAGAGCACAATGGGTAATATGAAACGCCAAAGTGAATTACTTAAAATGGACAGGTGTCCGACCAACAGAGAATAAACTATATAATATAATCAGCTCTGCTTTTATAGGAGACATACGGCAACTTCATTCAGAACTTTGATGTATAATAATACAGACATCTGCAGTTCTAATCTACTTTAGAATCCCTTGTGCTTAATCTATCACTCACCCCCATATAGATCTAGGCCTTACTGCCAGTATTAATTCTCAACTCTTTGAAGCATAAAATACATCATGATCGTGCATATTAACTAGAAAAACGTTCTTTTTAGAAGCTTTGTCCCTTCCGCAGGGATTTAATTTGGAATTTATACTAATAAATTTGCTTTCCTTCGTCAGAGGGTTTTTTTTAAAATAAAGAAAAATGCCAATTTTGTGGCAGAACTATTCCTGCATTTTGGAAATCATTTTGCTGTCCAGTGACATTGAACAATCCTCCCTGTGAACACTATTCTTTTTAAAATTTAAAATGTTTCTAAAATGTGAGGACCATACATCCAAAGTTGTAGGGGTTAAAGGGAAGAGAAACCTCACAGATTCATTGCCTCTGAAATTTACTTATGCATTGTGTTTAAACTCCCTCTTTCTCCAATACACTCCAATGCATTCAGGGCAGTAAATTCTGATTCCATTTTGCTTTTTCCCCTCTACCCTCCCATTCGCTTTTCTTTTTTGTGTCATGTCTGGGGTAGGGAATGTCTTATTACTGATATTTATAAATCACACTGACAGTTTATTTTTGTTTTGCTGAAGAACAGGGTAAAAATTCTTTAAATAAATAAATAAATAAATAATCCTCGCAATGCACCTCCAAGGTGGATTAGCCTGACAGATATTGACTGGCCCAGGACAATTAATGCACTTTTGTAGCTGAGCAGCATTTTAACATGTTTTCCTGGCCCAAATCCAGTATTCTTTCCCCTGAGGATGTCCACTTATGCATCATCAATAAAGGCGGGTGGGGTGGGGTGGGGAGGGGAAGAGATTGCACATGTTAATTTATTTGTAACAATGTAGATTTAGAAATAATTAGTGTAATGTAAATAGAAATGCATCTCACTCTAGTGAAGACAACTGTGACCCAGCGACTCACGTGCCTGCTCATTCTACAGCCCAGGTGAGAACTACTGACAGACAACTTCACATCACCTGTGTTATCTCAGTAATTTGTACAATAACAATCCAGGGTAGACCAGCGTTATTGGTCCCCTACTACAGATAGCTATGTAAGCCACAATTCTGTGCACATTCATCTTGAAATAATCCCCAATGAACGCAGTGGATCTTAGTTCCAGGTAAACACAAATAAGAGTGGTTTGCCCTAAGGTAACTTTGGGCTGCACTCTCATGCAAATAATTGAAGTGGAATTTACTTTCAGTATTGTATTACATACTAAAGTTACTATGGTGTTATAGTATTGCACTATAGTATTGCACTTTAAATTCATGCCTGCAATGCAATTTGAACCAGAGACAGCGCTCGCTACTTCAGATGCTGGCTGGAGATATGCACCTCAATTTTATGCATGTTTACTTAGTATTACGTTTCACAATGTTCAATAGAACCTATTCCCTGTTAGGCATTAAAAAAGACTGCAGTGTATATTCCACCAGCTACCATGTAATAAAAGTTAAAGGGTTTATTAAATTTGCAAAGTAACAATGAAACTGTACCGGCCAAAGCCATCAATGAGTCTGCCTATAGTACATTTATAGTGCTGTGAGCAGTGAAAGTACTAATAGCCATGGAAACAAGATTTGATCTAGAGCCAAACATCAATGTTGTGAAACCCCAGATTTTTGCTGCGGAGAAGCAGGCCAAGAGCAGTGTTGTTGATAACCAGCTGGAGCTCCTGTCCGACAATAAGGAGATGGGTGTTTTTTGATGAGGCCACCTGGTTCAGCAGTAATTTCCTTCTACCAGGCATTAAGAGAGAATGGGTACCTTGTCAGTAAGGAGGAGGGTTGTAGCTGGTTTCTTTTTGCTGCGCTGGACAGCAGTGTGATTTGTTTTGGCAGTGGCTGCTGGAGACAGTTTTAATTACTACCACAGCTTTCTCAGCACAGTGTGGGCACCCATTAATTGGAATGGCAGATATTTTATTGAAAGAAAGGGGTGGGTCTCTTACTCTCTTCCTTATGTCTCCCGACATACTGCTATTCTGTCCAGAATGTTTGCCAAGTGGTTGCTTTTACAAATGACTGCCAGTAATTGCCTTCTGGATCCAATGCCATCAAATAATTACCGCACCAAGATTGGAGGGGGAGGAAGGTTGCCTCTGCCATGCCCAGGAATAAGACAACGTCACTTAATGAAGAGTTTTATTATAAGGCTATCACTCAGGTTAGGGCAACCAGTGACCCTATACTCTTAAAAAGGGAAAGTGAGATCACCTCAGCCCCATACATGCCCCTGCGACTGCTGTGATCTGTAGAACTCATACTGTTACAGATGAAACATAATATTCATTCCACATTTGTAAGAAATCAATCTTTTAGTGTGGAAGCACCCATATTCCCTGCCTATTGACATCAGAACAGGCATCTTCCTTTTACCCTTTGCGGTGCCCACTTGAAACCATTTTGTTTAGGCAAAGCTATCCAGAAATGAAGAATGCTGGCATGTGCTTTATTGTGATGTTTAGCTTATCACCAATTTTAACCATTTTTGAAGGTTTTGGATTGTTGCTTTTACCTCTTGTTGATAACCGTTAATCTAATTGTCTTATTTTTGCAAACTGCATTGAGGGTTTGTTTTTGTTTTTTTACAATCAAGCAGTTTATAAATTTCATGTATAAAAAAACATGGAGCTCATCTTAAAGGAACCCCCCCCCCCAAATAAAACCCCATAGAACAGGGACATCCGACTCCCAAGAGATTGCAATCTACTCACAGAATAAAAAAACTGGCAGTGATCTACCCCTTTTTGTAGGCGTTCAGGTCAAAGTTGTTGAGCGATTTTTAGGGAGGTATGTTGCCCTTTTCTGGGGGTCTCTTTTGGGGGATAAGGAAAAAACTGCTCACCAATAGATCGATAAGGAAACAAACAGCCTCATAGCAAAAACTCTGTCTTCCATTCTAGCGATCCTGCATGAATGGAGGAAGGGGTGAGGGGGTGGGGCCAAATCCTATTTTTCCCCTGTAAAGGAAAAAGAGCCCACGATCGACCGCAGTCAACCCAAACCACCCGGGGATCGACCAGTTGATCATCGTCAACCAGTTGTACATCCTTGCTATAGAACATCTCAACAGTGGCTTCAAGCCAAAGTCCTGTACTGCAAGATAAAAATATTTGTGAGGCTATAATCCAGGCATGTCCAACAGGAAGATGGTAGATCATGTGATCTAGTGGTAGATCAGTGGACCTCTGTGGTAGATCAGTGGCAGATCACCGGCTCCCCTAAAAAAAGCTCAACAAATTCGGTCTGCACTCCTAAAAAACAGTGCCTTCCTCCTGCCTGAAAAAAGCTCAACAACTTTGACCTGAACCCCTGCCAGTTTTAACTTTGCAGTCTCTTGGGAGTTGGCCACCCCTACTATAATCCAATGCACACTTACCTGGTAGCAAGCTACAGTGGGAATTCCTTCAGAGTTAAATTGTGCACAGCTGCATTGAAAATCTATCCACTGCCTATACAACAGGGACTGGGAATCTCAGGTTTGGGGGACAAAAGCAGCCCTCCAGGCCTCTCTAGCTCCTGGGACTCTCCCGAGGCCACACCCCATCCACCTGCCCTGCTTTGCACTCTCCTTGAGTGATTTTGCCTGGCTGGAATGTGTTCCTGAACTCTGGTAATGCCTCTTGGTTTCTTGGGTGCAAGACAGAGAGTGGTAATGTTCACATATGGTGCTCTACTTGCTTTTGCCTCTGGCCCTGCCCACAACAGGCATGTAACCCGCAGAAGCAGTAGCAACTAACAGGGGTGCTTTGCTCTCTGGGGTTGTGGCGCTCTTTTTGCTTTATTGGCCGAGGGAGCCAGAGTTCAGTTTCCAGGTCATGTAGCCAACATGACTAAGCTGCTTCTGGTGAACCAGAGCCAAAGACAAAACCAGACTGCTCTCCTCTCTTCTTCCAGCTATGCTATGAAAAGTCTATCTGACTGAGAGGCAGAAAGTAGGATTCAGTTATTTCTGGGGAAAGATCCCGCAACTGACCTCTTGATTAAGGTGTGTCTTGTTCCAGTCGCCCACTCCCCTTACAAAGCATTGGTCTTGTGCAGAGACAGTACAATGAAATGACAATGAATTACAAGAGCCTAGTGGGGAACTAGAGAGTAAGGGAAGTAACATCAGTGGCAGTGTTATGTTTAGATGCATTTGCTCTTTGGGGGTTGCTGCTGCATTGCAACTGGCAATGGGGTGTACATGGGTAGTATAAAATATCTTACAAATCAGGGGTGGGGTGGCATGGGAAAACCTGGCTCCTTAACCTATGCAAATACCAGGAGGGCAGTCACATCCGTCTGCTCTGTAGATTCCATAGTTCATTTGCAGTTAATTCTCAAATGACTCAGTGCAGATTGTGACACAGCTGGGTTGCTGCCTCAGCATGCAGTCAGCACTCAAATGATTCGTAGATAGAGGTAGACACATATATATCATCTGTGTATAGGAGTGCTAGAAGGAAAAGGAAGAAGCAGGGGTGTGAGAAGGGATGCGAGTATTACGCCTCACTAAAAAAGAAAGAAAGTGCTAGACAAGAGGACAGGGGGTTAGTTCTGGACCTGGGATGCTGGTGCTCTTGTTCTTCTTGGTCATTAAGATCCTTGGATGACTTTGGCTCAGACTCTTTATCTCAGCCTAAGTTATGCCATAGAGCAGGGGCAGACTTTGTGAGGCCAAAATTCAGTGTCCGCTGCCTTTTGCTCAATTCACTACACATCATAGTTGCGGTGCCCTGCAGCGACCCCAGGCTCAAAGCCCAGTGTGACAGAACTGGTTGAGCTGCCCTAAATTCACCTCTGTGACTTTGTTTTGAGGGTAAAATGAAATGACAGCTGTGTACTCCAGTGGAAGCTTGCTGGGTAGGACGGACCTATTATGCTAGCTTCCAGTGGGTGTGTCATGAGATGAGCCAATCCAGAGCGCCTGCCGGTGTGTTTGCATCACATTGCCCCTCCCTCCACCCCCCCGTAAGCAACAGTGCCACACCTGCTTGAAACAACATGGCAGCTTCTGCCTCACCCCACCAGTTGCTCGGTTGAAAACTAATAAATGTTATCTGAAATTTGTTTTTAAAGGAACCGTGTTTGTCAGATCACACTCCCATAGCAAATGAAGCATGTTTTGCATCAGTGAAACAAGTGATACATGTCAAAAATGAAAATAATAATAACAATAATTACACAAAGCAGAAACGTGTACACCATCTCTCCCCATGCCTCCCCCCTTCATTCTGTGACACTGCACTTTGTTTGAAGGGGAAAGGTGGACAGCAAATCAATTCTGAGTCACTTCATTTCTTTCTTTTCTAAAAACAGAAACAAAAACCAAGGAGCTTAAAGCTCAGAGGAAGGAGAACATTTCTGCAACAGCTTCTTGCTAAAATATTGGCAATGTGTCATTGACCATATGGCAACTCCAGGACTAGAATCATTTTCAAAGATCACTCCTATAATCTGGTGTTTCATTTACAGTGCAATTTGCCTTTGTTTCACTGAGCTTCTCATTGCTAATTTCTGAATACAGTAGTTCAAAATAAGGGCTTCAATTTATAGTGCATGTTAATTATAACGATTTGTTTGACATGAAGATTTGATCATTCCATTTTGAATGCCATTACCTACAAAACAGTAAGGTTTTCATGGTAAAAGGGAGAGACCATCCTAATTAACCTTAAAAGAGAAACTTGACACGGTCAGTATCCCAAAAACTTTGTTAGATATTTGCCAATTTCTACAAAAAGCTTTTTGCCAAACCCACTTCTAATTATCTCAAATATTAGTGCATTTATATACATGCTGAAGCAGCTATTAAACTTGTGCCATATCATCAAATTCATGAAGGTTGTCTTCAACAGAAACACGTTGGGCTTTTCAGTATTTTATAAGGGGTATATTATTAGATAACTTTTGATTTATAGCACCATTTTGAGCCTTTGTTCCCAAGGCCTATAATGGTAAGACCACTTCTGGCTTCTACAATGGCCAATAGGATGATTGCCTATGAGATACAAGGGCACTTTATCAGTGAGATATGTGATCTAAACCCATCCCTGTTTTCACTTACTCATGAGGATATATTTCTACTAATGCTACTACTGAACTAATCTTGCTATGTTCATTAAAACTCACTGTCAGTCCTTGCTGCTGATCAGTTGTTGTGGCTAGAATTTTTTTTCCTTGCACCTCTTACTGGCTTTGGGGTAATGAGGCTTTACTCTACAGCCTTGACAGATAAGTCTGGGAAAACTCTTCCCTGAATTTACAAAATCTCAATGTTCTCCAGAGCTGATATCCCCGCCTGGCATCATTCTGCTTCCTCTTTAGGCACAATTCTCTCTGTGCATTGTGCAACAGGTTCATGTTAATCAAACTTAAGGATGATTTACACAGTATTTCTGCCAGAAAGAAGATGCATGGGTGAGTGATGGGAAATGAAATGATAAAAGCCTCCTTGGTCTGAAGGTCATCACTTCAGATATTTGACATGGGGTCAGGCTTTAACTTGCTTTATGAAGTGGAGCTGCAGGAGATAGCCGCTGAATACTAAATGTACATAATATGCCAAGAACAGAACAGCTCATGCTGTATCAAAATGGAAAGTATCCCTCTACTTCGCATTAATTTCCATCTTCAGCATTGCTCTTCCCTGTTACTTTCCCTGATGGGTTCCCATGCTTTGCTTGAGGAATAAGAGAGATATTTAATTCACTTAAATTGTGGAAAACCTAAAGTTCTGGTATGTACTTCAACCCCTCCTGCAAAAAAAAAGCACACTGGAGGCACCCAACATACCTACATCACACTAGCCTAGTATGTTGGACTGGTAACACTGGTTCAAGTCTCCGCTCAGCCATAGGTAAAGGTAAAGGTGCCCCTGCCCATCAGGGCCAGTCGTGACCAACTCTAGGGTTGCGCGCTCATCTCGCTCAAGAGGCCGGGAGCCAGCGCTGTCCGAAGACACTTCCGGGTCACGTGGCCAGCGTGACGAAGCTGCATCTGGCGAGCCAGCACCAGCGCCGCACATGGAAACGCCGTTTACCTTCCCGCTAGAAAGCGGTCCCTATTTATCTACTTGCACTTAGGGGTGGTTTCGAACTGCTAGGTGGGCAGGAGCTGGGACCGAACGATGGGAGCTCACCCCGTCGCGCGGGGATTCGAACCGCTGACCTTTCGATCAGCAAGTCCTAGGCACTGTGGTTTAACCCACAGCGCCACCCGCAGTTGGACTGGTAACACTGGTTCAAGTCTCCGCTCAGCCATAGTGTGGGATAATCAGCCTCATATAACCAACATGCCTAATTAATGCATGAAGGTGATAAGACCATAGAATAAGCTGTCCTGCCAGGCTTAGTTAGATCACATCCCCTTATCACTGATTAAGATGATCTGAGGAAATGGCTGAAATGGGGCAAAATCATAAGTAAGATGCAGGCAGCACATGAACATTGTACCCTGTACCCTTTCAAAAAAAATTACAGAGGACTTTAAGATCAGAGACATTCAATGTATCGATGATTTTCAGTATTCATGGAGGAGTCTCATGTTCTTCTGAAGTTGCTTTGCTCTACATTATATTAAAACCCAAAAGTAAAAACCGGGAGAACAACATAAGCAATGCAGATATTGTTTGAATGTTCCCATTTCATCTAGTTTCTGCTGATGAGCTGTCCCATTTTTGAGAGAATACAAATAAACCACTAAAAACGGCACAGCTTGCAGGTAACGACATTCTATTATATTAGTGGCCAGACCTCTAGAGGAGCTTGTTTTTCTGGAAAACATCAGACAAAATTTTCATTACTTTGAACCTCCTTTAGTTTGATTGTGCTGCTGCTGAAATATATACAAAATGACTGTCAGGTTTCCCCTTTATGGAGCTTGTTTTACAACAAAAAATTATAAAATTACCTTACGTGGGGATTGCAAAGTGACCTTTAGAGGAAAATCTAGAGAGAGGATCAATAAACAGAGGATTTAAGTTTCTTTTGCATCTAGTTAAAGTTTAAAAAGAAATTGACGTGCCATGTTTGAGAAGCAGTGGCTGTGGTGTCATTGTTTACTCCAAGGTAGATAAATTAAATACTGTGTCATTTACTACCCTATTTAAAAATGAAAAGAATAACGTTGAGCATAGACAAGAGAGAAAAGCATAAATGGCACATTTCACAGAAATCTAATACAATGTTCTATTCAGACCTGCATACAACTGAACAATCTATCACCTCCTGATGGTTACATAACACATTGTTAATCATGATGCTTTAAAAACAAATTTAAAAAGGATGGTATTTTTTTTGTCTAGAAGTCACACAGAATCACTCTCTTGATTACATCATTGGAAAAATACAGGAAACAATTACAGGACAAATGCTTGGGGAACAATCACACATTTTTGTTTAAAAGGCTTAGATTTTAGTAGTATGAAACATACTCATCAGCCATTTGTCATAATGAAAGCCATAATTAAGTCCAATGCTATTCAATCTCAAGGCATAGCAGACATTGCAAGGGTATCCAAATAATCTCTGGAAAACAGTAATTTGTTATAAAGTACAGCTAGATCCTCAACAAGGGTAAGAGGTTAGAATAATTATATACATTTCTGGATTTTTTAAATGATGAAACAATGATGCTTCCTTCCTAATAGCAGGGGTCAGCAAACTTTTTCAGCAGGGGGCCGGTCCACTGTCCCTCAGACTTTGTGGGGGGACGGGTTATATTTTTTTTGGGGGGGGGGAATGAACAAATTCCTATGCCCCACGAATAACCCAGAGATGCATTTTAAATAAAAGTACACATTCTACTCATGTAAAAACACGCTGATTTCCGGACCATCTGCGGGCCGGATTTAGAAGGTGATTGGGCCAGATCCAGCCCCCGGGCCTTAGTTTGCCTACACATGCAATAAATCAACCTGGCTTGTCATTTTTAAAACTATGATTTTCATTGTTTATACAGCAAGTGTGGTTTCTCTTTCCTTTTTTGAAGCAAAATAAAAATGACTAAAAACCTAAAACCTGATTTCCAGAACTCCTTCTGAGAACACCAAGGTATCAAAGATGGTTGAGAGGACATCAATCTAGGCTGAAGCTCCAGGGAAAATATTAAGGGTGGGAGTCAACTACTTTTTCCTCTTAATAAACCCACTGAAATTATGAAAATAACTAAATTAGATACATTAATTTCAATGGGTCTGGGGTAAAACTGAGTTGGATACCACTCAGTTTCAGGACTCGCAGAAAACAGAATTCCCTTCCAGTTGCAGTCAAATGGGCTCCTGTTGAAATTCCAACACCTACTGAAAACTTTTTTAAAAAACAAAAATTCCAGCAGGTACTTTAACTGAAATCTGATTTTATAATTTTAGAAGTTTTCGTGTTTTCATTGTATTTAGTTTTTTTGTCCATTGCTTAGAGGCAACCGTAAGTAATTAAGTGCTCTCTCTCTCTGTGTCTCACGCTCTCTCTCTCTCTGTGTGTGTGTAATAAATAAGCAAAAAATAAAAATAAATCTGAAATTGTTGCTAGCAGATCTGGGTCCCTACTATAATACCTCACAGACATGTTCTTCAGAAATGGTGATACTGAAATGGCATTTTGCTAAACTGGAACAAAATACCTTATAGTGGTGTCAACAGAAGCAAAATACCAAGTCTGGTGTGATCCACATATTCAGCCTTGTGTCTCCTTCTCAGAGGTAAATTTGAAGCAAAGAGGAGGGAAATGGCATTCTATTATTATTATTATTATTATTATTATTATTATTATTATTATTTGTTGCTGCTGTTGCTGTGGTTGTTGTTGTTGTTACATACATAATATCTACTGAAATACCCTCTGAGGAAGTCTGCTTGATCAGACCAAGAGCTATATTTCACCAAAGCATATTAAGGGAGACATGAGTTATCATCCGGTGTATTTATTGCATGATGTATGGTAGCAGAGTAATCACACTAAGTACACTGAGAGGGGTTGTCACCACCATAAAACATGCTACAACTTAGAATGCTTTGGATTTTTCACTTTTAGCAGTGAACCAGGACTAAGTATTTAGTTGAGCCTATAAGCTCATAAAGAATACAGTATTCCAAGTGTAAAACGGAGGGCTACAGTCTTTAATACATTCAGTAGCCAGATCAACCAACTCAATCTTTAGTTGATCGGTGTGTCGGTTTGCAGTCTTATTTTTGGCAATACCAGAACAACAATGAATAAATGCAATGGATGTTATGGAATCTGGTTAGGGACATACCTGGCTGAGAGGACAAGTCTATCATCTTATATAAAATAACTAATATATAAACGTATATTCCAATCTGATTTTTAAGAGGGTGCACTTTATATATCCATTCAATCAAATATTATATGTACTGGAATTTTTTACAATGTGTGACAGCTCTCATGTGGTTTATGCCCATGTAATAAATTACATGTAGATAAAACAACTAGACCCTTAGAAATGCATTGAAGAACCTAAGAATAATATACATAGTAACCAGAATTGGTCTGAGGCTCAACATCAAAAAAACGAAGATCATGGCCACTGGGCCCATCACCTGATCATGGCCACTGGGCAAATAGAAGGGGAAGAAATGGAGGCAGTGAGAAATTTTACCTTCTTGGGCTCCATGATCACTGCAGATGGTGACAGCAGTCATGAAATTAAAAGACGCCTGCTTCTTGGGAGAAAAGCAATGACAAGCCTAGACAGCATATTAAAAAGCAGAGACATCACCTTGCCAACAAAGGTCCGTATAGTTAAAGCTATGGTTTTCCCAGTAGTGATGCACGGAAGTGAGAGCTGGACCATAAAGAAGGCTGATCACCAAAGAATTGATGCTTTTGAATTATGGTGCTGGAGGAGACTCTTGAGAGTCCCATGGACTGCAAGAAGATCAAACCTATCCATTCTGAAGGAAATCAGCCCTGAGTGCTCACTGGAAGGACAGATCGTGAAGCTGAGGCTCCAATACTTTGGCCACCTCATGAGAAGAGAAGACTCCCTGGAAAAGACCCTGATGTTGGGAAAGATGGAGGGCACAAGGAGAAGGGGATGGCAGAGGACGAGATGGTTGGACAGTGTTCTCAAAGCTACCAGCATGAGTTTGACCAAACTGCGGGAGGCAGTGGAAGACAGGAGTGCCTGGCATGCTCTGGTCCATGGGGTCACGAAGAGTCGGACATGACTAAACAACTAAACAACAACAATCCAGAATTGTGCCCCTCTAATGGGCCATTTCACAGTTTTACTAAAACATCAAGTGAGTTTTAATTCTGTGAGTTGAGCTGAGCGATTCAATACACCCCAAACCATTTACTGCTGCAGAAAGAAGCATAATTGATACTAAAGTTGAACTGCATTGCTCTGCCTGGTTTGAATGAAAATATTGATTATTCTGGTCTCAGACTGTGCAGGTTGATAGAGGCATGTTAGTTCTGGTTGCTCATAAACACTTTTACATTTGTAATTTAATGTCATCGTTTTAAGCGTTAATGTGGTAGCTTTGCTTTCACTTTAATTTAGGCTTACCCAAGTTTAGTCTGATAAGCCTTTGGCTTACAGACAAGACATCTTTGAATATTTATAAAGCCTGTGATAAAAACAGCCACACTTGAAAAATATGTCTTACTAGGAAAACTGTATTCCTGGCCAGGGTAGGGTTGTTGGTTGTTCTTTTTGGTTTTTTTAGAATTCCAGTAATTTGTTCTTTTACAAGCATTAATAAGTTACCCAAATTACTGTGAATGTGCAAGGAGAACCCTTTTGGAATAGATCAAAACCCTCTCCAGGTATTCTTTATGTGTAAACATTGGGGGGGGGGCAGCGGCGGCACAGTGATGAGCCACATTACTGTCCATGTTGCCTAGTTCCAACTCATAGAGGGTGACCTTCAAGAACGAAGAGTCTCCTGCTGCGTGGAGCCTCTGCACATTTCAGAACCCTGGTCTTCCATGACTGTAAAACAAGTGTGGCGCTTCCATGAATGCAGCAGCCTCCTCTCTTCACAAGGCCACACTCCAACTCATGGAGGCCAATGGAAGGTGGAATTAGAGTGCTCTTCCCCACTGACGCATTCACGCATTTACTTTAAACCAAAGAAGTGTGTGTGAAGTAAGCTCCTGCTGCCTGCTTTGCTTCCGACACTAACCTCCTGATTTCATTGACTCCGGTGACCTTCAATGCCAAAAACTGTGGCTTCCTATCTGAACTCTGCAGTGCACTGTATCCACTCAGCTCTGCTTCCAGGTGCTCCCCATCTCCTTTCTCAAAAAGGTTCATCACTCCATGCCATCTAGCCTCCTACCCTGCCAGGTAACCCTGGCTTCTGCTCCCATGAGGACTCACCACTGCATTCCATTGACTCCTCTGTTCCCATGCAACCATGTCTTCTCCCTAGAAAGGCTCTCCACTTGATTCAAACCAGCATCCCCTGGTTCCAAGTAACTCTGGGCTCCCCTATTGCTTAGGCTCCATCCCTGCTAGCATATAGACCCTAACAGAAAGGAATATATTATTTTTCTAGATTTCAAGGTATCTTTAGGCAATATAAGCTCAAATAACTTATGCTAAGCCATCATTGATGCATCACAAAAGGATACTGCCTTCATGTATGTAATTACTAATATTACCCTATATTTATGCAATTCCTGCCAAGGCTAAGTAACCTTTTCTTATCCCTGCTGAGCCAACTTGAGGTGGAACAAAGCTTTTAATACAAAAAAAAAAAAAAATCTATTCAGCAACCAAGGTGGCTTTCAGATTTCAAAGGTTAATTTTCATCTCCTCTATATTAAAAAAAAAAGAGTGACTGACATTTCAGCTTCCACTATAATAGCACTTTATCCATTCAAAGTGCTGTTCAAAATTTAACTAATCAGCCCACACAATACCAGAGTAATGCTACAGTGAGCCTCCCTTTAAAAAAACACACATGGTTGGGCAAATTGGGGAGAAATGAATGAGCTGTTCAAGGTCATACTGCAAATAAGTGGAAGAGTTGGTGCTGCTATTCAACAGCAGAAAGGGCAAGCCTTCTGCTGCAGCTTGTGAATCTGTAGGGAGGGAAGGGCAAACCGCTAGCTCCTTTCAGTGCCGAGACAAAGGAGGATGACAAAAATTCACATGAGATGACAGTTTTGGCACTTCCAGAGTTTCTTGGTATGATCTGAATGTCGCAGCAAAGGCACTGGCAACAGACAGTGGTATACTGGAAATAGGGTGGGTTTTTAATATTCATCAACTTAGCTGAGCTCCATCTTTCTCAGGACTAAAAGAAGTACAATTTTCTTTGATTGCACACCTGTGTGTGCACACGCACATGAGTGTCTGTTTCATCACATGTGGGCACCAATGTCTGTCACCCATCAGCAGAATCCCCCACTCCTTCCCTGTTTGTTTGTTTGTTATGTAATGCTAGTTCAGCTAAGGGTCCGTTCAGTACTTTCAGAAGCACTTGCTACATGTTGGCATCCATAATGGATGGCTCGTATCAAGAACAGGAGAGTATGGCTCTTTCTGTTTCTCGATCTTTCTGTGGCTTTGATACTCTAGACCAGGGTTTCCCAAACTTGGGACTGCATCTGTTTTTGGACTATAATTCCCATCATCCCTGACCACTGGTCCTGCTAGCTAGGGATGATGTGAGTTGTAGTCCAAAAACAGCTGGAGACCCACATTTGGGAAACCCTGCCATAGACCTTGGTGTCCTCCATGATGAACTCTGTGGTATGGGCACTGGGGACACTGTTTTACAGCTGTTCCACTGTACAGAGGCTAGTATCGGGAGACTGTATTTCAGCTTCATGGTCTTCAAGGTACAGTCTTGTCCCCAACGTTGATTAACATCTATATGAAGCGTAGTAACTGGCATACACTAATGACACACAATTCCACTTCTCCATAACATCTGAGGGAGGGGAGGCTGTGCATGGTCTGGACTGTTGTTTGGGTGCAATGATGGCCTGCATAAGGTGCAATAAATTGAGTTTGTACCATGGAAAGAAGGAGGCAGTGTGGGTTAGTAGTTCCTGTGTTCCTCCCTCTGAAATAACAGATTCAGGCCCCTGTGAAATATTTCTTCTCTGCCTAACTAGAATAAGCCTGGTCCTCTTCTAGCTGTGGCCAACAAAGACTGGTCAAAAGTTCCAAAATGAGACTCTGGTATTCCCTGTAAGGTTCCTCCTGTCTATTAAATGGCAGACCTGGGGAAATCTGGAATATAATTTTTGTCTAGACGTAGTGTAGTTGTATAGGGTACTGTAGTTTCTTACCTCCTCTTGCCTTTTTGAGAAGGCATGGACTGACTCCATTATGAAAAAAAGGTTTCACATACATTTTAATGCACCCTTCTAGCCATAAACCATGCAATGTAGCTGTCACCAACATGGTGCCCTTCAGATGTCTTGGACTATAACTCCCCAACCAGCGTACCAATCGCCAAGGATGATGGGACTTGTAGTCCAACAGCAAGTGAAGGACACCAGGTTGGGAAAAGCAGGTTTAAGGCTCAAGTGGAACCTCACAAATCCTCACATACCCATTTTAGATGCTGATCATCTTGGAACATCTGTGCAGACTGATTAATCGTGAATCCATGAGTCCTTGCCTCGCATGATACTACATCCCTGAATTTAAATGAATAATGTGCATGCACGCTTAGAAACACCATATGGTTCTTCAAAAAAGTCACAGATGAATCACAGCACCCATCTAAAATCTTTCATCTTCTGTTAGAGGTCGGACTTTTGTTGTAAGAATAAGGAAATGCTGTATCCCAGGGATGGAAAGAAGTTGCACACTGTCAGAAGAGCGGAGAAGGCTCCTTCCACAAGTGTGTGTGTGTGTGTGTGTGTGTGTGTGTGTGTGTGCACGTGCACAAGCAGGTGAGTGTGCATGCACACCCACATCCAAGGACATTTCATCTCTCTAGGTGTGTGTGATTAACTGTTACTTGTTAGGTATAGGGGTGGTTTTTTTACTGTTGTATTGTAATGATGTACTTTTTATTATGTATCACCATTGCACTGTTATACAGTAGTACCTCGGGTTAAGTACTTAATTCGTTCCGGAGGTCCGTTCTTAACCTGAAACTGTTCTTAACCTGAAGCACCACTTTAGCTAACGGGGCCTCCTGCTGCCGCCACACCGCCGGAGCACGATTTCTGTTCTCATCCTGAAGCAAAGTTCTTAACCCGAGGTACTATTTCTGGGTTAGTGGAGTCTGTAACCTGAAGCGTATGTAACCTGAAGCGTATGTAACCCGAGGTACCACTGTATTTGGACTGTTTCAGTTATGAGAACCACTCTGAGCATAGATGTATTATATGCGGTATATATATGTGTATATATATACACATTTGACCATGACTTTCATTTTATCAAACTAACAAGGCAGGAACTCTAAGTATCTTCCCTTCTGACATCTTAGAAACAACGCAGAGTAACAACACAGACCCGCAGAGGGAGGTCCTGTGTGCTGTGAATTGCCTTTTCATTTCAATGAAGAAGGATGTTTGTGCACCCCAAAGTGCTGCCCCAACCACTGCTATGAAATGGGAGCTGTCAGTGCCTTGCATCCCTTAAAAGCACTAGATTAGGGGGCAAAACGTTCTGACAAAATCTCAAGAGTGGCCCATAATGAAACTTCACAGAGTTATTTTCAGGAGAGCAGTCCACAAAATGAACTTGTAGGTGTTATCTCAGTACGAGTGGATGCGATATGACAGCACAACCTCACATTTAGAAGACAAAGAGTGAGCTGTGATTCAGAGCATAGCCTAACCATGAATACAGAGGGCTGGATATTTGTGCGCAGACTGCAGACAGAAGGGAAGTTGCTGTGGAAACACTTGAGGGGGAAATCAAGCCATTTCCCTCCTTCAGTGGACTTCTGGAGTTAAAAGGCAAATTGCGATCAGTCCCTCAGTGAAATTGAATTTGACACCTCTTTTCTATTGAGATTAGGAATTATCTTGCAAACCTGCACTTTGGGGCATCAGTGTCAACCTGTCTGGAATATAATTTAGGTTTTTTTTCCTTTTTTTACCCAGTAACAAAATGCCTTCTCTTCTCTAGTCATTAGTGGCTGGCATAAATAGCTGACAGAATTATAAATGAAGGTCTGACAGTTTGCAAGACACTTCCAATATTTCACCATTAGTTCTGAAGCTCTCTTGTCAAAGCAAAGGGCGTATACTTCCAGTATACATCCATCTATTTATCTATAGATAACCAGCACAAAACCGTGTGTGTGTTTTATTTAAAAAACCCTAATTATTTCAGAAGAAAAGCTGCAAAAGTCCAGCATTCTATTAAAAGGACTGGGGATGGGGGCAGGGGGATGCCTGAGTAGATTAGTAGCTGTTCCTGGGAGATGAGACCCAAATGAATAAGAAGATGCAGTGTCTTCAGAAATAATAAGAACTAGGTAGCCTGGCTGATTTAAAGCATAACAGTCTAAACTGCAGATCTGAGGGAGAGGGGAATTAGCAGGTCTTCTAGCTTGATGGTTTAATTTGTGATAATAAATACTTGTTCTTATCTGTATGTTCTCCTTTCGGCAGCGGGAGGTGGGGGGGGGGACCTGAGAGCATGGGGAGTCTCTTTCCTCTAACGTCGGGAACCAAAACAGTCGGAAAGGAAACTGCATCAATCAAGTCAAACCATTGATTGGTATCGTCAGCACTGATTGGCAGCAGATTTCAGACAGGAGGCCCTTTCCAGACATACTTGGAAATGGGTGGCATCAAACCCAGCAGGTTCTGCAGGCAAAGAAACTGAGTTTTTCACTTGCCCAGACATATTGCTACAGATCAGTCAAGAGTTCAAAGCAGGGGTGAGACAGAATTGTAAGTGAGCATCTCTGCTCAAATCGTTGTGAGCAGAATCGGGGCAAGAACAGAACACCTTGAGCAATTCCACTCTCTCTCACACACACCCCCAAGCCCTTACCTCCAGCAGTTACCCTGTCTCCACCTTTGGAGCATCTCACCTTTGGAAAGGGCATGGACTAGTCCCCAGAGGAGGAATCCAGCAAAGATGGGCGAGGCCAAGTGGGCAGAGATGCTGCCAGGCTGAGGACCTCTTTTGAACCTCTAAACCTTTTGCAGAACCCCACATGCTATAAGGGTTGTGCGATTTCAGGCTCCCTTCATTGAGAAAATACCTAATAAAAATGTATGCTGTTTTATAGATTATCCTTTCGAGTTATAAATAATTAAAAAATTGAGACTGGTACCAAGGATACCAGTTACAAAAAGGCTACCGTGGGCTGTGTGGCATAGCACACAATGTAAGGATACGGCACAGCACAAAACTAGAGACACTAGTCATTGCTGCTTGCCCACTCTTCCCCGAATGCTTACATTGGCAGTCTGTGGTATGTACACACACACAGAGAGAGAGAGAGTAGGGAGCATTCACTGGTACCAGGGAAAGCATAGAAGGTGGCCACACTCTCTTGCACACAGACATAGAGCACACAGATGAATTCACCATACACATACAGTCCACAGATACACATGCACCTAGCCCCCTCTCTCTTACACACACACACACACACACACACACACTTCATATGCACATATACATGTCTTCCTCCCTCTCTCTCTGCCCAGGCACATTTCTCTCCTCTCACTAACAACACACACAGCTCAAGTTCTCACCAATTTCATACGCCACTATAAAAAGCCATTGATCAACTGCGCTTGCTAGGAGCTATTCTTCAGCTTCAGTTCGCAAAAGTCCAAAGAACCTTTGTTGGTAACAAGGCTGATATTTTCTTGCATGCAGTGACAAAGCCTGTGTGGGGTGTGCTGAGGACATCCCAACAGACGCTGAAACAGAACTGCAAAGTAATCATGCTTCTTCTGTCCATGCTTCCTTAATCCTACCACTTTTCTTCTGTAACATTTGAAAAAAACAACTTGCACATGTCTCACATGCACAGACACAAGCTATGAGCTACCCAATGCCTTCTATGTCAAGGACCAGTCAGCACACAGCTTTGGATTTAGTGCTGGTAAATCCAGATGTTGTTCTCCAGATGTTGCTAAACTACAATCCCCATCATCCCTTGGCAACTGCTGGGATTTGGCAACTGGCTGATGGGATTTGAAGCCTAACAACATCTGGAAGGCCACAGTTCCCCCGCCTATAGCTTCAAATATGTCAGGGTGTCCCAAACTTGGCCCTCCAGCTGTTTTAGACTACAACTCCCATCTTCCCTTGCTAGCAGAACCGGGGTCGGGGGTGATGGGAACTGTAGTCCAAAAGCAGCTGAAAATACAAATATGCTTTGCAAACCAGGACAAGAAGACAGCTTTGCCTAACCTACTTAACCAGAACCACTGCCACACGAATGCTAGGGATACAAAACACTTTTGAAACACCGGATAGATTTCTCCATTCAAATCTGGTACTTAGAAACACAGGTGCTCTCCTACCACCAGCAAAGTTCTAATTGACCTGCGCCAGTGCAGAAAATAAAATAAATCAAACATTTCTGAGAACTCAAAGTGGTTTAAAGCTTCCACTTTTATTTACCAGTGTCAAGCAAAAGCAATACCAATAGAATCTGTTCAGCTTGTTAAGCAAGGCTAAATTCAATAAGGCCCTGTGAATTATTTCTTCTTAATATCGCTTTCAAAGTTCCAAGAGCGCCCTCTGGTGTGAGGAAGTGCCACAACATCTCACCTACCAGGATGTCCCACTATGTAACATTGGCAGCAAAACAGGTACAATTGCTCTCTGCTTGTCGCTTCTGATTTCACATCTTCCCTTCCTTCTGACGTGCTATGCTATTCCAGCCCGATTTCCCGAGTTTGTTCCGCTGTGTTTCTGAATCCTCACAAATGTGAACGAATTACAGAAGAAAGGCAGAGGCAAAGACGGTGCAAGCATTTATTCTGTGTTATTTCTCCGCCTGCAACAGCAGAAGACTTCATCAAGGTTCTCTGGTTCAATTCAGTGCTGTGGGAGTCATCCGTCCTACAGGCCAAAACAGTGAGATATCCCAGGTCTCAATAAAAAAATAAAGCAAAGCAAATCTTTTCTGCAGACTGGAAATAACTTAGACAATAGAGATAAACCGAGAAGCTTTCCTGCTTTTTTTGCTGCCCATCTTCAGCTCAGACAGGGTTTCAGTGGGCGATTTCCAGAGAATAATGGCCTATTTACTCAGGGATGTCTGAAGAGAGCATCATTTGGCACAAAGGAAAATGAAAACTGAAAGGCTCAGCGGCA
The DNA here is from genome assembly GCF_964270895.1 of Podarcis filfolensis. NCBI lineage: Eukaryota > Metazoa > Chordata > Lepidosauria > Squamata > Lacertidae > Podarcis > Podarcis filfolensis. The sequence goes on from NC_139609.1 coordinate 34,885,464, forward strand.
GTAGCCCTGAGGTAACATATTGTCTAACGCCATGGATTCCGAAACTGCAGGTGCTCATTAGGCCTCACAACTGTTCCCAGCGAAAGCAAAGCCAGATTTACAGAGGCAGGTGCACCTATTTCAGTGGAAACAACTGCAATTATACAGGCAGAATGAGTGAAGGGGAAGGTATCTCTGGGAAGCAATTCTAAAAGCAGTAGATGAAATCTGAACAAGTATGAAATCTGGAATAATGAAATTAATATTGTAACCCAAGGAATGGAGTTACATCCAACAAGTACCTGAACAATTCGGTTGCAATGAGCAATTCTGTTGCTCATTCATGGGGTTGGGGTAGATCTACTGGTTGAGAAATACATGCAACCACTGGCCTGCTTTATCACTGCAGGAAGGGCAGAAGGTAAAGGTACCCTTTTCTTCATCCTTCCCATCATAGTCAATGGGAGGGAATTAACTACAGCAGCCCCAGGGTGTGCATGCTGGTTCTGTGAGCATGTCATGGAAATGAAGGGGGTTTGTACATGGCATCTCCTAAATTCCCCCCTCTCAACTGATGGATTGCCACCCATGGAGCTCTCCACTGGTATGCCAGGGGATTTCCAGCAGTTCTCCCAGCAGCAGACAGCCATCTCTAATAGCAGAGCAGCACTTCCACTGCTTTCTGAGGCCATTCAGTTGAGTTTAGGATTGTTCTCTTGGTTCAGGGGTGGGAGCCTAATTAAGCCAGCCATGGTGCCAAAATGCACCATGAACCAAAATGACCTTTTTCTCTTATAATGACAATGGTGTCCACCTGAGAGGTGCCAGAACTGAGTTCTGACTGAAAAAACCCCTGCCTTTATCTGCCCTGCCCCGATGCCATATATAGAGGTACCTCTAGTTGCGAATGGGATCCATTCCAGAGGCCCGTTCGCAACATGAAAAGAGCACAACCCGCAGCGGTACGTCTGCGCACGCGCGGGTTGCGATTTGCCGCTTCTGCACATGTGCATGACATCATTTTGCACTTCTGCACATGTGCGAGCGGCGGAACCCGGAAGTAACCCATTCCGGGTCACCGCGGGACGTAACCTGAAAGAACATAACATGAAGGGCATAACATGAGGTATGACTGTAAGGTGCAGGGCAGGTCATAGTGGGGCTTAGATGAAAGGGTTTTTTCCAGACACTGGATCACAGGTACAGCTAACTTAAGCCCTCCTAGTCTGTTTGTTAACCAGAGCAGCAATGTTATTAAATGTACTCATATTACTAGAGGAAGCAACAATACATTCAAAACAGCCTTTTTTTTTTGCTTCACTGCATGGTAAAATTACATCTAGGTCATGAGAAAAAGTTTCAACAATCCTTCCCATATCCTTGACAAACTTGCAATGCTTTTTTTAAAAAAAACTAAACCTATCATTTTGATTCTGTTCAGGTCCTCTATTTTACCTTGCCTGAAAAGGGAGAATGAGCTCTGCCTTTCTTATTCTTTTAGTGTAGTATCCAATATGGTATTTGAACTTTATGGAATGACAAACTTTCTTCTTATTTGAATATCAGCAATAACAATAAGCTATTGCTATTATTAATGAAGGTGAAAAACATCCATGGCGAAAATTAGAACAGAAAGTTAATGAACTTCTGAGATGACCTAAAACAATACAAAATGTCCTTACTAGGGCCAATTCTACAGACTTTGTAGTTGCTGTTGTTGGCATGTTGGGTCACGGGCTTATGAGTGCTGCAGAAATGGGACCGCTGCCACTGAAGACAGTCCTCATCTCAGATGGCAGGAACACCCGCAAGCCTTTCATTGAAGACTTCAAATGTACATGCTGGCCCAAGGCCAAGTCGAAGAATAAAAAGGGGGGTGCAATTGGAGGAATCGTGTCAGCTTATGATGTGCTCTTGCTAGGATGGAGCTGGCTAGAAGACTCTGCAGCACCCAGCCAGACAGAAAGAATGTTTGCATATGCAGCAGGAGGAAAAGATCTTCCTAGGCTACAGGGACAAGTGGTGACCTCTTTCAGATCATATTTGGCATAGGGCCACTTGCAGACTACCACAGACCAAACAAGAGAACTACCCCTTCCTCTCTTCCACCTTAGTTTATGCCAGATGTCAGCCCCAGCAAAATGGCAATTCCAGCAGCTACCAAGTATTACTCCATGCATCCATCTTGAGTTTCGTACAGCACAATCTACAGAAATCTCAAGTCCCATGAGGGTGCTTTCCTCTACCCCCCAAGTCTCCTAACACTTAACTGAAAGCCCTATAGTCACCTTTGAAAAGCTGTCTTGAGGCAGAGATCCCCTCTGTTTAAAAAGAAAGCAGTGAGCATTGAATTTGATAACAGAATTGGTGTCACTGATTCAGAGCTAGAGGACTTGAAGGGCTTGTTAAGTCACCTGACCTTGATTCCAGTGACAAAATTGCTAACAATAAAATAAGTATTAATAATCTTTCTAACAGTAAAAAGGGGGGAGGAGGACTTAGGACTTCAATAGAAAACAGCTTAGCTCACCTTTCCCCTCCCCCGGGTGATCAGTCTCTATCAGTTTCTGCCAGGGAACAAAATCTAGGTCAATTCAAGCATATGGAATTTTGACAATTCAGAAAGCAAGGCATTTGGCTGTTCAGACTCAAAGAAGGGCTTAAGATGAGGTCAGAAGCAGAGGTCATATTAAAGCTATGAATTGTAATTGCACTGCAGTCATAAAAAGAATGCCCATGAGTTGTAGTTGCTGTTTCTCTCATAGGCTTAAATACAGAGGAACAAGTCATTTTACAAAACAAATACAAATTTGAACAGCTTGGGATAGCTGATCAATAAAACATATAAGGCTTAATCAATCCTACTGGAAGTACGAATGCTGCATTTGTTAGGTGTGGAGTATATTATGCCCACTGGATTGGGAAAAGACTTATTTTTCCATCCATCTGTCACGGCACTTCCCAAACACTAGATGACCCTCGTGATCCCTTCCAACTCTACAATTCTATTATTTTATTCTATAACTCTGACAAGGACGACAAAAAGGTGGAAGTGGGACATGGATCAGAGGCCTTCCACTCAAGCCCCTGACTTGGGGTTCAGTGTCCTCCATTGAGACTCTCCTTTTGAAAGTTTCACAAGCATCCTCTTCCTTGGCTAAGGGCGAGGAGACAGGACCATGCAACTTGGTGCAGGCCACTTCTCTGCCAGGCAAGAGGGGTGGGTCCACAGCACAAACTGAGCTGTCAGGGAACGAGGGAAGGCAGGCATTGTCTCCAAGGAACAGAGGTGCATTAAGAGGCAGGAGCAGACCCAGCCCCCAAGAAGGACTACCAGGTTTCAGCCCAGGAGCTTCTGGCAGGAAAGGCATTCTTGCAAGCAGCTGCAGTTGTCCTGTCCCCCACCCCCTGCTTCTGTTTCAAAGCATGGCAGGTAAGTGGGACTAATTGCTGGAACAACTTCATGATCCTGTGAAGTCTCAGGTTGCAGCTCCTCTTCCAGGAATCCTGACCCCTGCTTTTATATCTTAAGGAACATTGGGCAAAAGATTCATGCATTTGGACTAGATGGCCCCCGTGGTCCATCTACAGTCTGTGATCTATGACCTATGGTCTCTGGGCACCAAGTGAAGAACTTTCTGTTCTCCCATGATTTTTCATTACAATGGCTACATCTGTCTGGCATGTCAGACTTCCCCTCCCTGCACCAAGTTTCACCTTTCTGGTTTTATATTGTTTTTAGCTGACGTGCTTACAATGGTTACAGCTCTTGCGATTCATTTTATAATTAGTTTTAGAGGTGTTTACATGGTGTAAATACTGGTTTGCTTCTATATTTTTTCATGGCTCCATAAACCACCTGGCGAACTTAATTTACATGGGTGGTATACACAAATGTAACAAATAAAAGAAAAATGAAGACGGGTTGTGTTTACATGTGTTTCTGGGGTTCAAACCTCAATGGTTTAAATACTGTTTCCTGTATAAACAGACTATGGAAATCCCTCCAATATTTTTTTCCAAGTTTCTCCTAATCTTGTAAAATCCTGGCTGTAGCTCTGCATCACAGCTTGCAAATTGTTCGGGAGGGAAGTTATGGCAAGGTGATCTGCAGTTCCTCCCTAGACATCTGCTTAGTGGGTTATTATGAATCTGGGGAGCACATTAGGCGACTGAGCTACCTACTTTCAGGCTGACACCCTGGAGGGAGAGTTGAAAGACTCAACACATTCCCATCCAGCAGTCTCTGGAATCAATTAGGAGTCAATATCCCACTGTTAAGAGACTGCAGGGACCTGATTCTGCCTGTGTAGGAAGGAAAAACTGAATCCTAGGCTCTTGACTTCAAAAGTCCCAAGGTCATTAAGAAACACACTAGGGGTGCTGGGGAAGGTTCAGAAGTTTCAGTGTCATTCCTACAAAACCCAATTTTGCGCTCATTTGAAAATAGGTCGTTTAGATGGTGACACGCCACAGGTGTTAGGAGACATACGTGCACTTCCCATCCGAGGAATAGAAGCAAAAGGTTTAGAGCACACCAAGAGCAAACGCTGCCATTAAGGATTGTCTGGAGGACACAAATAATAGCCATTCAACTGTTCTGGCAAAACTGTATCATTTTTTCAGTCATGCACCTTCCCCTCTCTTTTTAACAACGAACCTAAAAAGAACCTAAAAGGGGTCTAGAACAGAAGCATAACCTTGGAGAAAGGTTATGATTAGAGCACCCAAGACAAAAACAAAAGGTTAACAAGTGTTCGTTTATGGTACTACATGAAATCGCCCAGAGAAGAAATGCTAAATGCCCTGCCAATAGTGAAATACCCAGGTTGGGGGGGGGGGGGCGGGGAGAGGGAGGGAGAGGGGGGAGGGAGAGAGAGAGAGAGCAAGCTGCTGTGCAAATCAACAAACTCAATACATAGATTCTTGCACTCAATCAATCAAATTTTATTATTCAGTTACAAGCCTGTTAAAAGATTCTTGCACTGCTGTTTCAGTAGCAGCAACAACATCTCATTTTAATGAAGCATTATGAGATCAGATCTCTAGAACAAAGTGACCAGAGTCCCTAACATAACCTGCCGAAATCTGCAGGTAAAGTCTGATGGCCTTGCAGGGTGGCTAAGACTCTCATAAGATCTCTGCTGAAAATTCCAAACTCCAGGCTTTGGAGACAAAGCCTGATCGTGTGCAGGTTTTTACCAGGAAGCAAGATTGCTCCCTTCAAATGAAGCTGCCTTTGATGGCTGTTCAGAAATGTCAATTAGTTCAAAGTACAACTGCAAGGTTGCTAGCTGAGAATTGACAATGGGAACATACATTGCCAATTCCAAATTACGTTTGCTGGATACTAGTCCATTTCTGAGCACAATTCAAAGTGCTGGTATGGCTTGGGGTCCAAAGTACCTGAAAGTGTGTCTTCTCCCACATGAACCTGCCCACAATAGTCTTCCTGAAGACCTCCAGATGTTTTGGACTAAAACTTCCACCACCCAAGCCAGCAGAGCCAATGGTCAGGGATTATGGGAACTGTAGTTCAAAATATCTAGACAGCACCAGGTTAGGGAAAGCTAAACTAATATAATCTTTGAAGGCCTTTCTCTAGGTGACTTTCTGCTTAGAGGTTAGGCAAGGAAAGGTCTTTGTTGTATTTTGTTTCATGCCACATCCATATCATACATTTAAAGCACTATTATACCCAAACAGTCATGGGGATTCTGGGAATGGTAGTTCTGTAGGGGAAACAGAGGTCTCCTCTCAACACCCTTTACAAACTACAGTACCCAGGATACTCTGGGGGAAGCCATGACTGCTAAAGTGGTATAATAATGTTTATGGTTTATGGTGCAGATGTGGTCTTAGGAACACTCTTCCTAAGCAGGGTCTCCTGGTACCTGGTCTTACTTTTTTTGCAAATACCAACACTTTTATTTTCCTAGGCCTCTTAAACATTGATTCTTTTAGTTGGCTGCAGTGGGGATGTGGTCTTTATTTGCCTTGTTGCTTTTGTTTGAGCTACAATGGTATTACACTAATTAATTGATTTATGGCTTTATCGTTTTTCATACACCTGTTAGCTATCCTGGAAGCAGTGACACCAAAAGGTGGGATACAACTTTCTGAAATAAAAAGGCAGAGGTTCATGTTTGTTAGATGGTATCCAGTTATCAGGCCATGACAAAGGAAGCTAACAAAGCAAACTATGTATCCATAGAGAAGTTAACAAATAAAATGTATATAAACCCAAATAAAATCATATAGAAGCAAAAACTGGATCTCATTTTGCAAGACCCATTATTGTCTTTTAAAAGTGTTTCTTTAACATTATGTTGAAATAAATAAAATACACATGAATAAAAGCATAAACAAACTTTGAACGCGGAATCTTCCTGTTAAGTCTCTATTCTTCTCCCCATGCCCACTAACATCAACACCTGAAGACATAAATCAGGTTGCAGAGTCTTCAAGGAAGTGATATACATACCCTTGCAGGTGTACCAAGTGCCCAAACAGAATCTGTCTCTAAAGATGTGTTTTGTGACATGTGCCTAGGCTGTATGGAAGCTCTTATATGGTTTCAAACGATTTGTTTAGCAACTAGATAGCATGCCTAAAAAGGTAAAGGTAAAGGAACCCTGACAGTTAAGTCCAGTCGTGAATGACTCTGGGGTTGCGGCGCTCATCTTGCTTTACTGGCCGAGGGAGCAGTTTGTCCACAGAGCAGAGCACGAAAACACGTTTACCTTCCCGCCAGAGCGGTATCTATTAATCTAGCTGCACTTTTTGGCCTACTTTCGAACTGTTATGTTGGCAGGAGCAGGGAACGAGCAACGGGAGCTCACCCTGTCACGGGGATTTGAACCGCCGACCTTCTAATCAGCAAGCCCTAGGCTCAGTGGTTTAGACCACAGCGCCACCCGCATCCCTAGATAGCATGCCTACATGGCCATAAAAGAGGGGGAGAAACCCAAAGAGAAATAGTAACATACATGCATCATTCAAATAAATCTTATTTTGGGGTGAATTAAATCATGGCTTAAAACAACCCACCTGGGCACTGTCTTTTACTGAAACAGCCTGGTTTTCTTTGTCGTTTGGACCAAGAAGCAACGCTAATTAAACATGCAGCAAGCTGACTGCTGCACATTTCCCCTACTTCAGTTCACCTTTGGACACTGTAAGGAAGTGTCAGCAGCCAGAGCTCAGACTGACTGCGCATCTGGCTGTTGGCACTTCCTTGGGGAGATACCACAGATCAGCAGCGAAGGACATGCTTCGCATGAGGAACACCTCCTATTCAATTCCTGGTATCTCCTGGTAAGAAAACAAGTGAACTTGGGCCGAAGAGCATCGGCCCCTTTCCCAGCCCTCATCCCACCTCCAGTTGGCAGCCCATAGGCCTGCCGAGATGGGGGCGGGGTGATGGCCACCCTGTAAAAAAGTGGGTGGCTTCCCGGTCCCAGGAAGCCTGCGTGGTGTTGCAAACCCTGCCCAGCTTTTGGAGGGGGTGAGCAGAAATTCCTGGGATCTCCAGTTTTTTCAGAAAATGATTGAGAAGCATGCAGCTCAGTGGCAGAGAATCTGCTTTGAATGGAGAAGACCCAGAGTTCAATCTCTGGCATCTTCAGGTAGGCCTGGAAGGATTCCCTGCCAGAAACCCTGACAGGCCACTTCCATTCAGTGCAGACAATATTGAGCTAGACGGACTAATGGTCCAACTTGGTGTACGGCAGATTCATATATCTGCAATGTCCAAAGCTGCTGTATAAGCATATGCTGGCTGCATGACAAAGAATTCTGCGCACCTCAGATTGCCACAGTTCCAACACAGAAAGAGTTCTGCAGCTAATCAAAAGGAAATGCTCCCTTAAGTGTTTGCTTTTCAAGCTGGACATTTGATTTTCCTTTCGTTGGTCCAGTTCACCCATTTACGGTAAACACGTTTAACGGTTTGCTGTGAATGCAACTTTGTGGGTTGTTTGCCACATCCCTGGTAGTGCATGAGCCGTGGCTGAGTGTAATGTCCAAATCTAGGATCAGATTGGTTTGCTGCAATGAATCATGGTCACCAAGCCAAGAGCAAAAAGGTAGTGATTTAGGTTTAGGGAGTGGTTTAGCGGGAGTATAACAAAACACAGTCCCGGGTTGGGATTTGACGTAGCCAAGGACTGTGGTTTGTGAAAGAGGGGAAGCAAAGTGGCCAAGATTGTGATATACCAACAAGGCTAATGTTGCTCACCCCACTCGCCAACTTCCAAGCAGATGGTTTTCTTAGGGGTTTTTCCATTTTTATTAAAAAAAACTTCTTCATTCTACCTACTACATTGCCCTCCAAGTAAAATTTGTATCCAGAAGCACAATTATAAGAGAAAGCTTTGCTGCTTTATGGGAAAAGAGAGACACCTCCATGTTTGAAAGTTAAGTAACTTTATTTTTAATTTTTTTTACTACTATGGTTTACACCTTATGGAATGGCTGGTATCTAGGAGGTCTGTTAGGGAAGCTTGTGCAGGAAAACGGAAAGTTCCTCAAAATGCTTTTGTATTCAGTGTACATACAAGCATCCGAGCCACACATGTTGCCGATTAAATCTGCACAGGAATTTGCTCTGGGCTCCAGAGTTGACATTTTAGCTGTCTGTGCATGAAGAACAGCAAGTAACCTCCTGTGCTACACATCCTCTGCCTAGATGATAAGCAACGTGCAAATGACACACGATGCTTTGTAATCAATTACCAACTGACATCTCCTTGCAGAAAGACTGTAGAATCTGAAAATGGACCCCACTGTGCACCATTTCTTAAGAGTGGTAGCCTCCCTAGGAAGAAAATCATTTGGACCTAAATAGGCCCTTATCAATACATTGCCTGAAACCAGTTTGAAGTTAAAATCCCAAGAGCAATTTCAAAATTTCCAATCACGCAATGTACTGCGAATCCCTGGCCCTTCTTGCAGCCAGTACAGTATTATAATGTTATTAAATACAAAAACTGAAGTAAAAAACAAACAACCCCATTTTATTGCCCCATTTGACAAAGCCTGAAGTACTATAGCCCCAGTCCTCAACGCTCTCCTTGTACTGCACTCCCTGAAATGTAAGAGCACAGTAGTGGAAGTGTTTTCAAGATCTCAACCATATGTACTTTAAAGATTACCAAATAATAAATGCTAAAGAGCTGTTCATAAACAAGCACTTTTAGATGATAAACAGTGAATTGCCAAGCTCTGTGACTGTAATTTCTGAAGTATTTATTATAACTATCACTACTAGAGATGCATTATTTTAAAGGCAGCACATCTCTCTAAAATTGCTTTATAGATGTTCAATAAGTCATTTATAATGAAGTAGACAGCCCTTAGAATTTTAGTGAATGCCGTAAATTCATTTGTAAAGCAGTTATTGATCAACTGCTTAATGAAGCATTTATAAAACAGCCTGTGCATAGATTATATATACAGTTCCAGCCTTAGGAAGCTGTTTACTGCAGTAATAGGTAACTTTCCATATAAAACACTACAGACATACAGCTAAACATAGAAGACATGCTCATATACATATAGTTAAATAGAGTTAAATGGTTAAATGTGTAAGAGTAAATATTTATTCTGAAGTACGACATTAAGACATGTAATGTTAGGGTTGACACAGTTAAAAAAAAACTTTTTTGTACACAGTTTATAAAAATAGCCCTTTGCTTTTCTTTCTCTGCACACTGTCCCTTGGTGATCTCATCAAATCCCATAGCTTTCAATATCAACTATATGCAGATGGCATCCAGCCTTGTCATTCTATCCCAGAACTTTCCCTCTCTATCCAACCCTTCATCTCTGGCTGCTTCTCTGATATTTCTGCATGGATGCTTCACTATCGTCTCAATGAACTTCTCATCTTTCCTCCTAAGTTCCCCCTGTCATATCCACTGACAGTAGAGGTGTTCACATATTACATTCAACAAGTGTATGATCTGTATACCTGTATGCAAATAGATGAGTTTGCACAGTTATTCACATACAACATTCAAGGAGTGTATTATCGGTCTACCTGTGTACACAATAAATGAGCTGCACTAATCATCAAATGTATACTCTTCCACACAAACACTTGTACATTTGTAGAGGCAGCTTGTACCTGTGTTCAGAGTAATATGTAGACAACCATAGTGTTACCATCCTCCTGTTGAACACACAAGTAACGTTGGTTTTACCTTTGACCTCTTTCTTGTTTCTTTTATGTATTCACATGTCTTCTCCTGGTACACATTTGGAAAAATCTGGCCCTTCCTTTCCTTTCAAGGAACCACAGCAGCCTGGCTTAAATATTGTTCTGGGGGTTGGGGTCTTCTTGCTATAGTCCAGGGTTCACAACTGGCTCCCTCAACTGGCTCTCTCCTCCAGCAGAGGCTGACAGCGACAAAAGGGAAGTGGCACATACAGCAATGTTAGAAAATGCTCTTCCTCAGCTTCCCAGATGTTCTGGCTGCTAATGCTGGTCTTAAAGAGTTTGAGTCTGGTTTATTTTAAGTAACTAAAGTTACATGAAACCACACTTTATTGAGTTTGGACATGTCAAGTAACTGTGGTTAGTTCGAAGGCAAAAGCAGAAACATTTTTTCTCCTCCACACAAGTATGAAGGAAAAAGAAAATGAACAACACAAGCCTGTGCAGGTTCATACTCCTGATGGCAAAGTGGTTGCATTGGATTTCAGCCCTCCTCACCTCTAATTCTTAGCCTCTTCTGCCTGCCTGTTGCTTCTGCTAGCTATTGTCTCCTCCTCCTCAGACATAGCCCTTTGCGTTTTCTTCTCCTCAGTCTTCTGGACCATCCCTTTGCCTGCTGCCTCTTCCTTTCCCAGCCTCGTGCTTCTTCTACCCATCTTCTCTATGTCTTTCTGCCTGCTCTGACGACACTGAAACAAGTCAGTCAACGACCACACCACAAAATTCCTTAATGCTTTGCACTGAGACACCAGCAATGTCTGCCTCTGCTCTGTCATTTATACCAGTAAGCCAGCCAGCATAATTCCAACTTTTACCCTCACTATCCAGAAACAGGGAATTTAAACCCCTGACCTTTTTTTTTTTTTAGGCATCTATTTGTTGCCTGTTAAATTGTGTGCCAGTTTATATAAATCTCCCAGCCTGTTTGCAAAAGCCTTCACAAAGACTAGGCATAATCTGTTCTGAATACCAAAACACTTGGCTGCAGTTTGCGCATATCCCCAAACTATCTTTTTTTCTTTATCTTTTTTTCGTTTCTGTTCAAATTGGATTTTTCTTCCTCCCTGAGAGCAAGTTGTATTTTAAAAATAGAGGCACAGGTACATCAAATACCTCCTAGCACTTTCATGGTTGGCAAAATATGGAAAAGCAAAATGGTGTCTCTAGGCCAGCGTCATCAGTAGTCTGGTTACTGAAGAGAAATGTATTTTGCACGCCTCTCCTGGAAAGCAACTTCCTGAAGTTCAACAATCCTTGCCCATGAATAATTTTGCATAGCTATTTCCAGTTATTGTGGCTTTCTCTCCCTTTACTGTAAACAGAAGATTTTTTTAATACAGGGGAGGGGGAACCTATTCTATTATTACACTTCTGCCAGGAAATGAACATTTATTCTGCAAGAAATAGGATACTCTCTTACATGCACAGAAATTTAAGCCTCACATGAGAGCAGCTAATGAATTCCATGCAACCAAGCTAAAGCTAACTATGGCAAAAGAAGCACATATAATTGTACAAACACACATACATGGGCAAGGAGCCTGAGAGAAATCCGATCGCAAATTGAGGAGAATTTGTAGTGCTCACAGTTCCATCGACGTCCATGATATTCTGAACTTTTCCAATACGAAAAATAGGTCATGAAAGAATAATGCTGAGAGGCTCTGTAGTAGACAGAGCACATGGTTTCCATGTACAATTTGCTAAAACCCTGGCATAGCCAGTTAAAAAGATCTCAGGTGGTCAGAATATTCATATGTATCTATCTAGAACTTTATTAGTTCTATTTTCTCCTCTTCCTCCTCCTCATCCTTATGGTTCATCTTGCAGAAGACTTCTGGGGTGAAGTGGGGCTGAGAGGACACCCAACACCCCCCCCCACAAAATTCCATTGCAAACTTGCTTTAGGAATCAAAGGAGACTTGGGAGAAAGGAAAGGAGAAAATGAATCCTGCCAGATATTTATGCTTTGTTAAATGTGATCCAAGAATGGGAGAGATGATAAAACAGTCCTCCTGTGCATGTTACTCTAACTGAATTGATAAATTCGCATAAATTCAATTTACGGAATGGCTCAATGGGCTATATCATTTATTTTAAAATGTATCAACTGCTTTTCAACAGAAGCTCCCTGTCAGTGCGCATGCAAAAGGTTGAAGGCTAAATCCCAGGCATCTCCAGGTAGGGCTACTGGATGAGCAGAGAGAGAAAAGACTGAGTTGGAGGGCTAATGGTTAAAGGGAAGTACTGGCATGTATTGTCCTTTGTACTGGTTTCAGGTGGGGTTTTTTAAAAAAACATACGATGACATCTCAGATGAGTAAGCTATCTGCTTCTTTTTTAGGCAGCAAAGTAAACATCTTTATACTGAGTCAGCATCTTCAGAACTGAGTCAGGCAAGATTTTGGGGAGGGGGGATTCATCAAGTTGCGACAACTGGAGATCTATTTACCGTAGATTTGACAGCATGCAAGAAGTATGTTTTTCTCATATTTCTTATCGAAGCTAAGTAGCTTGAAGACATCTCTCTCCAAATGATTACTCTGGATGCTTGTACGGCGACTACTTTAATGCCATGCTTCCTGTACTGAGAGCAGGCATCTATCGGAAAAAGGGATTAGTGCACTGGCAGGTACTACTCTGCTTGGTATGTGCATATGTGCACTGTGAGGGCATTGCTACACCATTCCCTCAGTCGTATCCAAATCCTGTATGCAACTGTTAACACTAGGAAGCTGCCCTATACCAAATCTGATCAATGGCCCTTCTAGCTCAGTGTTATCTATCATAGGCTATCTGGCAGTGGCTCTTCAGGAGTTGAGACTGGGAATTTGTCCTTGCCCCACATGGACTTGCCAAGGCCTGAACCTGGGAATGTGTTCGTGTTGATGCTGTGCCATTTGGCCTCTCCATCCAGTTTGATATACGGCAGGCAAGCTGAACTAAGTCAAGTCCTGTCTTCCTGTGGGAACCGTGGAGCCAGAGAGGACTGACCCAACTATTAGACAGTGAGATGGCTGCCTTATGCAGCTAATTTTGGATGCCACGAAATGGCGACAAATGGTTAAATTACTTTATTTACTGGAATTGCACTTGTAGTGCCAAGGAAGAGAAGCGGTTGTGGGGTTTTTTGCCTCCATTGCCAAATCATTTTACCAGCTTTAGATACTATATACAGTGATTTAGGAGAGAAGGTGACATCTGCTGCTTTGCCACTGGCAGCAAAATATCCTGGGCTGATAATCTTGAATTACATTCACATGACAGCAGGTAGAAGAGACTTTACAGGGGGAAAATATAAGGAACAGGGGAATGCAATTCAGGACCTAAAACACCACCACCACCATCCGACTTTGAGCAAGGATGTAGGGATAGGCCAGGCTGGTGTGGGTGTTGATGAACATTGGTGGTGTGGTGGACCAGAAATGGTGATGAACAGAGCAGCTCCTGTACTTTTTTCAGGCTAGCAGTTCTAATTAAAAGCAAAAGGCTTTCAGCTAGCTGAAGATCTTTAGTGAAAGCACAGTGTGTTTTACCAAATGAACCTCTGCAGTCAAAAGTAAACATCACTGAGTTCAATGGCGCTTACTCCCAGGTAACTCCGCAGAGCATTGCAGTCATCCCAGATGGCTGATCAGAGATGGGAACCCAAGTTCCAACATGACAGCCACCATAACTCCCTTTGTCAGCTCAGTGTTCTACAGCTGTCAGCTAATCCGAACAAATAGTTCTTGGAAGGCCTGATTCAACAGGCTGCAGCTAGCTGCCAGGAAGCCAAGCTTAAGGGCAGCCTAACACAGAGAGCACTGCAGTAATCCAATCTGAAGATTATGAATGTGTGGATCACTGTGGCCACTTTATCCCCATCTAGGAAGAGTTGATATCCCTGCTGAAGCTGGTAAAAGGCACTCCTAGCCACTGTTTCCATTTTTCCTCCAGCAACAATATGGATCTAATAGTATCTGAAGACTATGTGTCTGCTCCTTCAGACAGGGAGTGCAACTCCATCCATAACAGGCAATTCATCTATTTCCCAAAACCATTCACCTGTTCGACCTCCATCTTACCAGAATTCTGCTTCAAGGTACATAGTCCACTGCATATTTATCACATAACTTTGCTTATTACACGTCAACTTGCAATGCATTTGAAATGTTAAATAGACATTTCTCTCACACACAGCAATATGTCTGTTAAACTAAAGAGTTATAAATGTTACCAATAATAATAATAATAATAATAATAATAATAATAATAATAATAATAATTTATTACTTATACCCCGCCCATCCAGCAGGTTCTCCCCAGCCACTCTGGGTGGCTTCCAACAGGAGATTAAAAATACATTAAAACACCAGTCATTAAAAAACTTCCCTAAACATATAATGATTATTATTACCATGAAATGATAAAAGAGCATTTCAAAAGGAAATCTTGCTTATAGACCTGTAAGGGAATGCCCATGAAGCAGAAGAGAGCAGTCCTAGTTCTCAATGAGGCAATTACCAGCCTTTTAACTAGCTAGTTATCCAAATAGTTAAACTGGGCAGTTCAACTATACTATTCACATTTACAATAGTCCTCTAATAATGCAGCTCCATCCGCTTATACGAGAGTAAGTCCCATTGAATTCATTGGGACATTTGTCTGAGAAGACATGCACAGATTGCACTGAATGTTGCCTAGGCTGTCCTTAACAGTGAGTAAAGTGATTCATAAACAGAATTGAGCAAATTTCTGGGGTCAGGTAGTTGAAGAGCATAAGAATGGAGGTATGTAAGATCACCCAGAAGATCACAACTGATGATCTTTGTAGTGATATTCAGAATAGCCTCTCCTGGAGTCAGGGGCTAGTTCCAAGTGTCTTATGATGACCTGCTAGTTTCTGGCTCTTATAACAGTATAGTATATTATCAATTCTGTCAGATATACAGTATAGCGTTTGCCCAATAAAACTGTTTACCTAGACAGCAGGTGCAGCTATGACATTATTGTACCCAATTTTATTAATAAAGCTATTAATAATGCTATTGGTTTTTCATTACTAATCACTGATGGTTATGAAAATTAATAGCTTAAAATGAAAATATATGACAAAATACTGTATTAAATTTTAATCATACAATTAAAATAAATAAATAAATAAACTTGCCCCAATCTTTTAACCTGGGCTGAGGGAAGGTACTGCCCCAATCTTTCAGCCCTGGACTGAGAGGAGGAATTCCTCTCCTCCCAGGGCAGTGCTGTCAAGAAAAGGAAAATTGCTCTATCACAGCACTCAGTTCAGAAAAAAAGGTTTAAACCTCTCATTTCATCTCAGCACCATGATGGGTAGATTTCTCCATCACTGCACTGGGCTCAGATCTCCACTGCAGTGGTAGACTAAGAGCAAAGGTTCAAAATTAAAACATTTAAATCACTGTTGGACTTCTATCCTAAAGTACCCTCTCAGCAACTTAGGCTGCAATACTAAACATAAGAGCTGGGGAGTAAATCCCACTGAACTGAATGAGACTTACTCTGAGTAAACATGTTTATGATTGATCTACACAGGACTGAAGTACACATTTTTCCAACTGAGAATTCAGTTGGAATCCTGTGGATTTATTTACGTGAGATTGGCTAACACAACTCACATATTTTCCATATACACTTAGTTTCAAGCACAAGTCTTGCTGTGATCAGAAAAGGTCCATTCACTTAGGCATATACGACAGCTATAAGACAACAAACAGACATGATATGTGAGAAATGTGCCAGCAGATATCTGAAGGTGCCAGTCAAGTCTGTTGTTGTTTCCAGTATAAAATGGCTTTCGACTGGCTCTGGTATAACATGCCTTACAGGCAAAACTCAACAGGGCTTAAACATATACTTGCAAAAGCTAAACCAGAATTATTTAAGGATGAAATAAAATTGCCTCAGACTTCTCAGAGCTCGTAAGCACAGCTTCCAGCAGGAACAGGCTGCTGGATCCAATCACCCTAGTTCAGTCCTAATACAGATCTTATGCATCAGGCATTTCCTTATTCATTGCTTAATATTTAAGAAACATCATGGAAATGGTCTATCGGTAATGAGCTACACACCTCCCTCATGCCAACTCCCTGTTGTATAATTTCACAAAGTCATATTCTCTCTATGAGAAATTTAATCAACCTGAATATGGACTTTGAAGAGAGCCCTGGGGAAAATCAGAGCAGCAAATGGCTGCAAATCAGCGAACTGATTCTGGAAAAGTTTTTCTCTTGCACTCACAAGGTTCCATCGCTCCATTCCAGAGAGAGAAGCAGCTGAGGGATTTATCAGCTTCATGACCAGCAACCAGAACAGCATATTAATTCAGAGATTTGAGCTCACAAACTCCTACCAGCTTTTCCCTGGCTCCGAAAGAATCACATCTACTTAGAATTGTGGAGCAGAAGTTTGGCTGCAGTTTCAAGCAGTTTTATAAGATGCACGATGGGGGTAGGATAAGTTTTGCCTGCTAAAGTTTAGGATTGGTTTGTTTTCAACGGAATATGGATGTCTAAGGCTTAGACTGTAATCAGTGGGATGGAGTCATGAATTAGTTCCTTTAAGTCAAATCTTTTTAAGATTTCCCTCTTGCCCTATCCCAAGTATTAAGTGGGGATTACAGTGCCTCCATCACATTTTATCCTTACAGCCACCCTGGAAGGCAGAGCGAGTCAATAAAGAGAATTTGTCCAAGGCTACCCATCAAGCTTCTTGAGTGTGCAACCTGCTCATATACAAAACTCAGACACATCTACTGCACATGCTTCCCTGCCTGCTGTTTTTTAGCTTTGCATTGTTGACTATGTTACAATGACAGCTGTAGAAACAATACACTGAGCGGTAGTGTTCTGACATTTTGCAATGTCACTGCCTTTCTTCAGCAGGGCTGCTTCCCTTCCCAGGGGGGCGGGGTTTCAGGCAGGCCACATGTACAGTGGGGGGGGGCTGGCAATACCGCATCATTGGGGAGTCCTGGCCACATCACACCCTGCGGCCAACCAATCCAGTCGACCAGGGGGCATGGTTTACACCATTTAAACCACCACGCAGCTGGGCAGCTCCTTCTCCTTGCACACATCTCACTTCCTCCAGCAGGAAAAATGGTTTTGGGGTTTGGCTTCCTTTGGTGGAGAACTGGAGACACATTGTTCTTGCAATACTTGATTTATTTTCAAATATACAAGGACAGCATAGGCGGGGCAAAGAGCTACTGCTTTCCTAACACCAGATTTCCAGAGAAACCTGTGGGTTTAGAATAGTCTCTTTCTCTCTCTGGCTGAGTCACTTCTAGAAAACTACAATTTCTTTTTATTATTTCTGTTACAGATCTAGGGTAACAGAGCTTGGAAGTACAAAGGCACTCATAATTATTGAATGTTAGAAATTAATAAAGGAGTGGAATTTAGCTGATTTTTATTTTAATATTTTTTTAGTATTGAAAGAAAGATGCCAGGCCAGTGGGAAAATACATGCTTTCGGTGTAAATATGTGTAAGCCACAATTTCAAATCTTACCTGTTGAGGGCTTTTGACAGGATTGCTGAGAAAATATACATGAACCATTTTGAGTAATTGAAAAGTACTATCAAAATACCCACAATGCTACACCAAATCTGCTTGTAGCAATTCCATCTGGGCCCAGAGGCACTGGTGTAAGATGAAGACGGTAGACAGCTGGAGCCTTGGTGGTCTTTGCTTTACAGTGGACCCAAACACCCCATAAAAATGTAAAGAAAGAAAGAACTGCCAGCCACTAATGTTGTAGGTGAGAGGAATGTGGAGAGATGGGTGGTAGGAGAACAGATTGGCTGGGGGCAATGTGGAGGAAAAAGCAGGGCAGTGTGGTGGTCCAAGGTGGGAGGAGACTTCAGTGACTATGGTGGGGAGCAGAGGGCAGAAGAAAGGAGGATGGCACAGCTTGGTGGTGAGTCAGCAAGTGACAGGACCACAGGAGAGAAGAAGAGGAAGGGAGAGAGAGGGAACTGAGATGCGTGGCTTTCTGTACCAAACACTGTAAGTCAGGAATGAATTCACAACTGGCATTTTGCAGCATTGGGATTTCTGATTTAAGCTGAAAGCATGCCTGCTTGCATTAGTTTTGCAAAGAATCTTGTCATGAAAGAAGCTCTGAAATTCAACAGACAAGAAAGATGATGCAAAGGTTAAGTGTATTTCATATTTGATCTATATGGAAAAGAAAATCCATAAATTATCCTGTTTATCGCTGAATCAGAACTAGTTTGGGCTCTTTGAATCATGTTGACTGAAGTTCTGAAGTCTCTAACATTTTGGTAAGTACAAAATCTCTTTACACCTGTCAAGCAGCAGTTTCTAAGTAACCGTAATTTGATTTCCTGCTAATGAGTGCAGTTTCTCCAGCCTTCTAAATGTGAAAACTGATCTACTCCAGATGCTAAAGAGGCTTCCATATAATAGGATTCTTCTAAGAGAGTATCTCCAGGAGGACTTTATTCAGACTCCTCATTCTGAATCAGATGACAAGAACATAGCAAAGATGGGAACAGCTCATCTGTTTTATCATCTTGAGATAAAATATGTAATAAATCAGGAAATGGAAGTAGCAGGTGAAACCCATTATAAGCATAAATATAAACTCAGAGAATCCATGGGGATTGGAGAGGCATTCTAGTAGTTAAAAAATATAAATTAAAGTCAGGCTTTGAACTTCATTATCTGTTCTTTCAGAGACTCCAGAAGGAAGTTTTAGCCACAAGCCTCTTTTTTTAATGTGGTATTAATTATGGATATTTGAAGCCGGAGTTTCAAAACATATGCTGCCTTAAACTTCCTTTGCTGCAACTCTTTGAACCTGCCATTACACTTCAAAGAAACGACATCGGCTAAATTAAACCACTTCCTGCTGCATTTTCAGACAGAGAATGACACCTATTATGTTCCATTACGTCCTTTTGTGACTTGCATGGGAAAGGTTGTGTTCAAAAGGAAAGCAATTATGAGAGAGCAACCACTAAATAATCTGTTTCGTTTGTGTGTGGAGGTTAAGCATACTGATGAATGAGCTCCCATAGTGCAAACTGGGAAGTGAAACAAAGGGGCCCACCAATCTGTAAAACTATATTCCAAAATGGCAGCTGCTAGTATTCACAAGTAGAACCCATAGACTTGGCATATTGCTATGGTTTTGAAGGAAGGAACTCCACAAAAATGCCTCTGCTGAAAGGGGTGTTCAACCGAGGCTGGGTGAGCTACTCTGTTCTACTCTTGGTTATCAATGCTGCAAACTGAACACCATTTCTATTAGCAGGGGTTGGGGAGAGAGACAAGAGGACCCACTGTGAAATAAGGGATATGAGGGCAAATGTGGCTATGTGCCCCCATTACAACTGGAAAACATCCAATTTTCTCTCAAGCCCTTTTCAGGAGTTGTAAACACTTGAAGGAGGCACCGAAGGCAAGCATGGTGGCTTATCCTACTGGGGGCAACTGTCCAAAGCAGGGAGTCCTTCCATGCAGACATCCATGTGGAAGAAGAAGAAGAAGAAGAAGAAGAAGAAGAAGAAGAAGAAGAAGAAGAAGAAGAGGAGGAGGAGGAGGAAGTAGTTTAGCATGGAGGTTCTTCGCCCGCCTGCACTTTGAGACCATCCGAGTAGCAGAGAAGATGGCGCCGGGTCGAGTCTCAACTGAGTCTCTGCTGCATGAGTAGGAGCTCTAATGATCAAATTACCCTGATAAAAAGACTCAACCTATGAAAATATCTGCCAACTTTTATCAGTAAAAGACTCTGGGAGCTGTCAGGTGGACTTTTAAACCTCCCCTCCCTTTCAAAGCTACTTAAATCAACTTTAAACCACCTCACTTGAAAAGCCCATAAAGCTGTGGGCTGCACTTTGAGACCATCCGTACAAGCCTTGTTCACAGGTTTGTGCCTTTGAGAACAACAGAAGGGGTGTTCACAAGTTACATTCAATGAGTGCACAACCTGTGCTCCTGTGCTCGCAAGTAATTGAGCTTCACGGATCAACAAGTGTACACATTTTCATGCAAACACTTATACATGTGTAGAGACAGGTTGTAGCTGTGCTCATTGTTAAGGTGTGTACAAGCCTTAAGTTCACAGAAGCCTTAAGGAAGAAGCAAGAGTGTTCCCCACCCCCCAGAAGGTGCCTTCCATTTGTGGATTGTTTTGCAAATGTGGGTACATCATGGCCCCATCTCCGCAGACTGTAAAAAGAGTTGTTCACTGTTGATTCTCTTAAACAGGTTTTTATTGAGTTACTGAATTTATGAAATGGTTTTCGTTATATTTATTTATTGGATCTTGGAGCTTTTACGGGGGTGGATGTGTTTTTAGTGTTATCACTGGTGTAATTTTAAATTTTTCTAAACCATCCGTCATCGAAACAGATCCCAGGGTAACGTACGGCAATAATAGCAATCATAAAATACAATAAAAGCAAAACATAAACCATCATAAAACAATGAAAACTAAAAGGCAGCAGCTACTTCAGGAAGAACTGTGTATATTTGCACTTACGTGTACTTTAAAATGGTGCAAAATTAACCCAAATTCTTACATACATTCCCACCTGCGTCTACTTGCTTATTCCACCTAATATATTCTGCCTTTCACAGTCATAAAAAGTGGAAAATAATTTGATTTATTTTTTTTAGTTTCTGCCTAACATCCTTACAGAGTTCAAAAAGTATCTTACAACATTTATTAAACCAGTGCTTCCCAAGCCCACCCCCCCTTCCACCACAGAACTATTCAAAATTGCTGAAGATCCTGGCAGACTAATAATATAGCAATTGTAATGTGCTGCTCTAGATGCGGCATGGTTTTTAGTTGTATTTTTATTGCTTCTTTTATTTATTATATATTGTATTTTGTTATATTACAATTTGAATTCCACAGAATTCAAAGTGTAATACAATAAAAATCAATATAAGAAAGCAAAGCAATAAAAACACAATTAAATATCTATCTGGCTATTTAATGCAATTGAAGTGCTGTCTACTGCTCTTCAATCACAAATCCGTAGGCACATGGCAGAGCACCTGAATGAATCTCCCACACCATTGATGCTCCATGGACCACAGTTTGGTAACTCCTGTGTTAAACAATGCAGGGCACTGAAGGCTGCTCTCCAAACTCCCTAGTAAAGCTGCAATCCTGTGCACATCCACTGAACTCACTGGGACTTGCTTCTGAATAAGTATAAACAGGGTTACTCTTTAAGTATGTTTGGTATTGCAGAATAAGGCTATGATCCCAAATGCACATACCAGGAAGATGGGCCGGCATAGAATCATAGCATCATAGAATTTTAGAGTTGGGAGGGACAAGGGTCATCTAGTCCAACCCCCTGTAATGCAGGAATCTTTTGCCCAATGTAGGGCTCGAACCCACAACCCTGAGATGAAGAGTCTCATGCTCTACCGGCTGAGCTTCCCCTGGTCAGGAGGCACAATGAAAGTTACTTCAGGAAGGCATTGAGCTGTTAAACTGTGTCCAAGCTACAGTACTTATGCTCACGTTAGAAAACGTTTGGGCTTTTCTTAAATCTGCAAAGAATTTTCAGATAACTCCAGTATGTTGTGATTAAAATATATATATATACAAGGCCTTTCCTTACTTACACCTGAACTACTGATGTACCTTCCATTTGCCTCCTCCTAGAAGGATATGTATTTTCATAAATGGATTACACTTCCCCATGAAGTGCTTTCTGCCTCTGTTCATGCAACGCTTCACAGGGCACTTTTCAGATAAAGCTGAGGCAGTAAGTGTTAATAGAGCCATTAGGAAAGCATGGTCAGTCACAGTTCCTTGCATCACTGGGATGCATCACCAGCCTTGGTCTTCTTGACATGGGGTGGGGGGGCACTTTGCCAGCTTTCAGAAGCAGAGGAAAATGGAAGGTGGGCTGTGTCATTTTCATCTTTCTGCTTTTACTGTCAACATTTTCATGCTGTTCTTGAAAGCAGCCACACTCCATTTCCTGAGGTCCACAACCTACTGAGCACACAGGGTGACTAGGAAGGCAGAGTTCTCTCTTCACCACAGGGACTGTTCCCTGGTTTGCATTTGAGACTTCAGAATTTTCAGAACTGGAGATGAGGGGATGAATATGTGAAAAATGGAGAGTATTGGCTGACAGCTTTTGCTACCAGTATTCAGAATAGAAATATTGTAGAACTTTGTGCTCAAACTGCAAAGAGAGAGAGTGTGTGTGAGGGGGGGGGGGGAGAGAGAGAGAGAGGGAGAGAGAGAGATCAGGAAAATTATGTCACAAAAGAACAGTTAAGATTTCCTCAGGCAAGATTCAGACAATTAGGCCTCCATATCCCAAATGAGCTCTGTTGCCCGGTGACCCAATTACTCTGAAACTGTTAGCACTGTCATTAGGGATTGCCACTTCAGTTTCATACTTTTCCCTCTGACCATGTTTCTTCCTAGCTATTTGCATAAACAGCGGTTTGACGTAATTCTACAGAACCTAGCCATGGCCATAAAAACAAGAACCTGGTAATACACAGTTCCCACATTTAAATTTTGATACAGTTCAAATCAAGGCAGATATGATGGGAAGCGAATTTGACAAAGGAAGAAACTGGAAAGCTTATACACCCTCACTGACACACACAGAGCTAATAAAAAATGATTAGCTTATCCAACACTGTAATCTCAGTCTCTGAAGGAACATGGCAACAGGACACTAGAACAACACATTCCCACCTTATGGGATTCAGTAGAAGCCTTTCAGGCAAACTTTTCTTCCCCTTTTGAGACTTTGCGTTATTATCCAACCCTCGTGTGGAGGATTTGTGTTAGAAAACCTAGTATTTGAACCTAAAATTAGTCATGGCTCCTAAAAAAAGAAATTTGCAGCATTCTTCATTAAGGCATTCCAGCGCATGAGAAGCATGTGAACAGAACTCTCCATATTCCAGCATGACACCCAGAGAACATTTAAAAAATAAATGCATAATAAGTAAATAACATTATCATTCTTGCTGAGGAACCCTGAGGCTGGAGACAGGCTTTTAAAAAAAAAGAATAAGAACAAAAAATGTTAAATATGGTACTGAACTAGCAGTGTCACTCATAGTCGTGTTGTGCACTCTTTCTGTACATATCTCTATTGTAAAGAGGTTTATTTGGTGCCTTCCCTACAAAACAATCATGATATGAAGGAATGTGGATATGCATCATGATTAAAAAATGGTTCCATCACGCCACCTTTGACTCCCTTTAAATCTCTCTCCAACATAACAACCTGCATGTTTCAGAGAGAAGAACAAAAGACTGTTATGTCATGTAGCAAGGGTTAAGAGTAACACAGTTATCAACAACTTTCTGATTTCTATCTCTCCACTGTGTCTGCAAGAAGAGCCAACTCCTCTGGGAATGCTAACATTCTTCTCTTCCATAAATACTCTGAGGTATGTGTAACTAAGCTTTCTGAGCCTGTGGGCACATTTCCAATTCCAACTGTTGTGGGCACCACATACATGCCGCAGCACTCCCTTCTCCCAGCTGTAAGCATCCCGTATTTGACCCCATACTGCAATTGGACTTGAAAATAAGTCTTCTATTGGCTAAAAAAGCTCTCTTTCAAGTGAGGGAAATGAGAGCCTGAGGGCACCAGGGAAGGCCTCTGAGGGCACATGTGTGCCCAGGGGCACCACATTGCCAACCCATGCTACAACATAATAAAAGGGATGGGTGGGTTTTTGCTTTGCGGGGGGGATGGTGGAGTTTAAAGTCAAGGGATACACAGGAAGAAAAATGCATTCTCTTAGCTTCACAAAAAAAATATAATGGTCATTATTATTATTGAAAATACTCCGGAGTGATTTTATGGGCCTATTAATACATGCCTGGGGAAGCTTCACAGCCCTACTTGATTGTACAGTAATGAGCCAATAAAGCATACGCTGTCACTCCTTGATGCTGTATTATTCCATCGTTTTGGTAATGAAAAGTTCTTAAATTTAAATATAGTGCAAAGAGCAGATCATGTAAAAGTGTGTTTTTAATTGGTTGGGCAGTAACAAAATTCAAGGTGAGGCCTGGTTCTTCTTTCTTTAAAAGAAAAAAGAAAAATTAACAGGCAGAGAATCACCCATAAAGGAAGCAGACCTCTACTTAAGCCAGCACACAAGAGGATTCACTTAATTGGTTCAGCCCCAGGAAAGCAAAGTCAGCAAGCAGAATTCCTGCAGAGCCACTCTGAGAAGAGCATGAGGATTGTGGGCCACTTACCAACTTTTTGAAATGTTTTCATCTGGTTCAAAAATTGCTAATGAAACAATCCATTTTCTTTCTAAATTTGTACGATTCCTAAATGTCAATCTATTTTGAACATTCCATCTTCAATTACAGGCACTATTATGATATCTCTGGAGCTAAACTCCAGAGGTGCTATCTTTGGAGTTGACAGATGTTTGAAATTTTTTGCCACCACTTTCACTTAAACCAATGTCTGCCCAAACCAGAAACAGTGATTAACATTAAATGCAAGACAGCTTGTACACAAAACCATTTCATAAACCTTGTTTTGAAGCGAACTTCTTTTAAACTAACCATAGCTAGCATTAACCATACTTTGTTGGTTTGAACAAAGGGACACACCACAGTTAAGCATCAGTTTTGGAACTACAACTCCTGGCTGTGCAGTAGGAAGGGGAGGGGAGGCAGGGAAGAGAGTGTACAAGTCTAGGAAATAACTACGTAGGTTCATTCATATAACATTAAACAACAGTTTAGCATTACCTTGAAATGCAGCCACTGCCTCTCTCACTCAGGATAGGCAGATTGCAAATAACACAATAACCAATACTGAACCTACCAGCTGTCTTACTGAATTAGGTAAAGGGACCCCTGACCATTAGGTCCAGTCACGGACTCTGGGGTTGCAGCGGCTCACTTTAATGGCCAAGGGAGCCGGCGTACAGCTTCAAGGTCATGTGGTCAGCATGACTAAGCCATTTCTGGCGAACCAGAGCAGCTCACGGAAACGCCATTTACCTTCCCGCCGGAGCAGTACCTATTTATCTACTTGCACTTTACGTGCTTTCGAACTGCTAGGTGGGCAGGAGCAGGGACTGAGCAACGGGAGCTCACCCCATCATGGAGATTCAAACTGCCGACCTTCTGATCAGCAAGCCCTAGGCTCAGTGGTTTAGACCACACACAAAAATGCATCACAAATAAAAACAATACGCCATACACACAGAGTTTAAAAGGCCAGTGGATTGTTTAATTAGACAAATGTTAGAACATTTTTGTGGCAATTAATCCAACTAGTTATGTATTCTGTAAAGAACAACACATTCTCCCCACAGTAAATTTGGTAGCTTCAGCTAACCATAAGAATAACCGAATACCTCCCACATGAAAGGGTTACAATGGACCATAACTTTAGAGATATCTCTGCCAAGAAAAACAGAGTTGGCAAGACAGTGAGTTAAAGTGCAATTTTATA
The DNA here is from genome assembly GCF_964270895.1 of Podarcis filfolensis. NCBI lineage: Eukaryota > Metazoa > Chordata > Lepidosauria > Squamata > Lacertidae > Podarcis > Podarcis filfolensis. Next base: position 34,911,152 of record NC_139609.1, read on the forward strand.
TACACACTTAAATGAAATAAAGCCCCATTGAACTCACTGCTGCTGACTTCTGATTTAACATGCATAGCATTCAACTGTAACTCAAGGCTTTTCATATGAATGCTGGTTATGTCATATTTATAACTATCTCAAACTTCAGTTTTCAAATACCAAGGAACAGGGAGCAACCACAATACACCACCAACTTTTGCTTCTCAACACTGCCAACTCTTTATTGACACCACACACATCAGCCAAATCTAAAATATGATGGAAACACATTTATGGATTCTCAGTTTAGCTCCAACCTACATATTCGTCCAAGATCAGACACTAATCTTCATACAGTAATCCTCTGCTGTATTTATATGAAAAGCTGACATCAGGAGAACAAGAAATTTGATTTACAAAAGAAAATGCTAGCCTTGGAAAAGGAAGTGTATAATCTATGAAAAATGCCCTCATTATATCTAGACAATACCACACCAGCTGGGTTTCTTTATCACATAAGTACCAGGGGTTACTTTGGCTAAATCTATTTGCTGAAGCTAAGAGCAACACCCAAACTGAGCAAGTTTTTCTCAACAAAGTCCTGCTTTTCTTAAAGACATATTCTGATCTGGCTCCAACTTAGGAAAGCATCTGTGCCAATATAAAAAGGACAATACACATAAGCCATAGTACTTTCCATTTTAAAAAATACTACCCTTTCCTTTAGGCATAGATTGGCTGTGCAAAAGGAGAAACAATATTCTGTGTTTAGAGACTGATTTAAAGACTGTGGCGATGTCAACGCTAGGAAGACTATAGACACAGGTCTGATTTGCATATCACAATTAAGTCAATCCATGGCTTAGTGTGGATGCACAAGTATGTGAGCTCCCAGGGAGGCAAATGCAGCCACTCTACTCCTCTCTGATTGTTTCGCTACTGCACCACACTAAGTTAAGCCATGACTTGGCTTAAAGCAGTGATGGCCAAACTTGGCCCTCCAGCTGTTTTGGGACTACAATTCCCACCATCCCTGACCAGTGGGTCCTGTTAGCTAAGGATGATGGGAGTTGTCCCAAAACAGCTAGAGGGCCAAGTCTGGCCATCACTGGCTTAAAGTCTCACTTGAACTCAGGCCCATGGTTTAACTATCTCCAGACTAACCATGAGCTATAACCAAGATATTTTTTATTGATTTATAGCTTGTGGTTTGTCCTGAAGAGGTAAACTATAGATTCCCTATATTAACATATATATTTACATTAAGATTTATGGATTATTTTCATGGTTAATATAATGTGACATGCAAACCAGGTGACTAACTACTTGTTCTTATGAGTGCATGGTTTATAATGGATTTGCAGTAGTTGTAACCCACCAAGTTGACCACAGCTCATCATCCATCTATGTTGGCCCTCAGGACCTGTGGCAAGTCACTTGTTTTGAGTTCCTGTCTGGAATTTTGCAAAAACACAGTGCAGAGAGTTGGCTAGTACTTGGCAGACCACAATATATGGCTGGTGGGTTGTGCTTGACCTCATGAGTCACAAGTTATTTAGGCTGGGTGTACACAGTATTTGCTAGCCTGAGTGTTCTTATTAAGGGGTGGAGGAGAAGAAAGCAGCTTCCCACCAACGCATCAACTGATGGAAGGGCAAAATCTCTTGAGACCTCTGTAGACTAACATGCACGAAATCCTAAAAATTGGAAATGGACTCAGATTACAGAGAGCTGCAAAGTAACCCCTTGAAAACTCGCTGGCTGTGTTTGGACCATCATCCACAGCTTCAGTAACCATGGTATGTGTGCCATAGACATACACTCATGCCTTGTATTCCCTCATTCCGCACTAGCTTTACAATGGAGATCCTAGATTGTGTTAAGTCAGAGTCCTTGTTATGTTAAAACCTGGGAGCAGTGACTTAAAGTCAGAACAATAGGCCAGGAAAGGGGTGGATGGGGGAAGAAGGAGCACATAGGCACTCATTCACAGTTGAGGAAGTCATGGGCTGTCACTGTTTATGAAGTAGTTACTGTCACCATAAGTACTGCCCCATGCATAAATACAGTGTTGCTACACCTCAACTTCCCCAGATGTTTAAGCACTACAAGTAACTGCGAGCACTACTCTTAAAGGCAAGGTCAGAGGTCTTCTCATGGTTTCAGAAACCACAAAACAAGCTTTTTAAACAGCCACGCGGCTTCCACAAAACCTGCTGGAACAGCAAGGAAAACAAGTTTCACATATTTCCATTTAGACTCTGCTCCCATTGATCTTAAAGGGGAATGACGAACTTAGCAGCAGATGTTAACCGTCAGGACTGGGTGAGTCAGATCCTGTATAACTCAGATCATTGTACCCTGTCATTATGCTAAGGGTCAATTTTGCCATAACCATTACCTAATCAAATTTTGGGAAATAAATGTAGGGAACTGGGCACATATGCATGTTTTCAAAGCGTGAGAAGGGGCTGGTCAAAGTCTATCGCAAGAGGCAGGCAATGGTTGCCTCAGAATGATGAAGAAGATCTGGAGCAGGCATCAATGTTTGTGGTGTGTACAGTCATTCCACAATTGTCTCTAGTAAACAGATTTTGTAAGTTTTGTCACTTTTCAAAGGCTTGCAAAACCTGTTCTACCACAGATGACAGCAAACAAAAGAAGTGCCCATATCTCAAAGGCACCACATCTCTATTGTACCACAGCCTCATGCAAACCGTTGTCTCTTGCATGATGCAGGCAAGGAAAATTTTGTAGGTGTGTTTTGTTTGGTTCTTTTTTCCAGTTACACATTGATGTTTTAATTGTGTTTTTAGGTTTAATAGCTTGATTTAATGGTTTAATTGTTTCATGAGGCGCCCAGAGAACTTAGGCCATGGGGCAGCTATGCAAATTCAGTTTAAAAATAAATAATGAATTACAAGTCTCATAACAATGTGTCTACAGCTCTCTTCAGAACACCGTGCAGAACTGCTTGATGTAAGAACCACTGTCAGCTGCACATATTTAAAGAACCTGTGTTGTGTACTGGAAAGGTGAGCAGACATAAATGCAATGACAATAATCAGAATGTAAGTGCCTAACTTCCTTTGACCAAAAGAAATAAGTTATCAATAGGGCATAGAGTCAATGTACAAGGTGCTGGGGCATTGACCAGCAATACGATGAGGCAGGAGCAAAGCTCTGGCATTTCTGGCAAGACATTACCAGAGCCCCTTCAAAGAGGCTAGAGACTATGCACTATGCACCTCTCAGCCAAAATGTGCAAGGGGTGGGAAGATAAAAGTTGCCACCATGTAAACAATTTTGCTGTTTCACTGCCCTTTCCTACACCATTGTTCATTGCAGTCTAAGATTTATTTTTGGCTTGTCTTGCAGCTGAAAGCATCATGGAAACACAGAAGCCAGCCATCATAGCCTAGTGCTATGCCACTGCAATAAAACAGGGGTAGACAACCTAAGGCCTGTGGGCCAGATGCGGCCCAATCGCCTTCTCAATCTGGCCCGCAGACAGTCCGGGAATCAGCGTGTTTTTACATGAGTAGAATGTGTCCTTTTATTTAAAATGCATCTCTGGGTTATTTGTGGGGCATAGGAATTCATTCATTTCCCCCCCCAAAATATAGTCCGGCCCACCACATGGTCTGAGGCATGGTGGACTGGCCCACAGCTGAAAAAGGTTGCTGACCCCTGCAATAAAATCTGTCAAAAAAATAAAAAGCCCTTACTGGAGAAAAGCGGTAAGTTTCACTGGAGAGCTTGGGTGGGACGTTTTCGTAATCAGGGGTAGCAAAAAGCCACCCCATAGAATGTAAACTCAGTTTTCATTATTTGGAGCCAATTCTGTAAACATTGGAGAGAAGTTATTTGAGATCACTTTCCTTGAGTGATGTTTAACTGGAACAACATTGCCGCTTGCCTTATGGTGTGGCTAATCTCCCACTATCCCTTCCTCCTTTTATCCTCACACCCTCCTGCAATAACAAGATTAAGCATTAGCCAGGCCAATACTGGTTTGGTTACACAATTCCTGCTTGTTAAGTCTTTTTCAGTGAAGGAAAATAATAGCTTGGGAAACGGTCATATCTTGATAGCACTATTAAATAATGGGTTCGGGGGGGGGGTAACCTATAAGATCTGCAGAGAAGACCTAAACTTCTATATCCAATAGTGGCATATGAAAAATAACTTTTAGACTGCAATCTATATCCACTTATTTGGGAGTAACTCTCACTGAACTCTACAGGGCTTGCTTCTGAGGTGGCACATTTAGGCCTGGCCAGTTCACTCCCCCTTGTCAGACTCCTTCGAGAGTCCTTGGAAAACTGAGTTGTTCATCCACTTCTAAAGGTACTTCTGTTTATTTTAACCAGTTTCCATAACGTTTGGAAACTTCTTAGAACAATGTAGCAGTGACTAAGCCAGTGGCTCTGGTTAACCTTTCCGCATCTTTCTGATAGCCATCTATATAATTAAATTAGCCCACAGCCTTAAAAGCAAGGGGATTAGCTACTTTTGTGATGTCTAAGAATTGCCTCTGGAAGAGGGGAGGTGGGGAGAGTGGAGGTTGGTCTGAGCAAGATCATCTTTCCAAGTCTGATAAGAATCCTTCTTACATATTATTCTAGGTATTCTAGGTCAGGTGTGAACATTATAAAGGCACAGAAACTAGATACACATTCTTGCTTCTGTTTGAAACAGAGGAGAAGGTATCTACTTAATGCCAAATGTGGAATGTGGACAGCTCAAATTCAGCATCACATTTTGGCAATGCTTTGTTGGAACGCTGCTTTCCTCCAGTGGGCCTTTTGGCTCAGTAGGTAAGGGTGCCTTCCTATTAACCCTGAGGCTGTGGATTTAATGCCTAGTGAAGGTCGACAGCTCCGTGGCACAGAAACCCCCAGGTTTAATTTCTAGTATTTTAACTTCTAGTATTGAGCTTGGGGTGGGGGAATACCCTACTTGCACAAATAGGAGTTTTGCAATGGGAGGGCAGGCAGGCAGGGTCAGTCAAAGCGATTCTGCTGCCTGGGGCAAAGAGCAAGACAGTGCCCGCTCCCACTTCCACATGCAGAAGCTAACTAGGCTGGCAGTGGAGTCTTGCTTCACAGGACAGAGTGTCCCACTGGAGAGTCACAACAGGCCACAGGCCACTCCCTGCCTCCCAGTAAATGTTCCTTGAAGTGGCTGCCTCCCTCTGCCCCTGGGGAAGAGGGCAGGTTGCAGGCCAGATGCAAAGGTGCTACAGGCCCATGGACTGGTGATTCCTCACCCATGATGTAGTCAATTACGCAGGCCAATGGTCTGACACAGAATAAGGTTTCTTCCAACTGTGTAGTTATTGCCATAAATGGAACGGTGCTTCTTAATGAGATATCTTGGAAACAGACACCTTGGCATATGCACTAATAAGGACTTCAAGAAGTTGGGCATATCTTAATCCTAGGGCACACTGTGAGAAGCAGAACCTGGATAGTTCAGCTGGTTAGAGTGTGGTGCTAGGAACGCCAAGGTTGCAGGTTCGATCCTCATACAGGACAGCTGCATATTCCTGCATTGCTGGGGGTTGGACTAGATGGTCCATGAAACCATGTGAAACCATGCAAGGCCAACACAAGAATATTGCTGGCTGCAATTTCTCATTCCGGGAGGGTGCTTTTCAAGTTTGGGGGCTTCCGCGCAAAGGACAGCTATTTCAGTAAACAACTCTGAGGAGCTGAACCAAGCAGAGTAAGGAACCTTGGGGGCTAATAAGAAGGGGCAAGAATAATAAGGGGGAAGGACTTGCACAATCAGACTAGTGTGCTGCCTGCAGAGGCCATGCATGCATTTACAGGTAAAGCAAAAGCAGAGACTTCGAAGCCAGAAAGAAGGTGCCTCAGGTGGCTGTGCTGATGCATCTTGAAAATGTGGTTTGTGAGAGGCAACTAGTGTTCTCTCTACCCCTCACTTCTGCCTCCTGGGAGGCCCCCTGATCCACATATACCACCACTGCTATATTTGTTTGCATAGAGGCTTGCCCACGTCCCTGTATCTAAAAGAACTGGGTGTAAAGGTGATAACGACCCAGAAGGATGTCCTGCTGCCTGTAGGCAGCGAGGGAGGAAGCCAGCCAGAAGATGTTTTGTGGAGTGGAGTTTGACCGTCTCAAACAGATTAAGGACAGGTTCGGGCTCTGCTGAAAACTGAGGAAGGGGGAGGGGGGTCGGCGCGTGTGCTTGTGAAGCAACTTGTACGGTTGTTGCAAATCTGCAAGGAGTCATAAGTTCTGCAGCGTCGGTTCCCAAAGAAGAGGAGAGCAGGGTGGGAGGGGAGAAGAGGAAGAAGAAAAACGTCTCCGGTGTTTTCACCGATGGAAGAAGACGACACCCTCTCCGGCCCAGTCGAAATGCTGTTTCTCTCCCCACTGTGGCTCCTACAGCAATTCCTAAACCTAAACACAAGAAAGTCAAGCAGGCGAAGCCGGCGCTTCTCTCCTTAGCCTAGCCTATCATTGCTGCGCACAGTCCTTCCCTCCCTCTTTTCCCAACACCCGCAAGCTGCTCGCCTGCAGCTCCAACAATGCATGGAAAAAAAGGACAAGAATGGCAGAGGAGGAAATGAGCCACAGCTGGGCGATTCTGAATCTCTCGGTCTTCCTTATTCCAGCGGGGCTGGAGGCGGGGGTTTGGGGTGGGGGGTGGGGATCAATGCTCAGAAATGTACAATTACGACCAAGCTGCAGCAGGACCATGTAAGGACTGCATACACAGAGCAGCAAACGGGTTTTTCTCTCTCTTTCTCTAACCAAGCCATTCAAGCAACAGATAGACGTTTACCTTCAAAATGCAGGCCATGTTCTTCCCTAGCCTTCCTCAGCCCGCAAAGCAGAAGGAGATCTGCTTTGTGAGTAACAGATCCAGTCTGAGACAGGAGGTTGGCCGGAGAGCTGCGGAGGGGTGCCCGTGCCTACATTCCTGGAGATCCAGAGAAGGAGCCACAATTCTTAAGATCCGTTAGTCATGTTAGTCTTTTCATGCCCTGTTTGTTCCACCCATCAGCTTCTGCCACTGGCTGCAAGCCAGCCCAGTACCTCCCCTCCGTCACATGACTGAGTTTGATTCAAGGCTCTAGCTGGGGGATTTTATTTTTTTCAATTTAAGAGGGAAAAGCTCAGTTGGATGCTCTCTCTGCCTTTACGGTATGCGAAAGCAAATCTGCACTGTGCAGATGTTCTGGGTTTTAGAGAGTTGCTCATTAAATTATCTTTCCGATCATTCCAGTATTTTTTTTTTTAAAGGAACATTTCTCCGCTGCGTTGGTCAGTTTACAAGCACAAGAGTGTTTCCCAGTAGTTGAGGGGTCACACACGCAGACACAAACACACACATACACAAATCAGTCATCTGCAAACATTTATTAAATGCCACGCTGCAGTCTTTCCTCGTCTGGAGAACAAACTTTCCTTTGTCTGAAAGTCCTGCAGAACTGCCTGCGGTAGAAAGAGGCTCACTCAGTCCCGACTCAACACACACACACACACACACACACACAACACACAACACACAACACACAACACACAACACACACACACACGCCGGATCGCTTTGCCCTGAGTGTGTCTCCTTATATGCTGCTGTTCTTACCGGAAAGAATACGTATGTAAATTCCATTCCATTTGTTTCCAGGAAGCTCGGAACCTATCCTTGGAAAATATATGGATAACTAAATGTAATTTATGGATAATTGGAGTAAATAAATGGAATTCGTTTCCCAATGATAGGTTCTGAGCTTCCTGGAAAGGCAACGAAAGTGAAACGAAAGTTATTCCATGATTTGCTTATCTTATCGCCTGGCATTTAGGGTGAATCCAAACTGCTGTCTGCTCCACAAGACTCTTTAAAAGAAAAAAAATGTTCGTTATTCGAATCCTTTCTGTATTTGAAAATGCTCTAGGGAGACTTTTGCTGGGGGTGTCACACAGCTATGTGCTACCAGTGAGAAACAGCCTTGTGGGAGAAACATCCAAGCGAAGTCTCTCACGTAGAAAAACTTTATTATTTATTAAATTCGGATACCACCCTCCGTAGATCACAGGGCAGTTCACAGCATATAAATGCAAGTTAAAAAACAAACAAACAAACCAGAACGTAGTGGGTAGGTTCCAATTCAAAGCAGAACTCCGGTGCTGCCCAAAAGATTGGGAATCCTTGGAGTTCCTCCCCACAAACACACACTTTTGAACTGCAGAGACACACACATGCCCCCCCCAACTGGTTTTTTGCCGTTCTTTTTATTTATTCATATACATTAGAGTACATATCCTGTGCTCTCAGAAAATGTCATTGCGGTGAAAGTCAATATAAAAATCTTTTTGAAGACCATTGAAAACATTACAGATTATCAAGAACCATGAGCCCAAAGCATCCTCTCTGATGCAAAGAACTGGTCACATAGTTTTTCAGGCGCTAGTCACTATCTGGCTTTTCAAAAATATAACTTGTCTTTGTTATTTATTTAATAAAATAGTTCACATGGCGCCTTTCATTTCAAGAAGAAATGCCAAGGCGGTTCACAAGCAACATCATGCAGTAAAATCAACTCATTTGTCTATTATTATTATTATTATTATTATTATTATTATTATTAAAAGTTCAAATATCCACCCTGAATAAAATAATGTTACAAATTTAGTCTCACTAACCAGAAAAAGTGGAACTGGGTATTAATGGCCATAGCAATTCCCAGGTAAACAGGTACATTTTCAATGGGGGTGGGGTTTCCACAGACATAACCTGCCTGATGTCCAGGGGGTGATCATTGCAAAAAGTAGGTGCCACCGCGGAGAAGGCTCCACGGAGTAGGCCATGGCACAATGGTGCTCTTTCAGATAACCAAGTCCTGAAATGTCTAAGACATAGTAAACAAGCACTAAGACCTTTAACTTGGCTCAGTTGCTAGCTAACCAGCTGCCAGGGCAAACTCTTTCAGCGCAGATGTAACATGTTCATGGTGGGAAGCCTCACTGAGCAACTTAGCAGCCACCTCCTGCTTCAGCTACAGATCTGAATCTACTCTTAAGGGCAACCTCACATAAACTCTTTTTTTAAAAAAGGCATTCTAAAACAGACAAAATGTTCTAAAAACAGTTACAGTTAGAAACATTATTTCATTCAGTGATCTCATAGTTGCTGGGAACAGTATTCCTCAGCTGCCAAATGCCTGGGTGAAAACGTAAATGTTTCAAAATTCCTCCTGAAATTTCATAATGCTAGAGACAAGCACACCTCACTATGGAGGGCAATCCAGGAACAATAAACAAGAGCCGAAAAGGCCTGTCATGAGTCAACACCAACCAGGCATCCCCTAGTGGTGGCACCACCAACAAAGTCTCAGTGCAAATGTTTCTAACATATGGATAATAAATGACGTCAAGGGTGCTGATAATTGTAGCTTTGCAAACCACAGTGCCCAAAATCTGATGGAGCTTTAAATGTGCTTTATATGTATGGTGTTTACCCTGCCAGAACAGGAGGTCAGGCTTCCTGTTGGATCATTGGCCCAATCCAGGAGGTTCTCCTTATCTTCTTAACATGCTGTGTGGGCCACACATCTGTATTCTAACTGTAATTTTGTTTGTGGTGACTTCTGAATCAGAGTGACTTCCGTAAACCAGGCTAAAATTCTAGTACTTACACATTGCAAGACAAAAAACGAAAAAACTCAAGCAAACTTTAATCTCTGGCCAGGAAACCTGCCCAGGAAGCTACCCAGTTACTGTTAATCTGTTTTTCAGGGATGGTGGTGCTGAAACAATATAAGAACAAACAGTGATAAAATCTTTATAATGTAAACCACAGCAATCCCCGCCTCAATGACAGTGAACACTGGTTTTATCCAGAGGTTTAACTCAGAGCTGTACTACCCAACCAATACAATTGTCCATCCTTTCTGATAATTTTTCTTTAATTAAAAAAGTTGTTTGTAAAGCTCTTCGGGGTCCTGCAGAGCCTAATGGTTATTATTGTTTACTCTCCATAAACACTTATAGGAGCTATTTGTAGCTTTATTAGGTCCCTTTACTGAAATTTATTAAGATCTCCCAAGGCATTGCAAGCCAAACTGCCTAGAAACTATTTCCAACTTTCTTTAAATCAAAATACGCAACATCCCACCAATGCAACTGGTTATAAGATATGGATAAAGGTTTGTTAAAGGTTTGGTCTGATTTACGGCTTTTATTCCACTTTAAAAAAAAAAAATATTAGAGCATAGGATGCATAGGATTAGTCATCATGACTTGACTTCAGAGATAATTCTTCATGCTTTCTGATTATTCTCGTAGTCCCACATTTGATGTTGTTATTGTGTATTCAGGCCTGGCATTTTTAGGTACATTTAATCACCAGTATTCTACCTAGTGAGCCTGCCCCCATGATCCCCATGAAGTTGGATATATTGTTTGGAAAGGGTTTAACTGTATTACGTGTGCTTAAGCATCATTGATTTCACTGAAATATATGGTACTTGTGCAAAGCCATGCTATTGCCTATTGTCCAAAGGCAATAATAACCTTAGTAATAATTTTCCTGGCTAGTGCTTGTATTCAAAAAACTAAAATTTAGACCAGAGCAGTCTGCTGGCCATGCTGTGTGGATTCATTAACTGTAATGTTTTCGTCACAGCACTTAACAATTGCTTACCCTCAAGGGAGTTTTATTCTGCTATTTTCCCATTTTACTACATTCTTTGATACTATATGCTGGTTTTCTCTTTTATTTTTAAAGAAAGCTTGCATGAATAAACTGTTCCCTCATATGTGATTTAACTATGTCCCAAATATGAGCCAGATGAACATATTCACTGTCATGTAGTGGTTAGCATGCTGGACTAGGGTCTAGAAGACCAGGCTTCAAACCCCTACTCAGTCATGAAGCTCACTGTGTGAGTTTGGCCAGTCATAAGATGTATGCCTAACCTACCTCAGAGGGTTGCTGTGAGGCTGAAATAGGGTGGAGGAGGACCATGTATGTCACCATGAACTCTTTGGAGGAAAGGTGGGATATAAATATAACAATTAATATGAGACTGTATTGCTAAAATAAAGAAAAAGAACAGCTTCTTGCTTAGGTCTTGAAAACTCATTGGTTTTTGAAAGTTATTTTTAGTTTAGTGCAGTTATTTTTATACTTACATGTTGGCAAGTAAAACATGGACCACTTATAAAGGCCATCTCCAACTCCTCGAAAGATTCCATCAACGGTGTCTCCAAAAAATTTTACACATCACTTGGGAAGACAGATGAATTAATATCAGTGTACTGGAAGAAGCAAATATCACCAGTATTGAAGCAATGATTCTTCAACATCAACTTCATTGGACTAGTCATGTTGTGTGGATGCCTGATGCTTATCTTCCAAAGCACCTACTCTATTCCGAACTTAAAAATGCAAAGCGTAATGCTGGTGGTCAACAAAAGAGGTTTAAAGACTGTCTCAAGGCAAATCTAAAAAAAAATGTAGTATACACACTGACAACTGAGAAACACTGGCCTGCGAGTGCTCCAGTTGGAGAACAGCCTTTACCAAAGGTGTCATGGGCTTTGAAGACACTCAAACTCAAGACGCAAGGGAGAAATGTGCTAAGAGGAAGGCACGCTTGGCAAATCCACACCGTGATCAACTCCCACCCGGAAACCAATGTCCCCACTGTGGAAGGACGTGTGAATCCAGAATTGGCCTCCACAGTCACTTATGGACTCACTGTTCAAACCATGATTATGGAAGACAATCTTACTCGGCTACAAGTGATCGCCGAAGAAGATATAAACAAATAAACAATGCTCATATTATAGAGATAATATTTACATATATTATAACCTTTAAGATTCTCTGTGTGATAAAAGGCAAGATTTATGCTTTTCAGAAAAATTGGTGTAATTCTGTTCCAACAGAAAATGGCCCCTCCATGCATCTATTAAAAATAATTTACGAAAGAGGTTCCAAATGTCTTTGAAATTATAGGTTGAGTTCCTTACTGTATTTCTATATTTAGCACATTTCCCACCAAGACATCATCATAAGAGATCTCAGAATGGGGTACAATCCATTAGAAAATCAAATTCAAACAATCACAATAAAAACTATTACACAACTAGAGCCGACCAAGTGTTCAAAAATGTATCAAAAATGTTACTAAATAATCTACTGTGATTCCCAATTGATGAAAAAACCCACATCCCCATTTAAAAGAACTTATCCTGCTTTAGAATCAGTTATTTATAATAATCCTCTTTCCCATTATCTGAAGAAGAAGAAAAGCAGTAGTATTAATTTCAGTAACTTCAAATATACTGTTATAAAAATTAATCTTCATCTAGATAGTTCTGTTCTTCTGTAAAACTTCTTAGGGACATTTTGGATCTGTATCACAACTCTTTTGGTTTCAACTAAGTTCAGCAGCATAATATCTTATCAGAGGAGGATTTCAAAAAGTGTCTTCTGTTATCCTGAAATGAGTTTCCTATCTAAAGATTACATTAGGTTTTCCTTTTGATGTATTTGTTTAATCTCCATATGTTAAATGGGGTAAATCCTGCCACATTTAGATTTAAAGTAATTTAAATTTATCCCTGTGTTCCCTCAGTTAAAAATAAATACTAGGGCTGTAGGGGGCGGGAGTTGAAAGAAAATAGAAAAAAAAAGGAAAGGATGAAATATCAGGAAGAGAAACCAAAATCAAGAAGGTTGAATAAGTGTGTGTGTGTGTGTGTGTGTGTGTGTGTGTCAAAAAGGTTTACCATTCTCCATCCCCTGTGTATATAATTCAATCTGTACTCCATCCTCATCCTCTGTGATAAAGGTATAAAATAGCTGATCAGCATTTTTTTTGTAGGGGCCACATAAGCATCCACTATCAATGCCTCGTGTCTTTTTTTTTTTTTTTTAAAAAACACCTTGAAGACTTCTCTGTAGCTTTTAATTGGGAGTTGTAAATAAAGGTTGCTTGCATGGATGTGATTAAACAGTTGCCTATTCTGGGTTTTAGTTCACTGCCATTAATAGTATAGTAATATGTCTTATGTGCAAATTGGCTTTGAAGCTTCTTGTAAGCCATTTTGTAGAGGACTTCCTTAAAAATCTCTTAAATAAGATAGAAATACAGCTTCCCAGAAACTCAAAACATTAAACAATTACACAGGTAGAATGCATATAACATTTAATAAACAAATAAAAAGACAGCAACTATAAAAGCAGCACGAGCAAGTTAGCTAGACGCCTTCCTGAAATGGGTGGCCTTTGAAGCCAATATCCTAAACAAAACACAGTGCTAAGTAGAGAAAATTCCATTTGAGATTTGCATTTCTTGAGTGATGTGAGGCATGGAAGGGAATTCTACTGTTTTGCCAGCTGGCTGTTTGGATTAAATGACTGTTCCTACAGTCTCTTTGCTTCAGTGTTTTTCTCAAAAGTTAGACATAAGAGAACCTAACTTCAGAATGATGGTGTGTTACTTCTTTCTGAGGAAAGGATAGCTGGATCATGAATGCATAAAGAGCCTCCTTTGTTTCAAGACAGCGAAGAAATTTAATTATCAGCTAAGTCAGCATCAGAATGTTCTGGTGTAGACTAAATTTTCACGACAATGCAAGCGGCATGATTAACATTACACACAAAAAATATATTTTGCTATCAGGCTTAAAATTGCAACTAATAAAGCTGACCTGCTTAGAAAAAAACAGCTTGAAACAATGTATCTGATTATTTGGACATAATGTATTGTATCTGACCAAGTTATGGAGTAGTAGGTGCATTGCAATCAACAGACAAGTTAATAATGACTAACCTAGGTGCATTGATTTCAATGGTTCTGCTTTCAATATGACGTTGGATAAAATCCATCTTGCTTTGTAAACACTGAAAACTGACTACCTTAAAGGTTAGGTTGTGATCACATGTTATGTTTTGTGCAGTTTTTTTAGATAAAGGAAGCAGCCCTATATGTGAATATGACACATAGTTGTAAACATGTGAATAGCACAGTTACACTCATCAGAAAATTGGTGCTCTCTATCAAGTATACGCGGGTGGCGCTGTGGGTTAAACCACAGAGCCTAGGACTTGCCGATCAGAAGGTCGGCAGTTCAAATCCCCGCGACAGGGTGAGCTCCCGTTGCTTGGTCTCTGCTCCTGCCAACCTAGCAGTTAAAAAGCATGTTAAAGTGCAAGTAGATAAATAGGTACCGTTCCAGCGGGAAGGTAAACAGCATTTCCATGCGTTGCTCTGGTTCACCAGAAGCGGCTTTGTCATGCTGGCCACATGACCCGGAAGCTGTATGCCGGCTCCCTCGGCCAACAATGCGAGATGAGTGCCGCAACCCCAGAGTCGGTCACGACTGGACCTAACGGTCAGGGGTCCCTTTACTTTTACCTTTATCAAGTATACATCCTATGTCACATGAAACCAAAGGAAAAATGCTGACTGGCTGACTGACTGTCAGAGTAGCAGAAAATGGTATGCAGTAGCTGGAAGCCTGAAAGGAAGCACTTTACACTGCAACACTTCTGTTGCAGACCTCCACTCTAATCATCACGTGCCATTAGAATGAATGGAAATTTCTCATGTTAAGATGTGTATGAAATCAGAAACTTGGACCATTCACATAATATGGTAAGAATACAGCCCTATTGGGAAAATAATAGTCTGATTCAGTTGGACTTACTTCCGAGTAGGTGTGTATAAGATTGTACAGTTAGTTGCTTCATAAGTTGGAAATGTAAGTTTAAAAATAGTCTGTAATTTTCTGAAGGCACTGAAGCATATCTGAATAAGCTCTTATTATTATTTTTGAAACTCCCCAGTTTTCATCTTATCAAGATGTGACAGCAGTATGCCTAATGGTATGTTTTATGCTTCTGCACAGCATCAGCAATAACACATTTTATAGTTCAAGATGAACTTTTAGATAATTAGAATTGTTAAAAAAAAGTAGCTTCCAAATTATTATTTTAAATAGCATTAGGAGAAGCATGGCAGCTGCAGAAATGTAAGCCTTGCTAAGAAAATGAAAGGCAAATCCTGCTTGAAACAGGAGTGCTCAACCTCATGCAGAGAGAGATTGTGCCTGTGACTGATTTTTTTTTTAGGAAAGAGAGATAGTGATGTAGCACAAGTACCTTCCACTTTCAGTACTTAAAAACCCATTTCCATCCATATTATTCTGTGTACAAACATGGGATCTTCTAGGCTCCTTCTTCAAGTGCTGAAAGGTGCTCAGTGATCTAGGGCATCCCATGAGCCATAAAGGGCAACAACAACAACAAAAATAATAATTGTGTAGCAGAGTGGACCCCAACTTCTATCGCCAGTGAATCCATCAGGTATTCTGCCTCCCCCATGACATATCTAACTAATCACGAAGTCCCTAAGCACCGGAGGGCCTTTACCCTGGCACGATGTCACACCCTCCCCTCGGCTGTCATTGAAGGTCGATTTGGGAAGATTGCTTACTCGGAGGGACAATGCCCCTGTGATTCTGGACAAACAGAAACAATAGAGCATGTGCTTCTCCAGTGCCTATATTATAGAGACATTTGTATTGGCCTCATTTCCCCACTACTCCATAAGTACCCAGGGTGCACAGGATAATTCTATACCCCCCTGCTGCTTTCAGATACCAACCCTGCTACAACATACAATGTTGCCAGGTTCTGCATAGCAGCATTCAAAATTTGTCGGATGATGACCTGTGCCACAAATGAACACTCATATCAGAGTGCTCTGTAAATTGATAGCCATAGCCTTTTATATACTAACCTTTTATGCTCTTCCACTTCTATTTAATGCTTCTAACCCTTCTTTTAGATTCTTATAGTCTTTCATATATACCTTCTGTTTTAATAATTTTAGCGTTCCAAAACGTTTTGCAGATTTTAAATGATTGTTCCCCACCCTACTTATGCTGCTCTATGACTGTAATAAAGATTTGATTGCGTGAGTGAGTGTAGCAGAGCGTTGTACTAAGACCGGCGGGGGCGGGGCGGGCAAGATTCAAGTTCCATTCAACCATGAAACTCACTGGGTCACTGATCACTTTAGGATTTTATTGATTTATTAGACTGCCCTTCATCATAGGAACTCAGAGCAGTTAAATTAGGATTAAAAACAAGTAAATAAGTAAAATAGAACAGCAAAACAATAACTTCCCCCTTCCCAAAGACACATGTAAAGGCTACGTTTCCGAGCACAATTCAAAGTGTTGGTGCTGACCTTTAAAGCCCTAAACGGCCTCGGTCCAGTATACCTGAAGGAGCGTCTCCACCCCCATCATTCTGCCCGGACGCTGAGGTCCAGCGCCGAGGGCCTTCTGGCGGTTCCCTCCTTGCGAGAAGCAAAGCTACAGGGAACCAGGCAGAGGGCCTTCTTGGTAGTGGCGCCCGCCCTGTGGAACGCCCTTCCAGCAGATGTCAAAGCGATAAACAACTACCTGACATTCAGAAGACATCTTAAGGCAGCCCTGTTCAGGGAAGTTTTTAACGTGTGATATTTTACTGTATTTTTGGTTTTTATGGAAGCCGCCCAGAGTGGCTGGGGAGGCCCAGCCAGATGGGCGGGGTATAAATAATAAATTATTATTATTATTATTATTACTATAGAATATTAATGAGCCCAAGGCCTGGTTGAGCACCCCTTCAAGCTCCTTGGATAAAAGTTAGAAGAGAAATGTTAAGAACTAACAAAGGAGAAGTCTTCCATGGGGTCTTCATGATCAATGTGAGGTGATATGCTGGGGGTGGGGGGCAGGTACATGGGCTATTGCCCAAAAGCAAACTTGGATCCTCGGGTAAGTTAACTAAGGGAAGCTCACAAACAGGAAGTTTTCTGCCCTGTCATCTCCTCAGAAGCCCACACAGCCCTGTCCGTGTTATTCAGGAGGGTCCCTGACCCTGTAGAGAAACTCTTTGGGACACATGTGGCTAACAGGAAGAGGGGAAAGGAAGGATGGGAAACTTTCCTTCTGTGAACTTTCTTAAGTTAACTTCCTGCCAATGAGCTACCAGCCTAAGTTCAAGGTGCTGCCTGAAAGATAACCTCTCCCCTTATACACCCAGTCAATAACTGCTCTGTGCAGATGCCATCTTATCATGAGGTCCGTTCCACACACTGTAGGAATCGGGCCTTTTGTGTTGCAGGCACTGTCTCTGTCATATTTTCAGCACCTAGAGAAGGCCTTCCTCCTTCAACAAACCTTCCAAGTTGAAATCGTTCCCATTCTGCATCAGTATTGCAACTGCTTTTTAAACTGTGGTTTTTTTAAAACTGACATTTTTATTTTATTCCCTGTTTTTCACTAGGCTTCTGTGGGAGGAAGGGCAGGATATAAATTTAATGAAAAATAAATAAACCTATCAAGCCATTGAGTTTAGTATATTTTATATAATGTTTTTCCAGCCTATGTTGTAAGCTGCTTTGAGCAACTGTAGGGGCATAAACATTTTTGAATGAGTGAATGAACAGAAGAGAAAGTTGAGTAGGCTCCTATAGTTGGTAGAACATGACCCATAATCTCAGGGTCCTGGGTTTCAGCCCCATGTTGGGCAAAGGTTTCCTGCACTGCAGGGGGTTGGACTAGATGACCCTCACGGTCCCTTCCAACAATTCTGTGATTCGATTACATGGGCCACTTTAGCAGCACAATGAGGCATTTTGATGCCCATAGTTTCCTTCTACTGGTGGTGAATGCCAGCAGCATTTAAGGCAATCAGGGCCACTGAGAAACAAGGAGGTGGTATCAGCATGCCCTGGGGAAACCCTGGGGTTTTCAGAAGTACAAAAATGTCTCTTTTAAAGACATACGAGAGCAAAATATTCAAACAAAAAAGAGCAGCCCAATAAGTAGCCATGGGCTGTAGACTGACCGTTGGGAAGGAAATGTAACTTGTCACTGAACACGCTGCAACATTTTGCTGCAGGCCTCACCTGTTGTACATACCTGACAAATCATAAAATAAGAATTTTGTTTAAAACCTTATTTGACCAGAAACCATAGTGGGATGGGGTGGGGGTAGATGTGTGTAGCCCCAGGCAAAGATAGCCCTACACACTGCCTTTAAGTGTCTGAAAAACTATCATTTCTGAAATAACACTGCCTAACTTATTCTGTTGGACAGAGCTTTGCTTCAGGCAATTTCTTCAAGGCCTTTCTGGTCTCGTCTGTGTGGCTTTGGGTGCATTTGCACACTCACTGCTCACAGCTGTTTCTGTGTTTCTAACCTGAATTCAGAGATGTATAGTGGCAAAGCAGCAGTCTTTCAGGAAAGACAGGATACAAAGCCAGCATTGGGTAATTATAGAGTTAAACATTGCCCCAGTTGTTATGGGTTGGGTATAAGACTCTACCCTGTAGCTTGTTTATGTGATTACTTTCATTTTCTTAGCAGCAGTTAGCAGTGACAGACAAGTCCATTGATTTAAGTAGTTCTCCTCTCACTTAACAGTGCAATCCTATGCACGTCTCTCTGGAAGTAAGCAACATTGCTTTCAGTGGGACTTACTCTCTGGTAAATGAGTATAGTTGAATACAGTCATACCTTGGTTGATGAACGCCTTGCAACTCGAATGTTTTGGCTCCCGAACACACAAACCCAGAAGTGAGTGTTCCAGTTTGCCAACATTCTTTGGAACCCGAATGTCCAACGTGGCTTACGTGGCTTCCGATTGGATGTAGGAGCTTCCTGCAGCCAATCAGAAGCTGTGCCTTGGTTTCCAAACATTTTGGAAGTCAAACAGACTTCCGGAATGGATTCCATTTGACTCCCGAGGTACTACTGCACTACCAATAAACACCTTTCCACTTCTCTTTGTGCTTTATGAAATTTTGTATTATGCACTAGAACAGTAATTAATAACCAAAAAGGTATAGTAAGCCAATGTGCTGGTTCAGAAATTGCATCAAATCATGTTTTGGTCTTTCACATTTTGGCAGAGTTTGAACTGGGTTTTTGGTCCTGGATTGTAGATAACCTACGCTTCCCCAAATCATAATTTACCCAGTTCAGACAAAATTGCAAGCTAAATTGATGTGGAGGAGGAAAGATGAGTATGCAAGAGAAGGAACAGTGGGGGGGGGGGAGGTGTAGGAAGGTCAGCATGGGACTGATTTTTATTGTCCGAAAACATAGTTCTGCCATTAGTTTGACCCAAAACACAGCCTGACTAACTGTAGCCCAAGCACTGTTATTTCTAACTCTTCCACACAGAGCCTTTTTAACAGTTTCAGAATAATGCATGAAAATGAAGCTATATTGCACAGTCAGGCATTAGAAAAAAATGGCAGCCATACAATTCTTTATTATATATATTTTTAAAATGCTTAGTTTTATTTATGTCCCATTTTTTTAAAAAAAACATGCTAAATTGTAATGATGTCCCATTAATTCTGTCCCATTTAAAACAAACAAACAAACAAACAAACAAACAAACCACCTCTCAGAACAAGGACATTGGCAGCGCCAATAGTTTCTGCAAGGAAAAGCTGGGTTCCAGTTGGAAAGGTAAACTGCACAGGCTTTAGACTGACATCTAATTTAACCAGAATGGCGTCAGGGTGGAATTGATAGATGGAAAGCCGACACATTTCTGTCCAATCACATTTGCAAATGGAGACAGAAATGACAAGCATTATCCTAAGGTGCAATGTTGTTGTTTTAATGCAGCCCCAGGAGACAGTGCCTGAGGAATGTCAGCCCAGACCTGTGAATCTTCAGAGCTGACTCACGGGGCCCATGAGTGACTTCAGTGACATTTACATTCCTGTAATGTGGCTGCTTTATTTTTATTTGCTTTACAGAATGCTATTTTCATTTCCATTGCTCAGAGCTTTTCTTTTTTTTTTTTATCTACCCAGGACAAACACCATTGCACACACAAAGCTTACAGCAGAGAGAAAAATGCTAATGTCAAATTCAAACTCTACCATTATTATTATTTAATGCACAGACAAGGCCAAGCTGGCTGACCAAGCGACCATCTGCAGCAATATTTTTAGCAGTGGGTGGGTGTCAGGGCTTGTCAGGATCAGACACAAATGGCACCACTCAAAACAATCCAGTGTATGGGTTCCAAGGCTACTTCTTGTAGGGGAGGGAATGGGTCGATCAGTAGGCATACCCATATTCCTGCTTTATTTTTTGGGAAGTAGCCTGTTGACATTGGTAGGCAAAGGCACATTGGCAGAAGCAACAGACAAGTGTGCAGATGACTGGCTGTAGGTTGCAGATAGCTAACAGGTGGATGGATGGCTCTGCTACCATTCCTGATCTGCCACCCGAGTCCAGGGGCTCACCTGGGCTCATAGTAGAGCTGGGATTGTTGGTTTCCCCAGTCACTTGATTCCTCCAGGGCTGATTGGCTGCAGCTTTCCTTACTGCTGCCAGCAGGGGATGATGGAGCTGCAAGTCTCAGGTCATCTAGTTTCCTTGTGACTCGGAAAATTAAGTAGGTGGGCTGGGCTTCTGCTTTGAGTCTGCTGTGGCTGGCAGACTGCCATCTAGTCTAAAAAGTGGGCCTTTTCCACAGCTGCATCAGCCCTCTGCAACACGTTCCCCTGTGCAATCCAATAAGCATCAACTGTGACATGTTTTAGATGCCTATTAAAAATACATTTGTTAATTTGGGCATTTCCTGACCGTTGATTTTTCGACTGTTGATTTTTACTATGTGTTTTGCTTCAGTGTACTGATTCTGGATTTTTATTGGGATATTGACAGGATGTACCGTACTTTGTTCTATCTTAATTTTGTGATCTTTGCTTTCTACATTTCTGAGGGTCACATGACAGTGGTCAGTGGGGCCAGAGGCAAATGTGAGCAGAACAACCTTTGCACAGTAGGCCAGTTTCTACACACAGCCCTCTATGTCCTCCATCCAAACAAGATGCTCTATCAGAGTTGAAGGACACATGGTGGGCAGCGAACTTACTTGGGGTGCAAGGCAGGGCCAGCGAGGGATGTATGACCAGGGGAGACCTCTAAGGGCCAGAAGAGAGGCCATATGCAGTTCCTGGGACCTGACAAATAACATTGCCAGGGATCATGTGATCTAGCCACATGAGGCAACCAAAGTTTCACCAGGTATACTGGCTGCATAGCTTTGTTGCATTGTCACCATTTCCCCCACTGCCTCATTGCACAACTTCCTAGCTTCATTTTTGCATCCAGTTGTATTTTTTCTGCGTACACTGATTTAAAAGTCATCCCCTCTCTACTGGGAATTGCCATGTTGAAACTCATAATTCTAAGCATTCTTGTCAAACTATGATCCCCAGGATGTTGGGTGGGGTTGTTTTGTTTTGTTTTGTTTTTTGTTTTGTTTTGTGAAGGGCAGGAAGAAGCCACAACAGTTGCACTGGTATAAAACTAAAACGAGGCTGTGCACACATTATCGACTCAAAATGCAGCTAGGTTGTTCTTTTTCTCAACTTGGACCGAAGCTGGTTTGTGGGGGGAAATGCATCAAAATGCAGTTTTTTATGAGAAACAACAGGATAAATGCATGGATTGCAACTAACATATTGTACACGTGGCTTCGCAAACCAGTGGATGCAGGAGTGTATGAACAGCCTAAGCCTGTAGTTTAGATATGCCCTTAGACATTTTGAAAGAGCCTTAAAAGGATGCAGCAGATGTCCTTTCAATTAGGAATGTG
Organism: Podarcis filfolensis; assembly: GCF_964270895.1. Lineage (NCBI taxonomy): Eukaryota > Metazoa > Chordata > Lepidosauria > Squamata > Lacertidae > Podarcis > Podarcis filfolensis. Next base: position 34,932,806 of record NC_139609.1, read on the forward strand.
TGTAATTAGCACCTTTAGGGAGCATGCCAATCAGGCAGATTCTCAAAAGTTTTCATTAACTCATGACTAACTACTTGCATTCAATTAAGAAGGCACCGCTCAGTGGAAAAAAGTTTCACTTTGAAGTCTCCTGCAGTTTGCTTCCTTTCAGCCTTGGTTAACTGAGCAAAGGCTGCGCACAGCATGTCGCATCCTTCACCGGGAGCCCCAGAGACACTGCAGAGGAGCCTCATTTGCATCAACAAAAAAGAGAATAAGGGCATTGCTGAAATACAGCAGCTAATTCATTCTGAATCCGGACAGCAGCTTCATTTGTAGGCACTTCCAAGTCCCAGGGCGTTCTGTGGCTTTGACTAAAGGTCTCATTGGAGATACTCTTTGAAGGGAAAATGCATGCCACCTTGTTAGCTTAAGCAACACCACGAGGCATTGGGTCAGATTTCCACAGCAGAGATTGTGCAGAACCGTAGCTTAAACGTATGTGGATATTGCAAGCACAAACTCTGTGCGTTGTTATTATCCAGCTGATTTAAATGAGGATAAGGAGCAGTTAATAGCTGCTAAAGGTAGTTCAATTCTGTTAATTTTACCCTTTGCTCCTTGACGGCTAGTCTGTCATTGAGGTATAATGTTGATATTATTGATGCTGGATACTGGCAAGTGTCTTGTTGGTATGTTTCATCCTCAAGTAAACTTTTCATATGTTTCAAATAAATTGTAGCTGTTGGAATATCGATGGCATATGACAGCATATTATTTTCATCTATATTTTTGGTTCTATTTCACTTAAATTGTCTTGTGTGAACTGCTTTGAGCACTATGTATTTGTGCACAATGTAGTATATAAATGAACCAGATCATGGCTTCGAACTCTGATCATTTGCCTAGACTGGTAATGTTTCTTTTATTTTAATGCCTCATTGCGGTTTTATTAATTTTACTATTCCACGGGAGTAACTGTAAAAGCTTTGTCATTCCACAGTCTTCTATTGTTCTGTTCTGAGCTTTTGCTTGGAAACACTCACCTTCTGATCAGCACTGCTGATTTTCCACAATATCTACAAGGGTAAGTTTCAGCCAATTCCATGTAGTCTGCTGCCAACAATGTAAGTCTTGGGGCTGGAAGAATGGAAGAAGCAGGACACCGTCACAAGGTGCCAAGGTGCACAACAAGGAGAAATGAAATCTTTGGTTCAGAGAGTGAGTTGAACACTCACTTTATATTGTAAAGGACCCCTGACAGTTAAGTCCAGTTGCAGATGACTCTGGGGTTGCAGCGGTCATTTCGCTTTACAGGCCAATGACTAAGCCACTTCTTGGGCAACGGAACACCGAAACCAGAGCAGTGCACGGAAACGCCATTTACCTTCCTGCCGAAGCAGTACTTATTTATCTACTTGCATTTTTTGGTGTGCTTTCAAACTGCTAGGTTGGCAGGAGCAGGGACCGAGCAACAGGAGCTCATCCCGTCACAAGGATTCAAACCGCTGACCTTCTGATCGGCAAGCCCAAGAGGCTCAGTGGTTTAGACAACAGCGCCACCCGCGTCCCTTCTTTATACTGTAGAAGCAGCTTAATGGTGTTTTGAAACTTAGTTTGTAATGGCTTTCCCAAACTCCTTTCATAGAACCAGCACCCCATCCATGATTGAATATCTGGATTCTGTGATTTCATGCCTTGGTGCTATGTAATTTCTACTTTCATTTTAATGAAAAGAGCACAATGGATGAATTCATGTAACCAGAGCAAAAGGAAACTACCGATAAGAAGAGGAGCATGAAAATCAGGCGTTAGTCTCTCTGTGCATTTCTAGAAGGCTCTTCACTTGTGCTGGTGGCAGAAGAAAAAAGCTGTTTGTAGGCGCTGTTGTGACTCAACTAAGTCCAAAGACAGAAAATAGTTTCTTCTTTTTTCTTTGAGCAGAAGGCAGCTTGAAAAAAGGACTGCCTGCTTGTGATGTGCAAATGAATTTTGCTTTTGCCTCTGGTGAATGGGGTTTGCAAGTTTTGGGAAATTTGTTTCAAAACATGCAGAGGCAAATGTGGAGTCTACAGAGAGAGAAGATGTGGTACTTCTCTCAAGCCACCTGTAATTCTCCAAAACTAATATTTATAAACAAATGTATGATGCTGCCATATACTGAGACCATTAGTCCAGCTAATCAGATTTTCTTTCTTTGGTTGGTAAAGTCTTTTTGTGTCCTCAGGTAAATAAAAACATTTTTCTAGTGCTCATGATCTTTCTTTAACCAGCAATACTGAGCCTGTGAGTGTCTGAATGGACACAACAACTGAACTAAGGACTTTCCTAGTTGTCTGCCTCTGTCCCCGTTTCAGACTTTAGCGGAAAGGAAGGTGGCCTGCAGCATAATGGAGAAAGCTGCCTGATTTGAATGGTAATATACTGCTGCACTCAAATAGCTTGTCATGTGGTGACAACTGCCACACGGAAGACTTGTTTTCCCTTTCCTTCCTCTCTGGGTCTTTTGGCTCCCAAGAGGTAATGAAAGAAAGTTGGACTCAAAAGAGAATACGTTTTTCTCCTCAACAACTAAAGTGAGATTGAAGTTCCGCATTTTGGGTTTTGTGGTTTCCCTGCTGGAATTCGCCACATGGGATTTCTCTCCTCACATGACAGAGCAGGAGTGTAGTCTTCCTGATCAGATTTAGCTTTGACAGTTTGAGACTCCCTCTTCGCTTTCAAGGACTCTCTGGAGTTGATACGCCCTTGGCCCATCTTAGTTCACAGCTGCAGCACTTTTCTTCAGGCTTTCGGCCCTGACTTGTCAAAGGCTCCTCTCTACATTTTAGCTCCCACCCTCTTATCCAGGCTCACTGTTTTTAGCTTCTATATAGGAGTTTTATCGTCGTCTGCTTAATAAAGGTTTGGGGAGTTAAACTGTGCCAAACACTGAACCCCTGGATTCAGCTTATATTAAATATACCTATATAGATAACAAAATAAGTTGATACATCGGTGCTGCCACACTCTGAAACTGATTCTTCCCCCTCCAAAACTGGCTGAACCCCACTTATCCAGATAGAGGAATCACCCACACACAGCTTGTTGGGAAATAAGCTTCAAGTTATTGGCTTTCATCCTGTCCTTTACCACTGTCAGGCACCTGTCTAGCACACCAACCACAACATCTGAATACAGATGAAAAGCAGAAACAGAGTAGGGTGGGATACCACACATTTATGGCACCATGCAGATGTCAAACAGCACTCAGCATAGCACTGAAAATCTGATTATGTTAGTTCTATGAGGCCTCTAAATGGGTACATCACATAACTCACCCTCCCCACTCATGCCAAACTTCCCTCTACACATGATACCTTAAAGGTAAAGGGAAAGGTACACCTGACCGTTAGGTCCAGTCGTGGATGACACTGCGGTTGTGTGCTCATCTTGCTCTATAGGCCAAGGGAGTCGGTGTTTGTCTGCAGACAGCTTCTGGGTCATGCGGCCAGCATGACTAATCTGCTTCTGGTGAACCAGAGCAGCACACAGAAATGCCGTTTACCTTCCCGCTGGAGTAGAACCTATTTATCTACTTGCACTTTGACGTGCTTTCAAACTGCTAGGTGGGCAGGAGCTGGGACTGAGCAATGGGAGCTCACCCCGTCGCAGGGATTTGAACCACCGGCCTTCTGATCGGCAAGCCCTAGGCTCTGTGGTTTAGACCCACAATCTTTTACTTGCCCAATCGTTTCCTGCTTTCCACACCTGATCTAATCAAGCCCTTCTCAGGAGAAGTTAGTTTGCAACAGTTTAATAAAAGATACCCAGCCCTCCACAGTAACCACCAAAACGACCATCCTCCCCCAACAAAAGGCCTAATTTCTCTGCAAACCTCAATAGAGTAGCTTGCCTAACACTTCCTGTTGAGTCAAAGCTTCCAAAACGCACATATCAGGGCATTCCACATAAGCTCACCAGAATTAATTTACATGTTTTGGATGGTAGTCAGCAGACTTCTCACTTGTGGCAGTGTTTCCTTCCAGATCTCACCTGGGTCTCTTCTCTCCATCATTTCCCCATCTTTTATATGGAGAGTTGAATGTTGCCTGTCCTTCACCAAGACCCACAGATCCACATACGGTAGTTTTTGTATTGCTCACTTTCTTTTTGAACACCTCTACAAAGCACTTAGAAACCACAAGCCAGGGTTTGTTTGTCCCCAGAGAATTGCCACTTACAATAGCAACAGTATCTGAGTGAGAAAGGAATAATTTTTTAAAAAAACCAACCACATAAAACCTTTTAACTAATTCCCCCCCAGTTTTTATTTTCTTTTTGACACAGTTTTATACCCTTCTGGGATTTGGATAAGAATCCATTTATTTATTGCAATATTTCTTTTTAAAAAGTAAATCATTATCATTGAATGTGTCTGTGCATATATATCTGTTTGTTTATGTGTGTGTATACATACCATAACATGCATTTTATACCCTTTTAAAGTTGTTGTCATTCTTGACACTCTTTTGTATTCCTGTATCATTTTGTGTATATTCTCTAGAATGTGGGGTTTTTTTAGTCCCAATAACATCAGAAAACTATGAGTAGCCACAACACACAAATATCTTCCCATGTGGGACAACCCCTAGGCCTTTCTCTTTTCAAGCAGCAACCATGCTGCAAAGTAATGGTGTGACCTGCTTTTTAAGCCACTGGACTCCCTGCGTTTATTATGCAGATAGTGGTGATTTTGGTTCAATCCAACACTTTAGTCAATTCCAACCATGGTCTTTTCTCTCCCCATTTTACATCCCAAACAAGAATCTTATTTTCCAATCAATGCACACACCCAGACATCACATAATGGTCACCCTGCTGGGATGACCCCCTCGCCCAGTAAGCAACTCTTGTTAGCTACAAGCAATTTGGAGTTTCAGCAATCCTTATCACATCTGTATTGTTGGCTGTATTTGTTCACAAACGAATGAGCATGGTGGTTAAGAAGCAAGCATGGTAGGATTTCACGCTGGCTACTGCTGTTGTATATTATATTTGTCCATAATTCACACAATTTCTGGGAGGCAGTAAAACAGCCTTTCACCAAGTATGTATTTTTCATGTGCACTCTCCAAAAACAATAATTTATAAGCAAATGTTCGTTTCTTTTACAGCCCTCCTATGGTATTCCGGTGTCATAATTTATCCCAAGGCTTTCTAAGTCAGCCCCAACACAGTAAAAGATCATTAGAAGACACAACAAAACTTTTGTTCTGGCAAAACCAGTAAGAAGATTTCCTGCAGTACACATGCTGGCTAAATTAATTCTAGAACTAACGCATTAGGGGTATTTTATGTCCATGGCTCATAAAATCTGCCAACATTTGAAGCCAAGAGGAACAGAATCTGAATGAGGTGACAGCCACAACTTACATTAGAATTGGTTTACCAGCTATTATACCAATTTTATGAACTACATGCATAGCTGCAGCCTCTTTAACAAACTTGGAAATGACTCTAGTCTTTTTCAATCACAGGGATGCCAGCAAGTGAGCATAAGGAGTTCATAGACCATCCCAAAGCCAGCGGTGGACCCAGACTCTTGGCTCTCATTTTGTAAAAAGGAAGTCAGCAAGAAATCTAAACATGGAGGCATCTAGAAAGCAAAACGTGGAGGCAAGCTTCTAAGAATCTGCTGTTGCTAAGGTCGCTTAATCATTCACTGTTGCTAAGAAACCAGAGGAAGAAATGCTGGGATTCAGGATGGGGGGGGTGCCTCCCAGAACAGAAGAAATCAGGACTATGAACTGTCACAGTTAAAGCAAGGGGGGGGCTGGTTTTCTGCATGCTTATTTTTCTTTACATCATCTGTATTTGTGGTTGAATATTTGTATATTGCTTTTTCTTCCAGGAATTGCGTACATTATCCTCCCCTCCCACTTTATATCTTTGCAACAGCCCTGTGATATAAGCTGGACTAAGTTAATATATGTACATAAGCAGCAGTTCTTGCCAGTAGTTGGGTGGATGCAGGGGCCCCAATCCTCATACAATGTACCATTGCCATATTTTCTCCCTCTACCCCTCCCTCTTGCACATTCTCTGTCTCTCATGCACATACGTTCCATTCCATTTCATTCACTTCAATGGAACAGGGCACCTGTGATGTATATGGCATAAGCATGGAGGGAATGGAATGTTCAAATGGGAATGATTCCTCCAGCCAGAATATTAGATTGGCAGAAACACAAAACAAAAGCCTCTGAAATGCTGCCTGTACTCTGGAATGTCTTCCCTAAAGAGGCTTGGTTAAATTCTGCCCTCCAGGATTTTGGGACCTTTCTTTATAAATCAACTTTTTAAGCTTCTCTTAGATAACTCATTTACTGCTGTATTATTTTGTTTTTCAATCTTGGCTCTGCTTGTGCTCATCTATAAGACGTTTGTGTTTTAGCAGTATTTTAACTGTGTTTTAAACATTTTGTTGGGCCTGACTTGGACCCTGGGAAAGTTCCTGCTTTACACTCACCCATACCCATTTTCCTCTTCAAAAGCCTTGGCAGGTTATGCCCTTGGATATTTTGTTTTAAGAGCTCTGCCCTTTGTTTGTTCTTGCTTTATACCCACTCACAGTGCAATCCTCAGCATATTTACTTCATTGCAGCTTACTGCCTAATAAGTGTATTTAGGATTGCAGCCTTAATATGTCAGTGGAACTGGAGCTCAAGTCAATTCAGGTTTTCCTCTAGAACCTGTGGAGCATCTTTTTGTGCCTGGGTGTGACAGCCAGCTAAGCGCTCCTGAGAGAAAACACAACCTCTGCCTGTTTGGGTCCTATGGGCCTTAGGGGGGATTAAAATGGGCAAATACTGGTAAGCCAATTTTCTTTGACTGAAACTGTATGTACGTATGTACATATGTAATTATGTACATAGAATACAGCAAATGCTCCTAAAGAGCTAAATGCATAAGTAATTTGTTTAAAAGATTAACAAGGCAACAGTCCCCGTGACTATTTACAGAGAGTAAAATAAAAAACATTTTTTACTTGCAAACTTTGTAGTCAATCCAAGTGGTTTGCAGAGGTGCTGGACACTTCAGAGATGCTCCTTTGCAAATATTTTCAGTCCCAAAGTGGGGGAACAACCGCAGCAAGTGGCTGTATGGAGGACCTAGACCTGCAAGTATAATCCAAGGATAACAAATTATAACATATACAATGCCAGATATACAAAAAGGGGGGTCCCCACCCCCTTGCTAATTAATCACATGTAAATTTAGGCATGCATTTACATAAATTAAAATGACCTTATGCAGAGTGATAAGAGCCCAGAAATATTATCAAGTTCTTGATAATAAACCACTGAGGGGCTCTCCTTTTACAGTGCCAAACCAGCTCATTCGTGGGAGATATATTAGCAAGATCCATCTAAGGCAGAACAAGAATACAGGAACCACACAAATTAGGAGCCAAGCTTTAGAAGTGCTCTTGCACACAATCATATTTCAAAAACTGCCAAGGAGACACTCATTTCAATAGGGGGAAAAAATGGGCAAAGCATAAAAAGGAGTGCCTAGTTCCAGAACAAAATACTATTTGGACCATCTCTGGAGACGAAAAGTTCTAGTTGCTATTTGGAAGGAAGATGCTAACATCTGGACCATTATTCAGAGTGAGGCAAGCTGCTTAGATTAAGTACCTAATAATAAAAGAAACCACAAATGTGTCTAGGGGAAAAGCAGCTGTCTTGGAATCTCTGGCAGCCCCAACCTTGCACATGTTTTATAGTGCTGAGAGGAGACTACAAAATCCTACCATTTATGTAAAGGCTTAACGTTTCCTTGTTGAGACTCCTTCTGCCACTATAGACCAATTTCTCTTTGGGATTTGGGACACAGGCCTCATTTTTGCACTTTGAATCCTCAAATACAATTCTGTCAGCATAATTCTTCAGTCTCCTGCAGTCTTGAAGATTTGTCTGGTACAGAAGTTCATCTCTAGTTCGCCATGGTGACCTCAGGGAACATATTCAATATTTCATTGTTAACTTCATTTTAGACTGGAAGCTTGGAAACTCAATTCGACAGCAGTGAGCTGAACCAGTTTCAGGCAGAACTATATACGGTATTCAGACCTTGCAGGTAACCTTGAGCTGTCTGTTGCTTCCTGAGAAAGTGAAGGAGTCCAACATGCTTCTAAGCTGTTATACTTTGTTAGCCTCAGAATCAGCTCAAATGCGAAAGCAATGATCTGTATGCAGTTTTCCATAGCAAACCCCTGCCATATATTATAGAAGACATGTATTCTCAGCTTTAAGGGCAGCAAGAGTGTTTTTAGATATCACAAAAGCGGTTTGAAAGCAGTTATGGATCTTGCATGGAACAGGAAACACTGTTCAGATCTACGAATTCAAAAATTCTCCCACTGAGTCAGAATGAAACATCACTAGCATAACAATCTGTCTCCAGTGCAGTTAATGAAGCTGTGGCCAGTTTCAACCTATTTCTGTCTCCTGGTCTGTTATTTGGTTTTACATCCTTGCCTAGCCCTTGCCTGGGGCCACTAGGACAACTGCCTTTCAACCATCAATCACCCAGCAATTTGCCTGTAAACCTGCAAATTGCAAATATGATGCTGAAAGTATCTTACCCTTCTCCTTCTAGTACCACAAAGTGTATTTCAAACTACAGCCCTGAATATTTTCTACAAAGGATATCCTGTCTGCAGAGGCAGACTTTGGTCTTTGAAATTTCTGTGGCACCCTTTGCGAGGCCAAAATTTGGCACCCCCTGCCACTCGTCTTCCATTCTGCTCAATTTACTACAGGTAGTTGCAGTGTTCTGTGGCATCCCCTAGGCTCGGCACCCAATGCAGCAGAACCAGTCACACAGCCCTAAATCCACCTCTGCTGTTTGCCTTGTCAATTCCCAAACACCAAGCTGAGGTATTGTTCCCTAACTCACCACAGTCAGCAGTATGAGAACATGGCAAATTTTACAGCACTGATAAAATATACAAATTTAGAAGAATAGAAACCATTTCTAGTCTATATAAAAAGTTATTTGTCAAGCAACAAATGTAATTTTCTATATGGAAAAAGAATTAAATATTACGTAAAAGAAAACACAGTAGTTAATTGAGCTTTGTTTTCTGTATGTTTAAGCCATAGTTTCAAGTGCACTCAATATGGCATTTAACCTTGCATTTTAAGTTCCCTCCTAATAAAAGAGGGATAGTTTTTAAAAACCAGCAAGTTAAATGAACTGTCTATATTTACTCACACATATCTCCTTGAAGGATTACTTGCTTTTACATTGCTTTGAAGACATGGGATATCAGGTTGTTACTCGCATCCATGTCCCATCCCCAGAATGTCTTATGGTGGCAATAATTGATGGCTTCAAATCTCCTTTTACTTTTAGCTCATACTACATGTGGATGGAGTTACAAATTCTACAGGTTAACAAGAGATCACAGGGGTCACCAGCTGAGCTTACACCATAAACTGCCTTGGATAAACATAAGGAATGCTTCAGTCTCCCAAAAAGCATTCCAAGAAAAGAATTCAATTCTCCCTCAAAATGGATCAACAGATCTTTTAATCTGCTCCCAGTTTGCTTCTATGTCACATAAGGAAACGCTTTCTACATGGGGGTAACTTGTTGCATTAAAATGGACACACGTTCGTCTGCTAAAATATGCTGAGCTAATTTATGCCATATGTGAAAAGGAAGGAATTGGTCTTGTGCTAAGTATCCTTAAGGCAGAAGCAATACAGTACAAAAAAAGAGAGTAAAATAATGTTTGCTTTTATATGTTCTCCTGGCAGTTGCAAAGACATTAGAAACTGCACAGATGTTCACAGAGGACTCTAGTGCCCTCTTTCTGCTCTGGTGAAACTTGCACATTAATTGGACTGTAAGATTTGTAACAAAACTAGTATTTGTGCATGCCAGTTAGGCAATCATTAATACACTGGTAGATATATTGCTTTCATTTGTGCTTGCTCACATCTCTTGGACTTAGTTATGACCCTGAACTAGAGGACACTGCAGGACATAAAAGGGGATTTCCACCAGAAATGTTTTCAAACAATGACAAATGTAACATGAGAAGGCTAAAGAGAAGCCATTCAGGGATCATAAATCTGGAGAAAGAAAACCCTAAATGTCAAATTTAACTAGTCTTATGATTTGGGAGATAGGGAAGACCTTGAGTTTCGGTGCCTGTCTGTGTGTCCCATAGCACTAAGTAGATCATTTCAGGGAGGAACTATCACAAATGTCAATCTAGAAAGAATTTTGAATTTAGGGTGGGGAAATGAATAGTAATTGCTCTCAGCTACAATATAACAATGGGTGTCAAATTGAGATGTTTCTTACTGACAGTAGTTCACTAGCATGAAGGGTATATGTCTTGCAGAAATCCTTCTTCAGTTCATTCTGGGAGACCAGAGCTCAGTAGGACCTACCAACATCCCAAGGCTTCCAGAGCCTTTCACAAGGCTGTCTACTCCCTATAGTTTATTTCTGACACACTCCTTTTCACATTCCATCTTTCTCACAGCCTGACTTATGACTTCTGTTACTAGTTTAGGCTAGAAGACTGTGCTGGCCCAACCCTTAGGTGGGATTAAGCTGCTGCCTCAGGTTGAAGAAACCCCAGAGCCACCACCCACCCCATTGCCACCATCCACCCCATTGCCTCCACTGCCCCTGGAGATGCAGCACCAGCATCAACCTTGATTTCTGGCAATTTTTTGTGAGATCTCACAGAAATCACAGGTGTGTGACATCTTGCTGGAAATCAAAGAGATTGCATCGGAAATCTTCTCTGCTGGTGGCAAAGGCGGGGCAGGTAGCAGTGGCAGGGCAGAGCACCACTTCCTGTTTCTCCTCAAGCAGCGAAACAGTACCTACTGCCCCTGCTAGAGTGATTTTGGAAGCATCTACCATCTGGGTTGAACTATTTTGAGCCAGAAAGGGTGGGGGCTAGCATTCAGCCCAGGAGTCAGTTCATCAATGCATGACTGCAAGAAATTCACCTGGTGTTTGAAAGTACAATTTGCCTGAACTTACGTGCCTTTCTGAATTCTTGTTTTAGAATAGGTGCTTGAAGTAAAGACACGTCATCTCTTTCATCAGCTATACTTATGCTTGTCTGTTGTTCAGAACTGCAAGGTCACCTGTACTGCTGTAATGCTACTCTTGCTCATCAGAGTGCAGGGCTCTTGCATCATGAATTCAGACAGATCTGCTGGCGCTATTAGCCATAGAAGGCCTATGTTTCTGCAGTGGTGGGAGACCCATGACTCTCCAGATTTGGCTGGACTCGCATCAGATGGAGTCAGCATAAGCCAATGGTCAAGGATGATAGCAGCTGTAGTCCAGGAACATCTGAAGGGCCACAGATTTCCCATTCCTATGCTATGAGTTATGCTCCAGTTTCCCTTGACTGCTGTCCTTACCTTCTGGTAACCATTCCTGACACCTACCTACCGTCCTCATTTTTGCTATTTAGTGATACCTTGTAAAAAAAACCTGTCCATATGAATTATTTAAAATGTCATTCTGCACTCAGTTCCCCAGGGCTCTCAGAATTAAATTTCTGTTTGAAGGGTGGGGAAGGAATGAATCTTGATTCTACTCAAGTTTAATTGCACATGCATCAACATTAAGGCTGGGATCCTATATCTAATTATCTGGGAGTAAGGCCCATTGAACTGAATGAGACTTACTTCTGGGTAGACATCCTGCCATTTCATATACTGCAACAGCAATGATAACACACTGTAGGGCCATTCATTTTTTCATTTAACTTAGAGTATATAATTAACCCAAGGATACCCTAAGGGAGTCTATAATATTTCCATATGTGAAACCTTGGAGACTATTCTATAAGATTGCCAGCAATGATAACAATTTATACCATTAGTTGATGATAGGTGCTCAGCAGTTTTGGAAGTCAAGCACTTGGAATTAAATATGTTTGAAGCCAAAGTTAGAGTAGGAAAGAAGTAAAATAATAGGAAAGTATAATTATCATTAAGTAGAAGATGGAAAGAGAATCTAATTTAAAGTACATTAAATGCTTATTCCTCTTTCCTGTTCCCACCATGGAAGAGTACAGAGCAGCACTTTATAAAGACAAACTGGGAGAGAAAACGTATGAGATCCATTAACATGCTTAAACAACATTTTAAGGAGAGATTGGAAAGGCATGTTGCTAAGACAGGTGGAACACATACAAACAAACAGACACAAACAAAATAAGTCTGGTCCAATATATATACATTTTTATGACTGGCCAGTTGGACATGAACATTATTTTGCCAGCCTTACTTAGCTATTTCCGTACCTGCTTAAATGTGATAAATAATTTTACCTTGAATCATTTTTTTTGTTCAGTGGCCATAAATATGACAGTATATTGCAGAGTCCTGATTAGATGAGATCCCAAGTCCCAGTGTGTGATGTGAATTAATAACTGTCTGGCTGCTGGCGATTACAGCTTTGGTAAAGGAAGTCAGCAATTCAACAACATTGCCTGAGTTCAAAGCACAAAGAGATCAGTCTTTTTTTCTGACCCCTTCTGCGAGGAAAGTTAGGTGTGCACCACGTATGGCTTCTAATTTTTCAGCATGAAATAAACTAATATTTCTATTGCAAGCACATAGTTCTTTGTAGAAAAATGCTTTTTTTTGAGCCGACCATACAGCAAGTGGAGAGCTGGAAACAGCAGAAGTACTGCTATATTTGAGCTATGAAACTTCAAAGAAATTGCTGAAAACTTTCTTTTAGAAATCACATCCCCACCCCCCGCTGTCTATGACTGCAAACACGGGGAGGTGGACAGGCACTTGGAAGAGCATCAGTCACACTGGTTGGACTTTGGGTTATTTGGTAGGTGGTGTGATGGGTGGAGCTGACACAATGAAATCATTCAACAGTATCACCCATTTGGAACGAACACCCTGAACTGCTGTCCCACGAACAATCCAGGATCATGTGTCCAGGAACCAGGAACCATGGGAAGGATTTGACCATTGTTATACCGGTCATGGATGATCAGGAGCCCGGTGCATTACCAGGGACTGTAACCCCTGCTGCCCAGAGTAATCAAAACAGTGCCACTCAAGAAAAAGGTCTCAAATTCAGTGCTATAACTCAGTGTGGCGATTCTTTGGCCCTGCCTGTAGTTTCTGCCGAAAGGCTTTTCCAAAAACTCAATAATTCCAAATTCCCACAATTGCCTCTGTCAAAAAAATGTGCATGGCATGCAGCATTTATTCTACACTCCCGGCATTTCCCTTTTACTTGTCTTACCCACGCATCTGCACGGCTCCAGGTGCGTGCCGTACTCTCTGGAAAGCCATGAAGGAGCTCGGTGACAGGCAGACAAGCAACATTCTGCTGCAGGAGGTAGCTGGGGGCCTTATTAATGGAAAACATCTGGTGTGCAGGGATAGTCGGGAGCAAGCTGGATTTTATATATTAGCTCGGTGCAAATTGCCAGCTCAGTGCAACAAATAGAGTCAATCAGATACGTTGTCCCGAGGAATTTCTGGCACATGGATAGGTAATGGATATTTAATGTTTAGTAGCTATGGAGCATGAAACGAAATATTACGACTCTATGGAGGCACCATTTTGTGTTCTCCCTCTCTCCCCCTCCCATCACACCTACACACACACACACACACACACACACACACACAATAAAATGAAAATACACAGCTTTATCTTACATGGAAAGTGGGGCCATCCACATAATAATAATATTAATAATAACACAATAGAGCTTTTTGTGTTTATAGTCTTCTTGCCCTGACATCAAACCTATATCCTCTAACTCAGGAAGCTCAGGCCCAAAGGCCAAACGTCACCAAGACTCCTTATTTCTTTCTTTAGAGCATTTGTACCCCTTTCTTTGGCCATAAAAGCTCCCAAAATGGCTTACATCTCATGAAAATAAGATGCCCCTGCCAGTCTGATGGAACGGCTGCTCCCAGGTCTTCTCCATCCAGAGGCATGTTGAGGCTGCTCCGCTGAGGCGCAAGGCGGCTTCTTTTCTCAGCTGAAAAGCTTAACGAGCCCCTCTCTGGCTCCTGTGAACCGGAGCAGCTGTGGGCTGCTTTTCCTCAGCTGAGGCGTGGCTTTCCCACATGTCAACTGTTAGCTGGGCGGCTGAAGAGTCTCAGCAAAGCCCCACTTTGCCTCCGGCTCATGAAGAAATCCTCTCCGGAGCCCGTAGACGATATTCCCTTCAGGTTCCAGGGAGGGTCTCTTCATGGGGGGCTTTGCTGAGGCTAGTCAGATCCCCACACTTCCAGACCCCAGCTGAGAGGGGCCGGAATGCCATTCCGGAGACTTCTGGCTGAAAGAAAGCCCTGGATACACTCTTGGCTGCAGCACAGCTGCTGCTTATTACACTCAGTCAGTAGAGCATGAGATTCTTAATCACGGGGTCATGGGTTCAAGCCCCACATTGAGCAAAAGATTCCTGCATTGCAGGGGGTTGGGCTAGATGACCCTTGAGGTTCCTTCCAACTCTACATTCCTGTGAGTCTGTGAATGTCCAGCTCCACCAGTGGAGCCAACACAATGCTCCCACCAGTGGGCCTTACAGTCACCTCACCCCTCCCAATAAACAACAGGGAAGCCATTGCAGCAGTGGCGTAGCGTGGGTTGTCATCACCCGGGGCAAGGCAAGTAATTTGCGCCCCCTAACCCGTGGATTTGCGCCCCCTAACCCATGGATTTGCCCTAACCCCAGATGTTGCGCCCGGTGCGGCCCGCCCCCCCTGCACCCCCCACGCTACGCCACTGCATTGCAGGGATGCTAATGCTACCGGCTGCGTCCCACAGGCTGAGCCACTACTGGAACCAGAAACCCTCAGTCAGAAACCCAGAGATGGAGCCCACAGGAAGGCTTTCTTGTGGAGAGGAAAACTGGATCTCACCATTTGCGTGAGAAAGTGTTGAATTTTTGGGCTATGATTAAAAGGACACTTAGGTTGGATTTTTCCCTTCACGTTATATCCAAAACCAGCAGATGAATAAAAGTGAAGTTAGAATTGCTCTTCAAACCACACAAAACTCCAGGCAAGGTGATAAATCTGGATTTTTAGCAATAATGATGAATGTGTTTATTTCCGAAGGCCTTCTGCATCTAGTATGGTTTTTTTTTAATATTTTGTATTCCCAAAGTTGATGAAAAGATGACTTAAAGGTGACTTTTCCAATAAGCAAGATAAACAAGGTTATAGCTACCACACATTTTAAAAGAAGCTGTTCTTTATCTTTCTGCCATTCATACCATGTGGCTATATTCCTATATACCTGTAACCCTTTTGAACTCAGCGGGACTTGCTTCTGAGACAGTATGCATAGGATTCACGGTCAGTAAATGAATAAGTTTCAGAGAGCTGATCAACGGAGGGAGGGACTTGAATTAGTTGGCCGCTTTATTACTTGGAATCATACATAAAATCAATTACCTGGGGTTTTGTTTTTTAAAAAACTGCTCTTCTAACAGAACATATCTGCTCATTCAGGAGAATCACTAATTTCTCACACCCTTCCAAGAGCAATTCAGCTTTTCAGTGGGGATTGGGTGCTGCAGATGGGAAGCATTCGCTTTGGGAATGATGGCCTAAACCTAGTAATAAAGAACCTCTTTTACAGTAATCTAGCTCCCTTTAGTAAGTATCTAGAGTAATGATTACTGGTAGTCTTTTCAGGGCTTTATGAAAGTAGTAAACCATGGTTACATCTTTACATGCTTTTGACCCTTTCTTACATCCCAAGACAGCCTTGAAAGATATTTGGAGGACAAAGACATTAAAATTTGATTATCATTTCTTCTGACAATACTGTGTTACTTGAACATATAAAAAAGGCAACTGGGACAGTCAATTTTTCATTGTTTGGTGACCTTGCAATTTTTTAATGACCTCACTGGGCACAAGGTACATGGAATAGATTCTCTGTCAAAAGTAATATAATCCTTTTGTAACAGGAGATGGTAGTGAAATCGTTTGTCCCTTGGATAATTGTATCCCTGTAATCAGGAAGCGCCTGGATAGCATTTGTCAAGGCAATTTTCTTTTGAAGAGATAAACAGAATTCTAAGCAACAAGGCAACAACTTGCTCTGAGCAGGTCAAATTGTCAGATTTCATTAAAACGTCCAGTTTTCTTTATGTGCTATACCTGGGTGTATCTATGTGCTTCCATCCATGGCTATGAAATGCAGAAATCCGTTCTGTTACACTTTGGCTTTAACCACACACTTGAGAAACAAAAAAATGTATTGCAAGTAAACCTATTTTTCTTTGAGTCAACGTTAAAAATATATTGCAAGTTTTAGTATTAGGCATTCAGGGCAAAATACTATTTTGTTTTGCGCAAGAGGTTTTAGATAGCTGTGCCACCTGCCCTTTTAGGACAAAGAAGCAAAACATGAAACATTGTATGTGCACACATACACCATCTGTTAAAGGGAATAGTCATGCACATGAAAGCTTGTGTGTGCAGATTCCCAGTGGGGCTGAGAATTGTGAATGCTTTATATGAAATACCTGTGGGTGGATTTTTGCATCCTGGGGTTATACATGCGATTCCAATCATACCATTAGAATCATATACCCAGCACATGGCAGATGTCACTGTCAGTTTTGACATTGCTGACCACATTTTGGGAGACATGAAAGAACTAAATGTAATAATGCAATATACTGAATGAAACTCTCATGAAACATGCAGCCTTCATACAATCAAGCTCATTGCAGAAGAGTGTCTGTATTATTATACTCTGTTTAAACCAGGCATGTTCATTAGGACACCGCAGTGGATAATACAAAGTGCTAGACAGGAGCTATATATTATGGGTGTGTACATGCCCTAAGATTTGCCTTGTAACTGCATTTTTTAACATTCTGGTTTGTTTCTGAGTTGCTCAGTGCACTCTCCACTTTGCTCTGTTCTCCAGTTTCTGAGGTCTTCAACATAAAACAGTGTTGTGTTCCGCATTCACTTGGAGTCTAAAAATGGCCATAACATTTTCTTCTTTGGGCCCAAGTGGATGAAATAGGATTCCTTCCATGGTGTATTAATCTCACCAAATTCTAGGAAAATAGGTCTAGGGGATTTTGTAGGGGGATTTACCTCCATAATCCATTTTAGGGTAATACCATATTAATAGGGCCAACAAAAATTCCAAAATCCATATTAATTTCATATTTTTGAGGGGGGGAGTTTTGTCTTCCTTCTAACCTTAACATACGGTAATTAAGAGACAGCCAAATGGAACTCAGGAAAACCTCTCTCTGCTGTATTATTATTATTATTATTATTATTATTATTATTATTATTATTATGTAGGTCTCTCACTTCCATTTTCTCTGCTTGAATCCATTATTTATTTACACTGCACTCTACCAGGAAAATAAATACTGGTTTATAAATGGGGCAGGAGGGAAAAACAGGTTGTCTAGAGTCTCTTAATCTGTAATAGAAGCAAGCATGAAATAAGCAGACCGATAATGAGCCAATTGAAATTCTGGGCTTTTAAAGATAATCCTAAACAATTTACATCCTTCTGCATGCTAATAACACAATCACTTATGTTTAGTAGTACAAGACAATTCACTATCACGCAGCAGCTTAATAGCAAATGAGAACGTTCCAATGTCAGTTGGAAGGATAGCATTATTAGATTTCATTGCCTTGTTCTTATAATGCCCCATCAAGTCATTGCTTAAGACAGGGATTTGTTTGATCTATTTAGGAAGCATCTGATTCATGGTCACAACCCTATTAAAATGCAGAAACAATGAAATTTCTTCCCTGTCCTCATCACTGTAGCAGCCCTGAGCTGTTGGAAAGGCTAATAATGCTTTGTTTTAAAAATTGCTTTTAAAATGTCACCTTGAAATTTAAGGTCAAAAGTGAAGCACAAAAATATATGCTAGCAAGTGGGAAAATAAGGGTACCAGTGACTGCTATGCTATCTCCAGGATCAGAGGTAACATCTTCTGAATATCTGTTGCTGGGGAACAATGGAAAACAATTCTGTCCACCTGTCCTGCTTGTTGGCTTCTCAGGGGCACTGTGGAACTGAAAGGTGTGTAAAAAATGCTGAATGAATGAATTTTGCTTGGGAATTCAGGGGAACAGGATGCTGAAGTAGATAAACCCTTGATCAGACCCAGCAGGGCGCTTCTTATGGCAAAGATATATGCACTGTATTATTTAGGGCCCATCAAATCAAGAAGCAATTTTTATTCTTAGGGAAAATGGCATTGCCAAATGTTATGTTCACATGATTGTCAAGAATGAATTGTAACAAGTAGATTTAATTACCACAAATATGGAGCTAATGGTAAATATTACATTTAATTGCTTTCCTCATGTTTATAGAAGTGAAGAGAATACTCCTCTAATCAATGTGTTCAAAAGAATGTAGTCAAATCCATCTGTTAGAATCTCTCCGTCCTCAATATCAAAATTAAACTAGTAATAACAAGTAATAAATATTTGCATCCATAATAACTAAAATGGATGCATTGCTTAAATATTTTACTGTGATTGAAAAAAGGTTGGGTAATCCTATTTAGATTTATTGACATACTGTGCAATCAAACTCCAGATCCACCGGGCTGGAGGGGTTTATGTAATATAGCACAATGGCTCTTCTGGTATAAAAGGTAAAGGTAAAGGACCCCCAGACGGTTAAGTCCACTGAAAGAAAACCATGGGGTGCAGCACTCATCTCGCTTCAGGCCAAGAGAGTGGGGGTTTGTCCACAGACAGCTTTCAAGGTCATGTGGCCAGCATGACTACATCACTTCTGGTACAACAGAACACCGTGACGGAAGCTAGAGTGCACAGAAACACCGTTTACCTTCCCGCCGCAGCAGTACCTATTTATCTACTTGCACTGGTGTGCTTTTGATCTGCTGGGTTGGCAGAAGCTGGGACACAACAATGGGAGCTCACCCCGTTACGTGGATTCAAACCGCTGACCTTCCAATCGGCAAACCCAAGAGGCCCAGTGGTTTAGACCACAACACTCCCCATGTCCCCCTCCTGATATAGTACCCCCACCAGAAGACATATCCCCACCCAAAGAAGACCACGTGCCCACTTACAGGCAGCACTCACCTGCCTGGTGTAACAACCCCCACCCAAAAGGGGTGTGATGGGTTATGCCAGGACAATGAGAGATTTGACAAACCAGGAATTTTAGTTCTCTCTGGTGGTATACAAAGAAAGAACAGAAAATATTACAGGACTCCCTTGACTAAGAGGACATTAGCGAAAGCTGTTGCCTGGCAACCACCACCCAGGGAAGATTTACCCCCTCAAATTGAGTGAGATCTAGCTGCTTAGCCTCATGCTCTGACTTCAGAGAACATAAGTCAGAATGTTGCCTGGTAGGCAGAGGCTGACAGGCAATACTAGGGAAGGGCAGGAAATGAAAGTTGAAAAATTCTGACACCACAGCGGTACCATGTTATTTCTGTTCTTGATGCCAGAGTTGAATGTGATTTATATTGTGGGAATCTTTTGCAAATTGCTTTGAGAGCCTCTCAGGGCCATCTAATACGATAGAAGTTTTCAAAACAAAACAAAACAAATAAACATTTAATGCAATATGTATGTTTTGGGAAATTTATGTTGAATGTACTGTACAAACACCAGAAATTAGAAATAAGCAGAAGATATGAAGAATGTGTAAAAACTGACATGAACAAACAGAATATTATATATCACTCAAGTCTTCACTTAGTGACCATGTATATTGACTGGCAATGAATGTAGTTCCTCAGATAAATTTACATCTTCCAAATTCACTTGGGAACTATGCATACTGACAAACCACTGTATGAAATATCCAGTTTATACTGTCAATTTGAGCTCATTTTCCATGCCTTCATGTAAATGCACACCATATCTATACGTAGTCTCCATTCAACACACATCAGTCTCAACACCAGTGCTTTTTTTCTGGCAGTACGCAACAGTATGAAGTACTACCATCATTGGGGGGGGGAGAGGGGGGCTCTCGGACCCTGTCAACACACCATGTCGCTTTCCCCAAGCCTGGGAAGCGTTTGGCCTGCTTAGGGAAGGAGGTGCAATGCTCTGACACAATACTGAAGCCTTGCTGCCAAAGCTGGGCAGGGGAAGTCTCTTCACCTGGGAGGCAGTGCCCCGGTAGGTGGGTGGGCAGGCGAGGGATCATTAAGCAGCTCACCACCCAGCCTTGGCTTCAGGCCACACCCCTCCCTCATGTGCTGGGCCCTCTCCCTGCTTCCTGGTGAGTACAGGCACTTTTTTCTAGGAAAAAAAAACACTGCTCAACATATACCCTCAAATTTCTTTAAAGTGGATGGTTTTTAAAAGGAGCTCTACACTGTTAGGCAACATTAGGTACAATGAAATGCAGGAGAAAACAGAACAGATCACTCTTTTCTGCTGAAATGGGATTATATATGCATAAGAGCTATTCTATGCAGAATGATAGAGCTCTTAGTATCGTCAAATACTAGATCATTAAAGAAAGTGTTCAATTCTTTTTTTTTACTAGTAACATGATGTAGAATGTCACTGCAGCCATCAATATTACAATAAATACTTGCAATTACTATAACAGTGTTGTCCACTGCACAAGAAAACACCATAAAGAAGCAGAAACAACCCAGAAGTCAGCTTATCAAACCAACACATCTGGAGATTCAAACAATAAAGCTTATATGAAGGGATATCATAGATATGGCAAATGAAATAATATAGAAGAAAAAACAATTTAATCATATTTTAAAAGCTTTTATAAACAACTTATTTTAAATATATTCAAATATATTTTAAATATATTCAAATATATTTTAAATATATTCAAATAAATATATTCAAAAATAATGTTTTGAAATGAAGAATAATAATTTAAAAGTTCTAGAATTATACTGTTTCTGTTCATGTATCTGGTTTTGCTGCTGCAAAATTGGTGCATGCAAACCAGAAAGACAGAATGCTCCAGAACTATCATGCATTTTTTTAAAAAATGTATATTTTCAGGCTCTACCTATATTAGTGCTTCAGACTATAGTATAAATTATTGCTGGTCTTCAGTAGGTACTTGTTCAGCAGCAAGGCAATCAGTCTCATACTTTTTCTTCAGACCTTTTAGGTATATTCGCAAACTGTCTGGATCCAGTCGAGAGTTGCGGGCAGTTTGAACTAACATATTTGCTAAGTGATATATAGCCTTCTTCTTTAATGTCTCAGGAGTACTTCTTTGTTGCTTCTGTTATTTAAAAGGACATGAACAAATTAAAACCATACTTTTAGCATTATATTTACTATTGATTAGTTACTTAGTTGCCTAATGCCAACAATCTACTGGGGACTAACAACAGATTTTAAACTCACAAAAGTTTCAGCTATAAACAATTAACATTATACATTTAATTAACATAAACGTTTCAAAAGCACATCAACCGCCAAAAGGAAAAGCAAAACTCAGAATGTCACCATTGAATAAGCCATGACAACCAACTCAACATATAGGGAATAAGATAGATGCCAAAAGTGTTGGGGAAAACTTTGCACAGATGGGGGACTACAACCAAATTGTTCAAGTCAGGAGAGGCATTCTGATAGGTCTTGTGATCCCAAGCTGCATAATGCTGTAAATTAAAACCAACACTTTGAATTGGGCTTGCAAATGTATTGGCAGCCAATGTCGAGGCTGCACTATCAGCGGTGAAGTTGGACCAATTGCACCAGCAAGGGGGCCTAGACTTAGAACTTTCATTTATTAAAAACATGAACAAAAAACAATTGGCCTCCAATTAAGAAAGTTAAAATGTGAAACATGCAGACAGATGAGCCAATTTGAACTGATAATTTGAGTTATACGTGGTGGTTTTTGCTTTAATTTTTTAAAAAATCATTCTTTTATTCCTATGGTACGCTGCATTAACTGCCACTATGTTGCCTGTATATACAATGCAAAATAAATAAATTACTGAATTTACTTCCAAGCAAAATTGTTTCAAATCAGCACCTAACAAAAAGAGCTAACACCAGAGAATGTTTTGACATACCGACATTTGTCTAGAAATCAGAGTTATGATCTCCTTGGCATCCTGTATTATTGATGGTGGAAGAGAAGAAACCTCTGCAGCTTTAAGTCCTAAATATAAAACATATGAAGCTGTTTTTAATTGTCAGAGGTAGAGAATGTTACATTTAATCAAAAAGTCTATGAGGACCTATGATGATGTAATGCTCCTGGTCTTTTAACCAAAGCTAAAAGATTAGGAGCAGAGCAGGCCACAAGATGACACGTAACCTCCACCTATCCTCCCCTCCAAAATCCCATCTCCTTTCCCACGTGAGCTTAAACCATGGATTAGTGTTACATCTGCATAAATACTAACAAGAATTTTCTTCTTAAACAAGATTTGAAGCAGCTATGCAGATCCTAATAAAGAGGGTTTTTATCAGTTATCATAGTTAGCGTTTAACTACAGTTAGGAATTGTACAAATATAATGCTAAGCCATGGAAATGTAGGGTAGAATTCACTCCAAACATGAGATGAGGGAGCACATGCTCACATGACTTAACCACAGCCAAGAGGTCAGCAGCATTACATCTGCAGTAGCTTCTAATTTTTTAAAAAAAATAAAAAACCTTTTAATGTCAATCTTGAAAAAGCTTCTTATTAGTATCTGACTGGGTAATTTGCTTAGCAGAAAGTTAACTCAGAATCAGAATAGCTGTGCATGTTCAACTGTCATGTTGAATCAACTGTCATATTGATTCTCAAAAGGCTCAACAAGGTTTCTCCAATTTACATAATATTCCCCCATAACAGACTAAATAATTATTAAATAATGAGAATGAGAAGAGGAACACCAATACCGCCATTTCTTTCTTCACGATATTATATCGAATAGTACTGGAAATACAGTGGAGTAATACAAGAGACTGAAAAGAAGTGGAACATTTTGCAGAGTGGAGAGGCTAATGACAGCAGCAGTAATAACAAGTAGGTAATAAAAAACTTAGTAAGCGTCTGAGTGAAATAGATGCACAAACCATATAGTTCTAAATACAGAAAGTAGTGGCTGAATGAATCCCTCTGCACATGCAGACAACATCTTTCATGTGTTTAATGGAACAGGTATCTAGGTACTCTTGTTTTATCTCTTCATATTAATGTTCTATATGTTTATTTCTGTAAATTATAACAATCCATATAGCATATTACCATAGTTTTTTTCCTCCGTGTGTCCTTTAGAAAGAACATAAGTATAAGCAATTTTCTCCCTACTTCCATAACTACTTCTCACGTGTTGCACTTCAAAGTAATTGTTTTCCACATTGGGATATAAGGCATCAATTTGACATAATTCCAAAAAATGAGTGGCAAAGAGTGTAAATGCCTAAAGTATGAAACAAGAAATTAAATAGACTATAAATTATTGGAAAAGAGAAATCTTAATGACTATTACTATCTTTTATAATAGTTAGGGAAATTTCATGCACTTATTGATTAAAATATTAATAATACCTTCAAATTAAGAAGATATTCACAGACTGCGTAACATATGCCGATGCCTTCTTCAGCACTGGTACCTCTGCCAAGCTCATCAATTATGATAAGTGATCTGTCATTAGCATTTTGTATGATATATGCTATCTAGAGAGAAAGACATCAAATTTCATTACTAGCAGTAGCATGTGAGGATAAAATCTGTTAATAAGAATTCTCATTTCCTGCCCAAAACAAGAGTCAGGAAATTTACTTTAGGAATGTTTTACCAGCTGCCACATAAAAACAGAACATCCATCAACACAAACAGCTCAGTCTAAGAATTCTGAATGCACATTCAATGCACACAGAAGGCTACACATCCCTTTTCAAACTTCTTTGCTGGTAGCAGCTCCATTAGGGATGCTGTCAGTCAGCAAAAAGAGGTGCTAATAACAACTGAATGCCTCTGATTGATTACTTGTGCATAAGTGTGGGCTGAGCAGGACCGATATCTGAGCCCCCACTGCTACCACCTTTGTTGCCTTCCAAAGGGCCCCCGAACCAGAGGCGGGAGCCTCCAGCTCTTTGACAGAGCCACAGATAGGTTTGGGGGCTTATGGGAGACAGGAAGGAAGGAAGCAGCAGCAATATTTTCATCTAATTGTTATTTCAGTGTGAGAGATAAAGTAACACAAGTCAATGTAAAAGGCAATATATGGTTTGGCACAATATTCAGCATAGAAGCTGAACCACTACAGAAAGAGATCCACTCTCTGAATGGGCGTTCCCTGTCTCCTCTTCCAGTCCCCTCAGAAATGGCAGGGGATGTGGTTCAATTGCTCATAGCTGGAGTGGGGAACTGGAAAATGGAATATCCCCTTGTATGAGTAGAAGTCCCTTCGATTCCCCTCCAGAATTCTGATGGATCCTAGCCATTATTATTTTGCAACCAGAATGCACAGTCTGGGGAATTTAAATGGTAGCTTACAAGGTGGCATGTGTATGTTGGTGGAGGTGTTTGCATGGGAAAGGGACTGGTGTGCTGAGGAAGAAGAAAATGAAAACATTGGGTATGTGCAGCCTATTAGTCTAATCTTTGCCCTGTAAGGAGAAAAACAGAAGCAGAGGTCCTTGAATATTTATATGTAAGCAAAATGTACAAACCTGTGGGCCAATTAAATATTAATCAAGGCCACTCATAAAAGAAACACTAAGCTCATCTGAATACCTCTTTCATCTCCTTCATGAATGTTGATGAATTTGTTTCTATATCATCATCCATACCTATTCTAGTAAATATTTGCTCAGCAATCCTAAATGAAGAATATTCTGCTGGGACAAAAGATCCTGCAAATTAAAGAGAAGGACAAATTAATGTGAGGAGAAGTTGGCAGTAATGTTGCAGTTTAATGTTAGCCATGTGAAATTCTTAAAATGGTAGGAAATGATAAGGTTCTCTCTTGTAAATAATAACTTTGTAAGGCTGTGTTGACAGGTGACTCCTGTCTTCAGCCTTCTCCTGCCAGAAATTGTCTTGTGTGGTGATGACAGTATGGGCCTCACCCTTATCAACAGATACTCAGAGAAACAGGGAGAAGGGGTGCAGTCATATAATGGGAAACTGCACAGCCTGGGGAATGAAAGCTAAACAAAAGAGAAGAAATAGGTATTCTGGGCTGGGGAAAGGAAGAGAACTCAGGCAGAGACTGTGAGTGATGGAACAGATTTGTAGAGTGGTGGGGATGGGGAGACTGTATCAGAATTGATTAAACAAGATAACTAAACAATATTATTTGAAACTTAAGTTCCTGATTATGAGAAATTGCTGAGACCTCCTGTAAGGATAGTAACCTCACCAGGTCTCCTCTAAAACTAAGACAGACTTGGAACTCTGAAGGAATCAAGGCTGCTAAAAGCTGCTGAACTTAAAGGGAAAGGAAAGTGTAACACATTGGTTTACTAAAATCACTGGATAAGAGAAACAATGAAAGTTCAAATAACTGCTTACCAATTTGTGCCATAATCTGAGAAAGGGCTATCTGTTTTAGGTAAGTTGACTTTCCACTCATATTTGGTCCTGTAATTATGATAAAATTACTTCCCTCTGTAATGTAAGTATTGTTGGCAACAGGTTTCTCAAAAGATATTTTTTCAAGAACAGGGTGCCATCCTTCCTTTATTGCTAATGTGTCAGTAAACTCAGGACGTACTAAGAAAAAATAGATAATATTTAAATGTTTTGCTGTTATTAACAAGTATATCGCAATCCTACTTTGGTTAAGTCTTGTTCTTGTTACATGTTAGTTTATGAGAAATCTAGTAATCAATAAATTCT
This sequence comes from Podarcis filfolensis, assembly GCF_964270895.1. Lineage (NCBI taxonomy): Eukaryota > Metazoa > Chordata > Lepidosauria > Squamata > Lacertidae > Podarcis > Podarcis filfolensis. Next base: position 34,958,654 of record NC_139609.1, read on the forward strand.
GAACGAAATAGGTGAATAAATTGAGTAAAACTGTAATCCTCATGTCTTAACAATATAATTCTACATACATTTACTCAGAAGTCCCAGTAATTTAAATGCGGCTTACTGCTAGGTAACTGGGTAAGACTGCAGTCCAAGGAGGCAGCTGTCAGCAAAGTGTCACCAATGGGTAAACAAACATGGTTGGTGGCCACTGTGGATAGGAGCCAACCTTAGCTCCCATTCAAAAGTGGTGGCACCACCCACCTAGCACTGAAACAGCCCAGTGCCTGACAGAGTTGTGAGTGGTGGTGCAGCACCTAACCTAGCTGACTATTGTGCTGGGTCTGAGCCTAAGAATAGTTCCACTGATAGGAATAATATAAAGAAGTAACTTTTTGAAAACTGTAACTTTAAAGCAACAAAGTTCAGGGGAGTGTTTCCTTAAATAATATTTGATTTTTGCTATATTTTGCTTGTCCTGTATATGAGTACTTGCTATTTGCTTCTATTTAAAAGACGCATACGAAACAATTGAAGGACATGTGAAGCAACTTATTAAAGTCTTATGAGAAAGCAACAAAAACTAAGTGAAGCTTCAGTTTGATAGCCAATCATATTTTCAGAGATGCTCGACAGAATAAAAAAGAATATTACACCCAGATCTTAACTTCTGAGTCAAAGAATCTGTCTAAACAAACTATATTACATATCGTTTAGTGATGCCATTATGCTACAGTAGTGGGAAGTATTTGCATGTTGATGCGGGCAATCTTTGAATCTGCCAATTACATTATGTCAGCACTATTATTTGACTAATTCACAGTTTGGGGACAGGGGAGGTAAACCGCAAGTTTTAGTAAAAGCTTTTCTAAATAACAAAGCTACTCACCATAGTCAGAAAGCGTACAGGCGTGGGCAAATGACTGCAACATATCCAGCATAGACACTGCATCAGAGAGTTTGTACAGGCAATGAATGTGTTCATAAATTTCACTCAGTAATTTACACACTATCCTGAAAGCACATAATAGCACAGTTTATTTTATTCCTCAAAGCAATAGACAAAATATTTAATAAAAATGTTGAGCTTTTAGTCTAAAATAGCAACTGTATTCCAATACAACTAAAAATAAATCAAATACAACTAAATGTATAATTGTCTACTTATATGGAAGTGGACAACTGCCAAGCAAGTTCAGCACAGTCACAGTTTTCTTCAAAAGAGTGAACATCTCAAAAATACAGGGTTCATTTTTTAAAAAATGAAAGGGAAATTCAGGAGCTTCAAATTTCTCCATAATGCTTGGGGGTTAATCAAAACCACAATAACAGAAGGTCATCTAGAATGTATATTGCAGATCAGGACAAGTATCACCAAGGCCAAGAGGATGCCAGTGTGTTTAATGACCCAAATAAAGAAAGCTATTAGAAGCTAGAAGGCTTCTTTCAATAAGTGTAAGTCTTGCCCAAATAAGGAGAACAAAAAGGAACACCAAGTCTGGTGAAGTAAGTGGAAGCAGACAATAAGGGATGCAAAAAAAATAAAATAAAAAATCAAGGAAATCACTGAAGACGTTAAGACCGACAATAAAATATTATTTTATTAGAAGCAACAAACTGTCCAGGGAGATGGTTAGCCCTTTGTATGACCGGAGTGTCAAAGGAGGAAAACATGGAAGACAGTAAGAAATTGCACAACTTGCTTTAAGAAAGTTGCAAGCTTGAATCTAAGACCTGAAACTGGGTGAGAATTCCAAGTTTGAGTGAAAATTCCTAGTTTAAAATCACTACCCACAAAAAGAGATTTAAAAGCTCATATCCAAATGTTAATTGGGCACAATATCAAATAAAAATGTTTGAAGTATTCTTACAAGTATGTCATGTGATAAATTTCTCTCAAAGACTCTTGGCATCTTTCATTCATTTTCATTAAGTCTTGTGAAGTAAAGCTATACACATTTTTCATTTTGGTAATCTGTAGGGAAATTTCAAAAAGAGATGCTAGATAAGCATAAATAACTACTCCCAGAAAACAAAGCAAGAGCAATTTGAAAAACATGAGAGTAAACTGCCTTCAATATTTTTTAAAAAAGAGAAAAGCAATAGTAATAAAGCAGAAACATAAATTGAAAATAATTAGTGTGAAATTATTTTATCACTGGATAATGTACACCACCCCATAAATGTTTATTAAAATAGCAAGTACTTTTGTATGTGTTTAAATTGTGGTAGCACAAGCTAACCCACTGTAAGATTAAACATTTCTAGGCTTTATAATGAAGAAATTTGTGTTCAGATTATAAACACCCTCTTTGGTCATAAGCATTTACATGACAGATTACTGAAGAGAAAACGAATGCAGCATACAGAGAATAAAGGTAAAGGTAAAGGTAAAGAGACCCCTGACCATTAGGTCCAGTCGTGACCGACTCTGGGGTTGTGGCACTCATCTCGCTTTATTGGCCGAGGGAGCCGGCGTACAGCTTCCGGGTCATGTGGCCAGCATGACAAAGCCGCTTCTGGCGAACCAGAGCAGCACACGGAAACGCCGTTTACCTTCCCACTGGAGCGGTACCTATTTATCTACTTGCACTTCGTGCTTTCGAACTGCTAGGCTGGCAGGAGCAGGGACCGAGCAACAGGAGCTCACCCCGTCGCAGGGATTTGAACCGCCAACCTTCTGATTGGCAAGCCCTAGGCTCTGTGGTTTAACCCACAGCGCCACCTGCGTCCCATACAGAGAATAATCTTCACCAAATGTTGTTGGGGTTGGAATTCTGTGCCACCACAGATTTTTGTAAATATAGCTTCTTGTCCAAAGATATATTTCTTTATTGAGTTGTGTAGGGGATGCAGGATGGAAAAAAGATTGGGGGGGGGGGGAGCAGGTGGCATCATTCCTGTAAGGAAGGGCCACTAACAGGGATGGGCTTCTGTACCCACAGATTTTTAGGGATACAATAGAGATCTCTCCATTGACTTGGAGATGGTGGGGAAATAGAATAAATACTATAAATCTCCAGGATTTTGATGGACTTGACGTGAAAAACAAATTCCAATTCCTCCTGCAAATCACTGCACTTAGGAGTGTCCTGAGAAAATACTTGTGATTAAAATCTAGACCTATTTTCCCAAGCTTGTTTGATTTTGTTTCTTGGGGGAAGGGAGAAACGGCTGAGCATTTTATGGACATGAGACCACAGAATGACTTGGATATTTGGGGAGTCCTTGAGCCACTCAAGATGCCTTGTTTTTAATGGAACAATTCAATTCAGAAATGTAAGACTCTTCCTAGAATTACCTCAATACAAAATCCTTATTTTCATTTCTGTAACGTTGCAAGTTAGGGTAGTTAATGAATATTTACAGATATTATAGAAAGAATATTATTTATAACAGGCTAGATCCAGACTGCATTAGCTGAAATCAGCATGACTTCACTTAATCGTATTAATTACATTTTCACACTGATTTCACTGGGTTCTCAATACCACAAAGAGTGCAGCCTTGTCTTCTTAATATTGATGGCTGGAGGGAAGGGGTTAGGATAGAGCATAGGTGCCTCTCGAATCAGCTATCCCACCAGTGGTTCACTTGCTTCTTCTAATAAGTGTGATGCCCCAAAATAGCATCAGAAGGTTGGTGGTTCGAGGCCCTGCGACAGGGTGAGCTCCCGTTGTTCAGTCCCAGCTCCTGCCAACCTAGCAGTTTGAAAGCACGCAGTGCAAGTAGATAAACAGGTACCGCTCGGAGGGAAGGCGGTGTTTCCGTGCGCTGCTCTGGCTTCGCCAGAAGTGGCTTAGTCATGCTGGCCACATGACCCGGAAAAACTGTGTGCAGAAGCAGACAAACGCCGGCTCCCTCAGCCTGCAAAGCAAGATGAGCGCTGCAACCTCAGAGTCGTTTGCGACTGGGGTACCTTTACCTTTACGAGTCCTAGTTTAAAGCTTAAATATTAAGACACTTTAATCTTACCACCTTGCTGAGAGTGAAAATGAGAACAGGGAGTGTGACAACCTAGTATTTCTAGTGCTAAAAATAGCAACAACCCCCATGAATGATCTTGACAGTAACTTCAGCATGGAGACTAGTACCGTGACTGGCTGGATAGTGGTGAGGAGTAATTCTTAGGACAGCAGCATGGTAAGCACTGGGCTAGCCCCAAAAGGGGGATAGAGAAGAGTTACAGAATCAGTGATCTGCACATCAGAACTGATAGCCTCAACATCAGAGAAGAGATGGCCTGAAGCACAGTAGCAAGTAGTAGTGCATCTGAAGCTGGATCTTGGCTGGACAAAGGGAAAAATTGCTGCCATTGAGGCAGCAAGGTTGGCATGTTAGATGTGTAAATAAGGGTGCATACTACACCCATCAAATCTCGATGTAAATTCACTAACTATAATGACCCAACAGCTCCAAAATGTGTACCTTGGTAAATTCTGAAGGAAATTGACCATTGTGTATTGCTGCACAGTCAGCACTCATCTGAATAAAAAATCCTCGTGCAGAACTGAAGCTTGTTTTCAAAGGAAGGTTGTATTTTTCTGCAAGCTGTGCTATCATTCCTTAATAGAAAGATGTAAAACAAAAATATTTTGTAATGTAACACAGTAAGGTTCATCATAGCTATCACAAAAATATTGACGGAAGTACTATTATGCAAACAAGTACGGGCTATAATATTGCAGGAAAGGTATATATATTTAAAGTACCCAAAATTAAATACCTAAACAGTGAAGTACCTGCAATATCATCCACAATCTCAGTGTATGTTCTTCGTGCTATATCAAGAAATTCATTTATATTAGGCTTCACTGCATAGCATTTCTGTGTTCTCATATTCAAGCATCCTTTTGTGTATCTTGTATCATCATTAATGACAGTTTTAATCTTTTCAAGTATGACTCCAAACCTAGAAATATATAAAATTGGGGCAATGTCTATGTCATATTTTACAAATGCTGTATTTATCTAAAAGTAATGTAATTAAAATACTCAAATCCAAAACCTCTGTACTTCATATTCACTGGGTTGTAATCAAAGATGTCTGTGCCTAAGTGGATTGGACTTTCACTTGCACAGCAAAACAGCAAAACTTTGCCTTCCTCTCCTTTCCCCTGCAGCCCCCTGCACACACTCAAAATTTGCTCTGGCGGGTTGGTGGAGAGGAAGGTAAAGGCCCACTACATGAGTAGAAGTCCACTCTTCATGCTGAATTTGAATATTTTCAAAACCCTAATAACATCTTCATATCTAATGCTGCACAATCGCGTTAGATACTTTGCATAGGTTTCCTAAATATAGCTTAGATGTGAACAATAATTTTCTTTGTCAGAATTATTTGTTTAATGGCAATTTTATTGAAATCAATAGCATGTTTTTTTCTTCTTTAATGTCAGCGCTAGTTTTTCACCCAAGTATTCTTTTTCATGGTATGCTTTGTTTCTAACTAATCAAGTTGGTTATTTTCTGTCTTTCAACAAGTTTCCTGCTCTTCCAGTCAGCCACTCCTCCAATAGAGTCAACTTGCAAGCTGGCCCTATCTTTCAATGGGAGGAGGAGCAATCCGAAAGGGTCTCGAATACCTTCCTTACTCTACTAGAGAAAATAAAATGCACATTTTACAAAAACAGGGTGCAAGAAATAATAACATCAGTGTCAAAGATGTTTTTAAAAATAAAACAGTACCTGTTGTCTTCCAAAGAACTATAGTAAGCCTTTAACAATGGTGTTTTATAGCTTTTTAAAGCATCCTGTTAAAATCAACATGAAAAACTGATATATTCAAGTGTACAGAAATGTTAATGGATTCAATACCCTTTCATTCATTTAGGTTTAACTGGAAAAAAACAGCTAATAAAATCTGTCAATATTAGATGATTACATAGAACAAGATATTTTCCGTACGCTGAACTTGTAAGTATAAGAGTCAATTTAAAATAAAAACCTAAACATTAATGTTTTAACCTCTTGGCTGATTATTGTATGAACTTGGCTCACATTCCAGGAAATACCATGAATATAAAGAACAATCTTGCGCAAGATAGAATTTTATTGCTTTTGAATTCTAATCAGTTTATTTAAAATATATACCACCTGACTCTTAATCAAAATTGACTCATGCGGCAGCTAACAATTAAAAAGTAACAACTAAAACAAACAAAACATCATTGAGTGTTAGCTAACTGACTCATTAAAGGTAAAGGGACCCCTGACCATTAGGTCCAATCGTGGCCGACTCTGGGGTTGCAGTGCTCATCTCGCTTTATTGGCCGAGGGAGCTGGCGTACAGCTTCCGGGTCATATGGCCAGCATGACTAAGCCGCTTCTGGCAAACCAGAACACGGAAACGCCATTTACCTTCCCACCGGAGCGGTACCTATTTATCTACTTGCACTTTGATGTGCTTTCGAACTGCTAGGTTGGCAGGAGCAGGGGCCGAGCAACGGGAGCTCACCCCGTCGCGGGGATTCAAACCACCGACTTTCTGATTAGCAAGTCCTAGGCTCTGTGGTTTAACCCACAGCGCCACCCGCGTCCCTAACTGACTCATTAGGTGATAGATAATATCTCACAAGTAGACTTCCATTTGCATGATGAGACTACCCCTTTCTCTCTTCCACACACTCCCAAGAGAGGTCCTTCTATCTTCTAGAACATATTTTGGGTGTGCGCAGGGGGCTGCATGGCGGGGTAGCAGATCTGTTCTACAATGGTGTCCATTTCACTGACAAATGGACATATTGGATTTCACCCATTAAAAACATGGGAGCAGAGAGAGAGTGCTAGGGCCATCCCCGCTCTCAAGGCGCATCAATTGCTTCCACAACCCTGGTAGCCTTTTCTTCCAGACAAAATGTAGTTGACCATGATAGATAATGGTCAAACATACAGAGCATGGATCAAATTGCTCCAATAATCCTATCCACATCCTCAGCTCACAACTGAAAGACATCTAAGTAATAAAGTACTGATAAAATTACTCCCTGGATACATTCTGCATTTGTATCCTTTCAAAAGTGGGATCAAAGTTGTGAGCGATTTCCTTTGCAAAATACCTTGTATCATAGAAGGCCTCTGATGGCACAAGGTAATCATGGGGTGGAAGGGATAAAAGCCTCCTCACAAGAGCTTTGCTGGATATCCGAGCATAGATTTCTAGCACAGAGTAGGCTCCAAGATGAGCTCTAGACAATGACTAGCCGAGCTTACTCCTAATATGCTTTCGTCTATGTTGTAGCTGTCTTTTTAAAGCATACAATTGCCAGGCCAGCGTTCTGGAGATGAGCAGGAAGTGATCAGGTAAATTATACAGGGGCAGGCGGCCTAAGTAATCAATTGTTCAGACCGAGGAATAATGCCAGGCAGCAGCTTTCCAGCACTAGGTGAAATAATAGCCCTTTGTTACTGGATGCCTAGTTGAGATGCAATAATACCACCCTCTGGCCATCTGAGGTGGTGAAGAACAATAGATGGCAAGCAACTGGTTCCCTTCTCTGGCAAACTAACACAGTGGCACAGATGGTAAAGGGCCTGGTTCCCACTGCAGGAGGACTTGGTTTTAAGACTCATAGGGCCAAATGATAACCGTAGCTGACATTTAACATAAAGCTTCAGGACAGAATACCTTCAAAGGTTCTACAAGTTCCAGGGTGTGCTTCAGATAAATTAAATTTGTTATCTTTGATTCAGATGCATTAACCTGTTAGAAAGCAGAAAAGGTATATACTTTATCATTATTTTACTGTTTGATTAGCATAATGTGGCCTAGATACTGTTGTGCTTAATATAATTGTTGCCTGTTGTATTCATATTTTTGTATTCCTATTTTTTTCTGTATGAAGCATGACCACAAATGTTAGGAATGTTAACTGACTTATTTCCTTTCTGCCTAATGAACTGATCACTTTGACTGGCACTGTTATATCACCATCATTTAGAATCATCTAATATTGACACTTGGTGATTCTATGTTATCAATTTTTGCAGTGAAACAGGAGCCTCTTACATACACTTTCGGTAGGGAAAAAGAAATATACACCCGCACCCCAGTACTTAGCACCTACCTGTTCACCTAGGCAACACCTTAGTGGTCAAAACTTAACAATCTCATTCTATGGTGCTATGGAGAAAGGGGGAATTTAATGTGGACCACCAGCTTGCCACTTCTAGTAATCTACTAGAAATGTTCTAGTCAGGAATTTAGCTTTAGTGTCATGAAGACTAAATAGTAGCACCTATAGCTCTAGGCAGGCATGAATAATTGACACTTAGTGAAAGATAACATAGTAGCAGGTCTTAAAAGAACAGTGATTCATAGGGTTCATAACACGAGCGACTTTATTACTGGATAAAGGTTGATCTGTGAATTCTAGTTTTATTGAGATGGATGGCCACCTATCATGTATGATATAGTTGAGATTTCTGCATTGCAGGGGGTTGGACTAGATGACCCTTAAGATCCTTTCCAACTATACAATGCTATGATTCTATGATCCTGTGGACTCTTGCCTTCTACTTCACTGGCCAATATGACCACATTTCTGTATCTGGAACCCAGCATTTGGCCTCTTTTCTGGGTGGATGTGGGCACCTTATTTCTTTTTCATCTGTTTGAACTTTTAGGACTTTTGTGTTATTGGTACTTTCTTCAAGTTAAAGTATTTTGTATGCTTTTTATATAGAATTATTTCACTTTTTGTCCTTTTTATCATATATGTAGTTTTATTCAGTCACCATTTGAAAACATTCTCTTATTTGAATTTTCACTGGAGCTTGTACATATTTTTTTCTAGTGTTATAATACTGGAGGCCAAAAACATTATTAACAATAATAACAACATTAGCTCTTTGTTGTAGGAAATCATTATTTTGGAGATTGGGACTATGTGCCTAGTGGTTATAACCAACAAACCTAAAACCTAAAAATAATTTGATTTTCAAAAACATAAAGTGCAAGTGTAATTCAGTGAAAATTAAACACAGAGAAATTCCATTAAATTGTGTGAATTATTAAAATAAATATAGTATGCTAAATTAATTTTTTTATTAGTAATTAACGAACATTTAAAATATGTTCAATAGCCTGTAATTGCAAACTTCTAGAAATCTAATAAAGATTTTTATCTCATTTGTACTCTGGTGTGAAAGTACTAAAATTTAAATGGTAAAATTCTCATTTAGTGCTGCAAGTTATGAACTGAGCGCACACATCAATTAAGAGATTTCTCTACAACAAACACAGAAGTGATCACTAATAAAAGGAAAGATAAGTGGCAGCTATTTATTTACCATTTATGAAGTAAAAGTATTTATAAACATACCGTATCCTGCTTTGGAATTTGAACTAAAACTGAAAGTAGTTGATCAGTGTCCAGGAATCTTGAAATAACTATAAAACAGAAATCAAGCAATCACTGAGCTCAAGCCACAACCATTATATCCAATTGACTGTGATTTAATCCTATTAATATAATTAAGGCTAAACTGCTTTAAATCTAAAATTAATATGGCCAAAATGTTAGACAGAATATACTTTTTATCTTAATAAACATTAAATTTGATCAGAACAGAAACATTGGGGGAAGCTGTTCTCTCATATTGTTTCATCAATCTGGATAAACCTCCAAAACTGCTATTGGCCTTGGGGGGAGGAGGGGATACAGATATATCATTGGTATCAGAATTCACTTCTTTGTCATTGGTAGCTAGCTTGGAAATGTGGTGCAGGAAGGAAGAGTTAAACACTCCTTCCCCCAAGCCCCACTGTTCCAATCAAATTTGGAGATCCCTACACTTAAAAACTTAAAAACTTAAAAACATACATACATACATACATACATACAGCGATCCACTCATAACAAGCTGAGAATGAAGCAGCAACAATATTCATCCTGCTCAAAAGCTGTGATTAATAGAAATATGATACCCATTATTAAAGGAAATATGTTATCCATTCTATAAAGCGATATTTGATTACCTGACTGAAGACCCAAAAAGAGTTCCTCTTCCTGAAGTAGCTCTTGAACAGAATCCAACCTTGTATTAATGGTATCAGCATCAATCAAAGGCTCTAAAATATTAGATCGAAGTCTCCGACTTCCCCCTGGTGTTTTAGTATAATTTAGAACACCAAAAAGAGTGTGCCCATTCCTTTGAAAAATAGCACAGTTGGGGGAGGGGGGGAATCTCATTAAGAAGTTGATACAAAACAATTTAAACGTTCTACAACTGCTAACACACAAATCACATTCCAAGGCTACACTCGTGCTCCTTCAATCTGCGGAAAGCACAGCAGTACCTGCCGTGCTACCTCCATGAAATGCATGTGGCTGCATTTATTAACAGAAATTTGCACTCAAGTGATGATGGAACCTCTGCCCCTCTGCATCCAGCTAACTGCACAAAAGCTTGAAATAGTTCTGGAAATATTTAGCAACCATCTCTCTGTGTGTAGATGCTTTTCAATAAGGGAAAGAATCAGAAGTTAGAAGTTTAGGAAAAGATGCCATGTACAGGAAAGCACTGAGTGGCATTTGACATCAATATCATAGTGCCAATGCAGCTGCTCTGTGGGAGTAGGGGAAGATTATGCTGGAGGTCTAATGTGAGCTGCTCCAAACCTGTTCTTCATGTGCCAAAGAAGAAGGGCATCAGCACAAGAGATAATACCGGCAATTATTATGCAACAAGTATATGACTTACTAATACAGTTTCAGCATGACCCAAGTCATGCATTTTGCTTATTAGTGTGTGACTATAATACATCAGAAGTTTTCTTCTGAGCAGTGAATTTTATTTCTCAGTGAAAAGGAAGTAATTTACTCAGACAGTGCCAAATGAAAGTATTGTGATAAGAACAAATGAGAGGAAAATTTAACTAATCATTTGTACAGATGTTATCAAGAATATTAGAATTGTATGTTCTGTCAAGCAAAAAGAGAGAGAACAGACTTCAGAAGAATATATTGAAACTAGTACCACGTTTACCATTTCTGTCTGCAGTGGGAAGGAAGAGATTAACACAGAGAACTGGGGTGGAAGCAGCTATAACTTTAGTGGACACATTATGGCAGGTAGAGGACAGAGAGCGAAGTGAGCAGGACAGTACCAGGCAGAGGCTGACACTAGCCAATAAGTGGTTATTAGCCAGCCCAGGGGGAAAGGACTTCTTTACTGGGTTAAGTTAAAGGTTCCTAAGTAAGAATTAATGGTGGTGGCGGCGGCACTAGTTTAGGAGAATCATTGGAGCTGGAATAAATATCCCTCTTCTCTCCACACCTCCGATGACTCCTTTTGTTGTTGTTAAATACAACAACTTTGAAGGAAGAATCATGGGACTGCTCATCACATGTAGCATATAATTATCCTAATCACAAACTTTAAAGGAAATGGTACATTCAGAATGTTCAATATGGAACAACAAATATCTATAAAAAGAAACACAGGATTAACCAGGGGGGAGTGTACTTGAGGGGAGAAGCTCTTTAGGACCTCAGGGATTCCTACTGCCTGGTGTCCAAACAACAATCACAGCTCTGACTTCATTCATTGCCTAAATACATTGCTAGATGGGAGCAATCACATTTAGAAAACTCTGTGCACCTTTTGCTTAATAACTTTATTTATTTATTTATTAAATTTCTATACCACCATGCATCTGAGGATCACAAGGAAGTTTACAATATAATTTCCCCCCCTAGAAGACAATAAAGTTCCGTCTGTGGCACCTGCCGGAGAGCACCATTGAAGCCCTTCATGGGTGCCATGGTTGGTGACACCTGGGTTTGACTGAAAAGACCAAAATACATTTTTAGCTGAAAAACAAACTTTATTTTTTAAAACACCATAGGTATGCATCAATATCCACCAGTTGTTGTATAATCCAAATACAAATTCATTTCTATCTTCTCTATACCTTAGAGTCGTGAAATGAAACATCTTACCTAGGATTCCTATTGTTAGTTATTAATTCAAGGTTTATGGCTGACGTTGAATCAATCATTGCTGTTTGCTCACTTCCATGGAAACTAATCTTAAGTGACTTAGGTGCATAAACTGAATTTTGTATGAACTCAACATACTTCAGCACAGCTGCAACAGCTGCCAGACAGTAGTATCTATGAAATTGTAAGACAAAATAAAAACAAAATTGCACATACTATTGTGCATAAGCTTTTAAGACTTACGGCTTACCTAGCTTTGAAGGTAGAAACCCTGAAAATATTAGCTGGGATAAGCTAGAGTAAGGCTTTCAAATAACTCTCAGAAACTGATAATGACATATGAAAGGTCCTTCTTTGAAAGATAGTAAATCACATAAAATATCTAAAGGGCTCGCTTCTCCCATACACATCTGTCTAGCTGTTAAGATCTTCTCCAGGGCTCACTGCTGAGTCCTCCCACCTTCAGAATCAGAAATCTATAAAGTCCAGGGCCTTCTCTGCGGTGGCACCTTGTTTCTGGAACTCCCTCATTTTTTATTTAGAGCATTTGTAACTTACTCTTCAGCAAAAAGAAGTTCCTACAAAGGCTTACACAAAATCAGTTAAAATAAGAGAGTCTCTGCCTGCAGTCTTACATATGACAGACACAAAAGGCGAAATGGTCAGGGAGGCAAGAGGATTTGACATCTAGTCTGATAGTCTTTCAATGCCAGCATGCCCTGCAATCTCCCAAATCTGCTCCTGAGCACTGGGGGAACCACCAAAGCAGATCAGGGGGGTGCATGAAGTACATGGGAGTGGGGGGAAATTGTTCCACAAGTGGCAGTAATTCTACTTTTGCAATAATGTCATTATATACAACCCAAAGAGACTTTAATAATTTACTTTGCAAGAAATACTTGTGAGAGTATAACTTTTTGCTTTAAAACAACTGAGGAAGGAAGGGATGAAATATATTTATAAAAATTATGGATGGTATGGACAATGCTAAATATTTTCTCTCTCATCATTCTAGAACTGGGGTTCATCTAATTAAATTGATTGGCAGTAAATTCAGCATAGATGAAATAAAATACTTCACAGTACACATAGTTGTATCATTCATTTAAGCAGGGAATGGAGATTTCATCTAGCTTAGACTTTTTTTAAAAAAATAAATAAAGCTTACATGAATTAATAGTGCTTATTCCATCAGTCATCAACCAGGAAAGCAAAATATATTATTCACATTAAAGGCAATGTATGTATAATATCCAGATGCTGGGGAGGTGGGGCTAAGAATGGCCATTTCCAAGATACCCGGCTTGTTAATTTTTCAGAAGCAGCCAGTTGGCTACTGTTTGAAAGCAGAATAGTGGATGAGATGAATCTTGGTCTGATCTTCCAAAGCAATTCATGTGTTAAGGGAAGAGCAAGGAATATTGCAGATGGTAAACCATCTGAAATAATTTCCTTTCTGCAGATAAAGTTGTCATGTTTGCCTGCTCTACAGGAATGACTCACAATCTCACTGTCAACACATCTTATTATAATCAAGAACCATCTGTCATCAATGAAGGCTCAGAGATAGGACAGGTGGAAATACTACTCAGCCGATGTCCAACTGGGTTTTAGTCCTGTTACAGAGACTTTATAAATAATTTGAAGTCTTGTACTACATAGTTATGGGTAGGGATGTAATAAGGCATCATTCTCTGTCCTGCCCTGTATTCTTCACATGCAGCACTGTTTCCATTCTGCTGCAGTTAGTATTCTATTAAAAGCTATGTTATTCATCTCTCTGTCTGCTAGTGAAATTATGTAACAAGTGTAACTTATTATGTAAATTATGTTGTTATGATGTTATTTAATCACATTCATTGAATGTGGAAAAATACTTGGGTATCATTTGTAGATTGAAAGCAGCAATGGTAAATATGAATCATATTCAATGGAATGATTTCTGTTCTGGACGTAAGTGAACATTGGCAATTTCTATCCTGGTTTCTGTTTTTGATGGAATTCTGCAGCACTCCAAGTTAAGAGCCATTTTAGATTGAAATATGGTAAACAATTAAAATTCACATTCAACCATGCAGCACAGTGACCTTGGACAAACCACTGACATACAGCCTTACTTAACTCACACTGTTGTTGAAAAGCTAAAATGACAATAATAAATTGAGAGAGGGTGAGATATAAGTGAAATAAATACATTTAAGGCAGATACCTAAACCATGTCCTGTAAAATTTGTAGATCACAGTCTAGAAACTGTTAGAAAAGATTCAAAGAAGGTTAATTAAGAATGAAAGCTAATAAAAGCAAATGATTTGGAAAAGTGATCCTGGCATATGCACAGAGTGTAATCTTGAGACAAAGCCAATTTTTCCATTGTCTTGAATGTAAAGAGATAAAGATAAACGCATAGTGTAAAGTCATACTTGGTGGTGATTCAAACACTGTAGGAGTGGACTATCTGAAATGAATTTATATAGGCATAAACTGCTGAAGCTGAGCAAAACTTTGAAGCTACAATTGAATAATAAACAAAAACAGGAACAGAGGAGACAATGCATTACTTTATGCAATTGTTCTTTTTCCAACAGAAGCAACACTTTTGGCCTATACGCCCTCTGCTGGAATAAAACACTGGTTGCACATATCAAACAGCAACATAAGAACACAACTTGGAGGTATAAAGGAACTAAAGTGATATAACTAATGAAAGATAACTGACAGAGAGTCTTTCTTAAGACATTCCATTACGGAAAACAACAGCTTCACAGCAGTTTAACACTCTAATCCTAAACACATTTACCTGGAAGTATTTCTATATAAACCTTATTTTCATGTAACGTTGTTTGATATCATATCTTTCTACAAATCCAACCCACAATTATTAAGGAGAAGGTTATAATGAGCCAACAGAACATACTCCCAGCTGCTTTATGCAGAGTTAAGGTTATAGCCAACTAAACCACAGCACATGTGAAACAAGAACCAAGAACGCAACGGAAATTCTCTTCTTTCTCTTCCCCTGCCCTCTAAAACCCCTCCCGCCCCCAATCTATTGCAGAGGCTTGGAGAAAACCTTAGTGCACTCTCTAATTATTTGATCTAGTTGGTGTAAGAGTCAACAACATCAAATTATAATTGGTTGGTAAATGAAATTTCAACAGGGATAATGATTACAGAAATGTTGAAAGCAAACAATGGCTTGGATCCAAACCTGCTTTTGGGCAAGTGCAATGGGATTTCATTGATGCAAGGCAGCTCAGTTCCTGCTGATTCACCCTCCCACTGCAATCCTCTGTGCTATATTCTATATGCTTCCAAACACTTCCTTGCCTTCAGGAGTTGCTTTTCAGGATATACCAGGGGATTGTGGTGAGGGGTGTGTGTGGAAAAACCCTAGAATTCTAAGCATGTATCTTTGGTTTCAACCCAATATACAATAATAAGTAACCGAACATATTGGGCAAAAATCAATCATTATTATCAACAAGGAATATATATAAAGTTTTGAAGAATATTTATATCAACATATATAAGTATTTTAAAATATTTAGATCACTGTCTGAAAGCAGTAGACTAATAATCTTGTAGGTAGATGACCAGCCTATGAACTGTGAAATTACTAAAAATGTGGCATATCCAAAGATAAACTGTTAATTTCTATTTACATACATACTTGGACTGAACTTCCATCAGAACAGTGCTGAACTCAGGTATACATAATTGCTCAATATATTCCAAGCCTTTCGTTTCATTGAAGTATTTTCTTTGGACTGTAGTGAAAGTCACATTCTGGAAAACAAGCAAAGGCAGGATTACAGAACGTTGCTCCAATATGTAGAACCTTTCATTCCAATGTTCTAAAGAAATTAATAATTTCAGGTAGCAAAGCGAATTATTTACTCGTAAAGTCCCAAGTCTCAATATTTACATTTTGCTATGGGTGTGATTCAGAAACACACATGTGCACTGAATGGATCGTTTTTTTAAGCCTTTGAATTGCGTTTTTATTTTATTCAATTTTTAAGTGCCCCTTCATCAAACAAGATCCTGAGATGGTTTGCAACATAAACATATTATAGCACAACTAATAGTAACTAATTAAAATAAAAAAAACTTTTCCACAGCTTCCAAATGTCAATACAATTTAATTAATTAGGTATCCTTCTTCTTTCCCAATTGTTCATTTTTCCTATGCAATAATTAAAAACCATGGCTCTTTCCCCCTCCCACCACTCTTTTTCCTTCAAATAGCCTCTGGATGTTCCTGTGTAAACTTTGGCAGGTTTCTTACCCTGGGGCATCTCCCTCATAGTTTGAACCCCCAGGAAGGAAGAGGAGGGCAAGTTCCATTGCACAGCCAAAAGTCCTTGTGCTAGCAGATGCACTTGATTGGATACCACCCCAATGGTTTCCTACATGAAAATCCCTCGATGAATGTTTGAGATTTGGCAGGCTTAATCTACTCTCAAGGGACTCCTTTATCTGCAATCTTGCCTAAAAAAGATATAACTGTTTGTAGAGTCCCCTTTAGAGTTATTGGAGGCATAGCAGAGCATCAGACTTAACAAATCAGATTTGGATCCAAATAACATGCTGAATCAGAATAACACAGATTGTCCTACTTCCAGATGTTAGAAAAAACAAGGTGAATCCTGCACACCTTCATAATATAGTTTCTAAACTATGGTTACTACAAAATGTTTTGCAATTGTTTGAACTGGGAAATTAGTAGCAATACATTGCTAGCTTCAAAGGAGTTTAAGCATTAGTCTGAGTCATCGGTGAAGAAGTTGTTGGTAGGAATTTTTTTAGAACACGAATAGGCTGACTGCAGACTTTGTTGTTTAATTATTATTTTTAAACTACTTCAACAATTTGCTTTAAATCTACAAAGCAACAGGCTCCCTTAATAATGAAGCATTGCTAATTTATGGGCTGTTCTGCACATCTTTTGAAAATGCACCATTTTCCACATCTGTTTTGTGCACTGTTTTGCACTATAGTCTTTTGTGGTTCTATACCACAAGTGATCTCACATTCCGTGGTAAAAGGTTCACATGTCCTGCTCATTTCCCCCCTCAGCTCTACTGTTGTGTTTCTCATCACCAAACCATAAACTAGATGACACTTCTTTCTGTCACTGTTTTCTGAAGATATAGGGGGGATGTGCTCTCTGCTTCTTTTCCAGTATTTCCATCACATTGTTTGGTTATTGCTGTGTTTTGACTAAATATTATTGTTTCTAGCAATGCATTTCAGCAACGTACGGTACATTACTATCTGACTCTGGTTTCAGCTTTCTCTGTCATGCACATTGTTTGTCCTGAGTATTTTTCAGCTCCAAAGGAGAAGGATATACTGCACTCTGACTAAACATGGTTACTATATTCCTGGTATACTATATAAACATGGTATACTATATACTATATTGGTGTTATATCCCACCCCAATATCCTGAATGGTGCAAGATTTCAGGGGCCCAAGCACTTACGCAGGGTCTGTGTGTCCTTTGGAAATGAGGCACATCAGAGACTGCAGTATCTTTACAATATATGGTTTATTTACGCATATATACAACCAGAGTCTAGATGGAGGGAGTTCAGAGCATTCACATTCCAGTAGGGTCTCTTGCTTCTTGCATAGGTGCAGCAGTCTTGTATCCAAAACAGCAAAAAGCCATGCTCTGTCCCAAGGTGGCCCACTTTCTCAGCAGCTTGCAAACTCCAAATTGATTTTCCTGCTCCCTTGCATCAGGTCAAAATGAAATCCTAAACCTTTCCCAAATTGTCTTGTCTCTGCACACTAACACACAGCTGGAGGAGGGACTCCACTTCCCTTGCTGTCTGACACTGAAATTCCTGATGACCCATCTTTTGTTAGGCTAATGACTTGGCCATCATCAGCTTTGTTCTGCCAATGACCCACACTCAGCTAGCTTTGCCAGACTGGACTGGCTTGTTTAACATACAGTGGTACCTCAGGTTACAGACGCTTCAGGTTACAGATGCTTCAGGTTACAGACTCCACTAACCCAGAAATAGTACCTCACGTTAAGTACTGCGCTGCCAAAGCACGATTTCTGTTCTCATCCTGAAGCAAAGTTCTTAACCTGAAGCACTATTTATGGGTTAGCGGAGTCTGTAACCTGAAGCGTATGTAACCTGAAGCGTATGTAACCCGAGGTACCACTGTATAATCTTTCTCTCTATTATGCAAGTGACAACAACATGCAATTTCCCCCCCAATGAGGGTTTAATTTTAGTTTTATTCAGAGAAAATAAATGGTTCTTCTTTAAGAAATTGGGCTACAACTACCACACAAATACTTGTCAAATAATATGTTAAATAAGTGTTCCTTGAATGTACCTTGAAATTTTCTGTTATCAAGCTGAACAATTTTGTTGCATTTCCTGTATCACATGCAGTATTTGACATGATGATTTCCAAAGGTGCTAAAATTCTGAGTTTAGTGATAACCTAAAAAAAATAACGTGATTTGGTAAAAATATTTACATGAGCAGCTTTTATAGCACATGTTGTTATTTATTTATTTATTTTTAAGTGTGTGTGTGTGTGTGTGTGTGTGTGTGAGAGAGAGAGAGAGAGAGAGAGAGAGAGAGAGAGAGAGAATCAGTGTGCACAACAGTGTGTAACTACAGGACAAGTATTTGCCCTTTAAACTGCAATCTCAAATATGACACAGAGAGTCAACAGAGGGAAAGAAAAAGAAAAGGGGGGACTGAGCAAGAGAATGGTAGCAATTGAGTAACATGTTGTTATCAAGAATCATACACTTGCTGTCATTTTGAGTAGCTTCCTAGCTCCTTTATTCCAAAATCGCTGTTTGGTCTGTCAAGGCAGACAAAGCTGAGACCTAGGACAAGAAAGCAACAAGTGCAGAGGAGGCACACAGGGAGAAGGGGGAAGTTCCATTGTGTGAGTGTGCCTCATTATGCACACGCAACAATTTAGGTAATCCTGTCCAGTGAGTCAGTGACTGTAATTCTATGCCAAGTACATGCAATACCTATTGACTTCAATGCAAAGCAGTTTATATACAATTATATATCCAGATTTACCTTGGCATATGTTGTATTGTCTGCAAACTGAGATAGCACAACTTCTGGATTTTTTAAGTCAATACTTGCCATCCCCACTTCACCTCTGGCAAGACCTCTCCCTTCTATTACAGCCACAATAACAGATGCAGCATTGTGAGCAGAGACTGAAGATGATGTAACTGTAAAAACAGTGAGATACATTAGGTAACCTGACCTAATCTAAACTCTGCTCTAGCGCTACAAAAATTAATGGAGTTTGTTACAAGCAACACTTGATTGTTCATATTGCTGTTTAAAGCATGTGCTTCTCTCAGGTATACCAAAACGTTGAAAAGCCCAAAATAATTTATCTTGAGAAAAATCACACATGGTGCAACATTTACAGATATGTGTGCAGTATATCATATCTACGTAAAACAATAATGTTTACAAATACAAACATAAGCAGTACTTTACTAGGCATATATACTTTATAAACAACTGTTTTTAACATTAAGCATTTTGTAGTCACACTGATTTAAGCACTGCATGTGCTTTTCTTGCTCATTAAAAACAGAGGGCAAAATCCAACACTGAATGAATGAATTAATTTCGGTCACTGATCAGAGTCCAACATTGTACCAATGGATTTTCCCTCCCTTCCTTCCTTCGGCAGTCCCCGCCAAACTGCTCCAGTGGGTCCCCAATCCTCCAGAGTAGTTTGGGAGTTCATAGTGGATGTAAGGAGGGATAAAGGAAAGGAACTCCCATTTGCACAAGTGGAACATTACCCAATATGGCTGAACTGTGCTCCATAATTTTTAAGTCAGAAGAAATTACTCATAAAGTTTCTGCATTATTACATAAACCAATCCCAACCTTTCTATTAGACCCCAATGCCTATTAAATAATGCCAACATTTTCTGGTTTATTTTATAGTAAGAACTGTTTATGTGTGTTTTAAAAGAGAAAACAGAAGCCCGAAGACAGTTCAGTGCGCATGTGGAGTTTTGAAATACGAGGGCTGTTGCATCCTGTCGACTACAATGGACAGGATCCAATCATTCCCACATGCATGAAGAGGTATGTTTGCACAGCTTCTCCCTTTAATTGGACCCATAATGTTTATCAGGATGCTGTCTGTGAGATGAAACAGCTGACCATTTATTTGCAAAAAAGTCACTAATTTTTTATATTGTTCTGATGCTGTTTCTCAAAACAATTTCCACTAGTTGTGAATGGCGTTGAGGGAAATCTGAATAACTTAATATTTTTTGTGAACTTACTGTCAAAGTGCTATACTAACTAATTTTACTAACAGGTGAATGGTATGAGCCACTGCACTAAGATCTGCAGATGTCAAATGCAATACCAGAGGCCCAGTCACACACCAAGCTGCAATCCAAGAGCAGTTTTTATTTGTAATAAGTGACCATTCCTCCCTTCCTGGCATAGTTTTGCTAAGCAAAGGCAAAAACAAGGTACTGCATATCAGTGACAGACCATTAAGTGGCATTTCAAGCAATCCTCTAATGCTGTTCTCCAATACAAAATGGCATTTAAATGCTAGTGTGACAGTAAGAAAAATGGAACTGTCAGTTAACAAAACATTTAGATGATGAATAAAATGACGTTGTTTCTAATGTAATTATATTTTCAAAAATATCCCAAGAATTGTCTAGGTAATTATTTTTATTACAAAATACCTTAAGGGCCAGAAATTGACATTAAGAAATTATATGCAATGTGGTTCACATGTCCTAAATGATAGTTGTCACATCATGTTCAGTCATACAGCAGATAATGCTTACAACAGCACAAACTACAAGTATGTTAATGGTAAATCACCAGTCAAAGCATCGGTATATGTTTGCTTCTTTTGTTTAAAAACACGTTCTGTTGGTGATTACAACACTAGAGAACTCATCAGTCTTTTTAATCAAATGTTAATATGGAAAGTAATATCATCATCAATCTTTTTTTCCATTTCAGAATCATGCTCACTATACTGGCAGTCAACATCTTCATCAATGTCAACTCTCCTCTTATTTATCTTTCTGCATACTATACAATGGAGAAGGCATTCAAAACTGCTTGCTTTCCCACTCCCAATAATTGAATAATTATATTTCATTAGAATAGCTTAGCCTAACAAAATATATAATGTTAAATAGTAATTCTTCGTTGTGGTTGTTAACTACTATAACCATAGTCAGGTTTGCTAGCTGTAACTTTCCAAAAACATTCTAATATAATTTTACACTGCCCTCTACTGTCCACTTAATTTTTTGCCAATGGTGGATGCAAGAATATAACAGAATGAAATGCCACATAATTTTTCAACAATTTTGGTCTTAATACTTGTAAGATTTCCCTGAGATGCTAAATATCTGCCTCAAAACTGTTTGATTATAACTTAAGAAACCAGAACATGCAGGGATATCACTTTGGGGGGAAATGACTTTTTAACAGAAATCTGTAAAGTCTTCAGAGCACCAGTAAACTATTTAATAGTATCTATCTTTGCACTGGGCAACATCTAGAATACTGTAGACTGTGCTGGTGGGGCCATCTAAAAAATCTTATCATGGAGCTGAAAAGACACAGAAAATGTCAAATAAAACAATAAAAGCCAAAATAACCTTTCCTGTGGGAATTATTTTTAGAGTTTGAGATTTTAATTTAGTCCAGAAAAAATAATTATGAGAGGATATGACAGTGGTCTACAAAATTGGGAAAAGGGTAGAAAGGGATCCAAGGTGAAAAGGGTAGGAATTCAGGTGCTGTGGCTTTGCTGAAGCTGAGCAGGTGTTTACTTGATTGATGATCTGGGTGGATGAAAAGACTGCATAAAGAGAAATTTGAACATAAGAAGAGCTCTACTGGATCAGATCAAATGTCTATCTAGTATAGCATTCTCTTCTCACAGATGTCTAGAGAAGCCCACAAGCAAGTCATGAGCAGAATAGCTACCTCCCGCATGTGATCTCTAGCTACAGGTATTCAGATAACTCTGACAGTAACTATCCAAAACCCACAAACAGGACCTGAGTGCAACCATGTTAGCCCCGCTTTTGATTCCTAGCAACTGGTATTCACACGCATACTGCCTCTTATAGTGGAGTTAGAGCATAGACTTAACCTCCATGAAATTGTCTAACCATCTCTGAAAGCTTTCCAAGTTGGTGGTCATCACTACATTTTGTATTAGTGAATTAAATAATGTAATATATGAAAAAATACTTGTTTCTGTGTGTCTCGAATCTTCAGCTGTTCAGATTCACTCAATGACCCCTAGTTCTGTTATCATGAGAGAAACACTGCACTCTGTCAACTGTCTCCACACTATGACTCCCCTTACCCGCTTTTTAAAAAATTAAGAAGCCTGAAAGAAGTAATATTTTTTCATGGGGGGGTGTAGATGTAGATTCCTGATCAATATGGCTGTCTTGTGTATCTTTTTCTTCTCTACAATATTCTTTTGAGATGTGGCAACCAGAACTGTATGAAGTATTTCAAGTGTGCACTGGTACTGAATATGCAAAATTAGATTATTTTTGTCTGAATATGCATCACTTTACACTTGTTTACATTGCACTGTATTTCCTATTTTAATGCCCAGTCACCCAATTTAGAGATCCTTTTGGAGCTCCTCACAACCTCTTTTTGTTTTTACTACCTGTAATGATTTGGTGTTATCAGCAAACTTGGCCACCTTATTTTTCACTTTCATAAAAATAGAATTTGGAGATGTTAGGTGAAATAGACTGGCAGTAGGTTCACAAGATACATTACACAAGAATAAGTAAGAAATTTGCAGAATTGCCTAGCATGGTATGTGGAAGGCACTGTTTTTGTTACATAAAGACTGACACCTCTCAACTTCAGAAAGAGAGGTAATGAAAGTTAAATGGAAGCACCATGCTCAGAGGCAGTAAAATTTGAGTATTGGATGCTGGAGACATAAAGCAGGGGGAGGTCATCACCATTACGCCTTGCCTGTGAGCTTCTCAAAGCAGCGGCGTAGCGTGGGTTGTCAGCACCCGGGGCAAGGCAAGTAATTTGCGCCCCCTAACCCGGGGCAAGGCAAGTAATTTGCGCCCCCCTAACCCCTAACCTGCCGCCGCTGCCAGCTTCTTCTTGCTGCTGCCTGGTCTGGTCTGGTGTGGTTCTCTCCCGCGCTCAGCGCTGCGCTGGGCGGCCGCTGCACTGTCCCTCCCCCAGATAGTCCCTCGCTCTCTCTCGGCACCGCACGCCTGGCACCCACCCCCTCCACAGTGGGCGGCGACCCGGCGGCTCGGATCGGATTCGCACAGCCAGCACTGCAGTGAGAGAGAGTGAGTGAGGCAGGTAGGGGCAGAGAGCTGCGAGTGCGAGCGCCCCCCCCCAAATGTTGCGCCCGGTGCGGCCGGCCCCCCCTGCACCCCCACGCTACGCCACTGTCTCAAAGGTTTTGGGCCTGATCACAATTTATGATATCTGGACTAAATAGATCTTAATCTGATCCATCAATGCAATTCTTATGTTCCTCTACAAGTCTGACATTTGCATTTTCTAAATTCATGAGCTACAGGTATGAAGAAGAAAAACCATGAAACTGATAGTTGATCTTGATCTCTCGGTTTTTTTTCTAAAGTTAACTTCTCATTGTGGGAGCTGCTGCATTGCTGCACTCTTTCTGTCCCCTGAAGGTAACAACATAGGCCTTGAGCCATTTGGCAGAAGACCCTGCAAGTGCTGCTGCCTCAACAGTCTATCTAGTGCACGACATTGACTTTTTGTTACACAGAAATGTGACAATTTATTTTGTGATATATTGATCATGGAAACACACAAGACATCTTCTAACCTAACCTCATCTTGAAGATACAGTTACATTCTGATGCTTTGCAGCAGAATTTGTGAAAACTCTTCAAGAAAATCTCTTTTGTACAACCATGAGTGTTAGGGTAACATACGATCAAACCAAATATGGAGTCCAATGGTGGCCACCCACCAGCGGAAATGATTTCCACTGGGGCAATGGGACTTTCCCTTCTTCTCTTGCCCACTGCAGCCCCAAAATTTTATCCTGAGGGCTGGGGACCATCTTCAGAGTGAATTTGGGGAGGCTGTGGGGGACAGATAAGTAGCCCATTCATGTAGTGTTGCCCCAACTAATTTTTTCGTATTTACAACCCATCTGTGTAAATATTAAGATGTACAAATTACAGTAGGTGAACTTCACCTGAATATCCCATAAAAGGAGTCCCATTTCTGCACCCTGTTCTACTAGATGAGAGAGGTGTTTTTCGTACTCGAGAAATATGTAGAGCTCGGGTTGAAGAAGAGCTTGTCAAATTCACTGTGCTAATGTTTTCTGCATAGGAACTCTTGTCTCCAAAGTATGACTCTAATAAAAAAAAGAAAGAATTGCTCTTAAAGAGAAATTTAGAATTAGTGATTGCAGTGTTTGCTTTCCCCAGAGATAGTTGCAACAGTAGCTTGTAAGAACAATCTTGATCCTGTTAAATTCAATGTAAAATTACTCTGAGACCTGTAATAGAAATGATCACCCTAACAAATAATTTTAGGATGTTCTAAACATATTTGGAAAATCAAGATAATCAATTCCCATTTTAACAAAAATTAATCATTTTCTGCACAAGCAAAAGAAAAAACAGTACCTGTTATATATTTATTATATATAATTGTGCTTCTCCCTCTATCTGTTATATATAATTCTACCACATTTTCTAATCACCTAATCCTGAGTTAGTTCATTTCTGGACTTTTATACTATTTACATATACTGGCTCTCGAACTGTATTTAAATGGGCTTAATTAATAAATCATATTGGATGGGAATAGTCTTAGCATTGGGGTTTTTTATTGGTTTGAGTGGGTGAATAGTATGATTTACAATGCAATCCTATACATGTATATTCATGACAGAGTGGGGATTTTTGAACCCTTATCTACCAGGTCCTAGTCCAACACTCTAACCACTATACCACACTGGTTTCCTAGAGTACTTCTGCTATGGAGCAGCTGTATAATAATAATAATAATTTATTTGTACCCTGCCCATCTGGCTGGGTCTCCCCAGCCACTCTGGGCGGCTTCCACAAAGACCAAAAATACACTAATAGTCATACGTTAAAAACTTCCCTGAACAGGGCTGCCTTAAGATGTCTTCTGAATGTCAGGTAGTTGTTTATCTCTTTGACATCTGATGGGAGGGCGTTCCACAGGGTGGGCGCCACTACCGGGAAGGCCCTCTGCCTGGTTCCCTGTAGCTTTGTTTCTCGCAATGAGGAAACCGCCAGAAGGCCCTCGGCGCTGGGCCTCAGCGTCCGGGCAGAACGATGGGGGTGGAGATGCTCCTTCAGGTATTCTGGGCCGAGGCCGTTTAGGGCTTTAAAGGTCAACACCAACACTTTGAATTGTGCTCAATTCAATTAAATTAAATAGGAAAAGAAATATGAGGAAAGCAAAATGCCACTTAGAGAAGGATCCAATATATTTTCCTTGATGCTTGAATTTGTTTTATTGTGGATTGTTTTATTTAATGTTTCAATGTGTTGCAAACTGCTTTGAGATTTTTTCTTTTAAAAAAAATTCAGTGTGGTGCAAGCAAATTTTTATTCTTAAGGTCTGGCCCAGATAAAAAAAGTTGTGCTTACCTACTGTTAAGTCATGTTCATTAATTTCAAAGGGTTTTCTCTGAATAGAACATTGGAAACAACCTAGTGCGTACAATTGCAGCCATAGTGGAATTGAGTGTTTAGGTGCAGAGAAGTGGATTTGTAAATGTTCAAATAATTATTTACTACCCCAGTTTGATCTTACACATTTTTGAAAGATGTGGGGAGTTTTCACTTGCAAGGAGTTTTCACATGCCTTTTCAGCTTCTTTTGAATTGTCTGGATTCATGTGCGACCATTGTTAATGAAAGGCAGTAGGGAGAAAACAGAGAAAGTGCTTTGCTGCAAATACAAAAATCTTACATTCCCATCTTATGGATAAGAGGAAAAGCAAAACACACATTTTTTTTTTTTGTACTAAGGAAAACACTTTTTCTAGCTATGTGAATAAAGACCAGGTGCCACCGTTCATTAGGCACACTCACGCACAAACTTGTTTGGCAGATAGTAACAAATTATGTAAATAAACCCAGAATATGGGGTCTTTTGGAAGAGCCAGAAGATTGACGAAATCTGGAATTGTGCAGCATTTAACCAATTTAAAGCGCTGCAACTGAGGTGGTTTTGGGAAAGGAGAGGCATAGCTGAACACGTCCTTAGGTTGCTTATCAACACAAACAGTTACTATTCTGCCTTTGAACCCTCAGAACTCAAGCTGACGGTGTGTCTGTTTTAACCCAGAGGAGAGAAACTGCCTCTCCCACCTTCCAGCCCCCTTGAGAGGAAGGGCGCCATGAAGCCGCTGCGGGAGCCTCGGTCTCTCTGAGGGCGAAGGGGCTGCTCGTCCGAGGAAGACGGAGGGTCGCCGCCGCGGCCAGCAGGCGCCTGCTCCGACCCGAGCAGGCCACGGGGCCGCCGCTCCGCGCAAGGTGAAGAAGAGGAGGGAGCCGAGAAGGAGGTGGAGGCTGCCGAAACCTCCTCCATCCGGAGGCTTGTTCAAATGTCTCCCCAACCCTGAAGCCAGAAGAAGCGGCCTTGAAGCCTCCGCGGGTTCATTCCCCAACCCCTCGGCTCGCATAGAGCCAAGAATCCGCACGGCGGGAAAAAATGGTTGAACGGGCCGATCCATTTCAGCCAGCAGAGGGAGGGGAGAGGAAGGTTGGTAGTTTTTGTTACTGTCAACGACAGTAAAGACACCGAGTACACCTCACCTACATCCACGCAATGCTGGTTTCCTTCTTTAAGGGGATTTCCCGACCACTCTCCACACGGAGAGCATATAATAATGTGATTCCCCTCCACCCCGCGTGCAGGTTTAAGGTGGTACGGTCCATCCCTATAGAGGCTTCAGCGCCGCACAGGGACAGCGGGTGACCCCAATGGCTTTGCCTTAGTGCTGGCCAGAGGTTCGTTAAGCGCGGCAGCGCCTGCTTCTCCCTTTGACCGTCATTTCTTCCTGCCTCATAGGCCTAACAGCATGCGGCCTTCCCTTTATGTATGAAGAAAACTCGTTATGTTCTGAAGGGTACAGGGCAACGCATGCATCATAGTAGTAAAGAAATGGTGGAAATTGTAGCCCAACATTTGGAAGGCAGCACGTCGGCTGCCCTCAACTTAGGGAATGGCCCACAAAGTAATTTTCCATTCCCTCGTCCTATCTGCAGCCCCCCCCCCAAAAAAAAAACTTGTGAAGAATTTCTTTATGACTATCTGCAGAATGTGGCTAGGGAAAACTGAAAACAGAAGTTTGTGCAGGTTTCCTATGCTGGCTCCTTTTCTAACAGCCCCACTACAAATCGTTCTATCTTCCAGATTTGGGGGTGGGGGGTTCAAGTGGCTGCAGGGAAAGGACCAGGAAATTTCCCTTCCATGAACTTCCTGAAGTTTCACCAGGCAAAATACACTTTAAACACAATTTACACTACAGTATTTGATTGCAGCCTTATACTAATCTGACGCTGTTAGAAAGGCAGGAGGGATGAGAATAGGGGCTTGAATTTATGAAGAACGTTAGCATAAAGGTAAAGGTACCCCTGCCCAAAGGCCAGTCGTGACCGACTCTAGGGTTGCGCACTCATCTTGCTCAAGAGGCCGGGAGCCGGTGCTGTCCGAAGACACTTCCGGGTCACGTGGCCAGCGTGACGGAGCTGCATCTGGCGAGCCAGCGCCAGCGCCGCACACGGAAACGCCGTTTACCTTCCTGCTATAAAGCGGTCCCTATTTATCTACTTGTACTTAGGGGTACTTTCGAACTGCTAGGTTGGCAGGAGCTGGGACCGAACGACAGGAGCTCACTTTCTTTCACGGGGATTCGAACCGCCGACCTTACGATCACCAAGTCCTAGGCACTGAGGTTTTACCCACAGCCAAATTCAAGCAAAAGATCTATCAAACCAGCCAAAGAAAAGCTGTGATGAACAGAGAAAAAAACTGTATACTGCAGTAGGGATGGTATATATTCATTAGAGATAGTGGTTAGTTATTTCGGTCACAAGCACTGGCCTTTCTGCCCTCAAAGCAGGTTAACATTTCTTTTCTTTTCCCCCCTTCAGGATACATTATGTCTCAAAGGGGTTCTCATTTCTCCAACACATGTAGAGATTTTTAGCACCTCTGTCCTTTATCTGTAATTAGTACCAAAATGTCTGGCTTTCACTTCAAATCTAAAATATTGATGATGCAGCCAATGTAACAGGTGTTAATGTCCCCTTGTGCGACGAGACTTTTCTCTCATCCTGCTCAACCCTACTTCTTCTCTGCAGATTTCAGAGGAGAGATATCCTAAGAGGATGATTTGAGAGTGCACAGGGAAAGGAAGCCTCATTGGAGAGGCATAAATCCTTGTGCTAATAGAACAACTTTGCTGGATACAACCTGCCCTATTTCCAGTTCTGATTGCACTATTCAGAAGCAGTTCCAAGGATGCAACCATAATGTTCAATTAAGAGCCAAGTGGATAAAAGCCAAAGGTCCATCTAATCTAGCACAGCTCTCATGGTGGGCAGGTGCCTCTTAGCCCACAAGCAGACCTGAAAGCATTAGAACTTTCCTCACCTGTAATCCACAGCAGCTCTATTCAAAGGCATAGTGCCTCAGACTGTGGAAGCAGAACATTGCCTTACCCCGCCCATTAATTGGTCTAATCCTCTTTTAAAGCTATCCAAGGTAGCAGGCATCACTACATCTTGCGGGAGCAATCTTCAACAATTTAACTATGTAATGTGTGAAATTATTGTGTCCTTCCTCAAGTTACTACTGCTAGAAAGGGAGACAACCATCTCTCT
This sequence comes from Podarcis filfolensis, assembly GCF_964270895.1. NCBI lineage: Eukaryota > Metazoa > Chordata > Lepidosauria > Squamata > Lacertidae > Podarcis > Podarcis filfolensis. The sequence continues at coordinate 34,987,529 of NC_139609.1, forward strand.
TGTACACTTTCTCCACAAAATGCATAATTCTGAACACTTCAATCAATGTCCTCCCTTGCTTACTTTTCTTAAACAGAAAGCCCCAAATGTCGTAACCAGTCGGAAACCAATTTTTCACAAAATGACTTGTCAACAAGAAAAGTACAAACAACATTGTCTCCAATGGACCATCAAGTAGTTACTTCATAATTAGCTTTAATTTATTTGAAGCAGAATCCCATTTCATACTCAGAAGATTTCAGCCAAGTTACAAATGCACAATTGTGACAAATGTGAAATGGAAGCACTTCTAGAGTTCCAGTGGAAGCAGATAATTCATCCTGCAGAAAGTAATATTCTTCTATAGCTTTATTCTTGACTATATACAACCATTTGAAGTGCTACTGAAACTGGGCTTCAAGCCACAGTTACAATAAATACATTAGAGCAAAGGAACAAATTCTAAAATTCAGCAAGGCCATTAGTTCAAAACAAGTTAATGGTAATTAATCTTCACTGAATGTCACTAGTAGAAAGCAGTTGTCAAAGTACCATAAAATTTCTAGTTATGTAAAACTAGAACATGTGATTGAAATTGGATAAAAAAGTGTAGCAGTCAGATCCTAAACAGGAACTCAAGTGCATAAAGTGTCACTGGCATTAGCAAGTCAATTTCTTTTGATAGAAACAGTGCTTAGGACAATTCACTGTCCAGTACATGCTGTCACCAAGATGAGTGAATGATTGTGTCATAAATATCAAGCCACACAATTCAAGTATTCTTCTATTGTGTCTAGTACAGTATATTTCGAAGTAGCATGACTGGAATGGAGCCCGGAGGCAAACATATTTAAATACATTTAAACATATGTCTACATCTGTTATTGAGAACCTCAAGCACATGTAACACTCAGTTTATTTACTTTGGATACACTCCAGATACAAAATGACAGTACTTATAGTAAAGTGGTAATTTATCATGTAAACACATTTAGAAATGTCTTTTGACAGAAAATTCAAAGCAGCTGAGTATGGCAAAATTGTGCACATCAAAACCTAGCTTACAAGTTCTGGCTGTACATTTATTCTTTGAAGAACCTCTTCAGGCATACAAAACACAGGATTCACAGGCTTAATTTGTTCTTCTCCCAGTAATGATAGTCCAGCAATTCCAAACAAGGTATGAAATGGATCCACCTACAACATACCAAGGTGCATATTAAATACACAAGGAGGTTTTTACATGGTTTCGCACTTTCAAAAGGTTAGTCGGTGTGCATTAATAGATTTGAAGATTCAAATAAGGCAGAAAGCTGCAATAAGTTATTTTATTGTCTGACGTCTCTCAAATTCCGAATAAACTGTGAGATTAAAGTTAACTGTTTGAATTTATAGGCAACTGATACCCAGATTGCAATAGCTTAGAAGCCAGCCAAAAAATTCCAATAGCTCTGTTGCTTCCTTTAATTGACACATGCTTATCAAGAACCGCCTAAAAGGCTCTATGGCAGAAGAGACAGGGAAAGCACTTCCTCTGTAGCAAGATGCCCATGCATACTCAAGAATGAAACACCTTCTAGTGGCAACCCTTGTACAGGGTTTCATTCCAGAGGATCCTGTGGCCTTCAGATGAGATGATTATAGAGCTCCAAAAGACTGACAGAGGGAGGAGCTAAAAAGTATCCATGTACGGTGCATGAAGCCTTTTGGATCTCAACTTACAGGCCCAATATTCTGAATATATTTGATTAGCTATATCCTATACAGAACACTCCCCCCCCCCAAAAGCAGTAATCTATTAAATATCACCTGGGCCTGGGCCTAAATCAGCTCACCTTCTGATATGAAATTATATCAGTTGCCTTATCTTCTTGAGTGATCCAGAACCACTACACCTGTTTTTGTAGAGTATGGCTCCTTTTAAAGATCCTCAAATTTTGTGTTATTAGTTTAGAATTGTCAAGCATACATCATGACACCTGTACCTTGGTTTTCGTATGCCTTGGTATTCGTATGTTTCGGTTCCCGAACGATCGAAACCCGAAGTGAGCATTCTGGTTTTCGAACGTTCTTTTGGAAGCCGAACATCTGATGCAGATTCAGCTATGGCTTCCGGCGCACCTGCGTAATCGGGAGCCACGCCTTGGATTCCGAACGTTTCATCAGTTGAACGGACTTCCAGAACGCATTCCGTTTTAAAACCAAGGTACTATTGTAGTTTAATAGTGCCTTTGAGGCCTTTCCTTGATACCCACAAAACATCCAAGTTCTGCCTCCCCCCCCACACATTGCCCCTTGCTCGTGAGGGTGGCTACTTTTATTCCTTGAAAGCTACATCAAGATGAAGTTAGGAGAGTGAAACTCTTTTCTACTTTTTCTTCCAAGTGTATGTGTTTTTCAAGGCTTAAGATTGCTTATCAAATCGATCTTCTGATTCAGTAGAATCAAAGTACACCTGCACACACACCTTTGCTGTGTGTCTGAGAGAGAGCACACAGCTCAGAGGTGACAAAAGGGGGTGGTACCCCCCCAGCACTCCCCCAAAAATTCAAGTTCTGCCCACCAGCTGAAAAATGTTGGCAAACCCTGGTTTAGTTAAATAAAAAGTATTAAAGCTTAGTAACTTGCCATATCTCCTGGCCTGTCAGCAAATCCTCCGGTCTCTTCATCCTGGCAAGCCAAGATAAAACTGCGCAATTTCTCTCGGTCAATCCAGTGCAACCTGCCAATAATCTTCAGGGATGCCAATACCCACCATGAATAGCATACATCAGGTAACTAGCAAATATAATAATGGCAATATAGGTTAGGTCAATTGCAATTATAATCTCAACATCAGGTTAACTGTTGAATGTAGTGAGAAACAACCACATAAAGACACATAGGGTTGTTGTGTAGACAGATTGAAATTAATATATTTAACTTTATTTATTGCATTTATATTACACCTTTCTGCCAAGACAGCCATAGTGGTTTACAATTTTAAAGTATTAAGACAAATGTTGTAATATGCAAATGTTAAACATGTTGATGAATCTATTCACGAGTGTGACTTAGTGGGATAAAGCCCACATCATATCTTTCAGAAAGTCTATTCCGTTTCAGTAGAATTACAACCAGTTTTCTTTTTGATTCTATCCTTCCACCGAACATGTGCACAGCTAAATTTAAACCATCCTAAGATACAATGGGCTATGCTTATGTTCCTAATTAAACAGACTAAGATAATGGACTAAAGATATATATAAAAAACCAATACTCAAATCCTGATGTCATGTCATACCCTTAAGAAAAAAGTGAAATACTTTGACATCCTATTTTCCATTAGAACTAGAAACATTTCACAATGCTTGCCTAAAGCAGTGATGCAAACAAGGACTTTTTGAGTGGTTTGCCTCCATAAGCTCGCATCAAACAGTAAATTGCTAGAAGTGAGAAAGACTAAGGTTCTTATTCATAACCCATCAATACAGTGGGGCTCATAGCTCCAAAGACTTTTTATTTTAGTGCTGTGACAGAATTGTTTACGTGCGTGAAACACCAAGTTTGCCAAACCTGATCCCGAATATAATAGACACATTGTCTTTCAGTGTATTTACTTGCTGCAAGCTAACTTTTGCTTAACTGTTGTACCTTTTTTAAACTGTTCATATTAAGAAGATTATGAAAGAGCAATCCAATTCTACAGAATATAATCCAAGTTAAAATAGTCGTACTATATTTACCAAAATCACTCTTTAGGAAATCTACTTATGGACTACTAGTTCTATTCCCCCAACACAGGCCCCTCCATCTATACAGTATTTAAAATATAAAATGTAACTTAATACCTTCTCTGGCCTTCCATTAAGGCCACCAGATGGCAACTGGCGTTCACAAAGCCACCAGCCCAGCAGGTCAGCGTTTATTTGGTGTAACTGGCCAGTTATGGCTAGGAATCCTGTGCAACAATAGATCTAAAATTACAGACATAAAGTTCATGTCTATTTAAAAATATAGCTTCTCAGGTGAAACAAAGGAAATTACAATGTAGAATCCCAACCAACTGTGCAAAAATGTTTACTTAAGAAACTAATCAGCATTTTTCATTAATAAAATTTTAAATCAAAATTATTATTTTTAGAGGCTGATTTAACTTACATAACTCCTCATTTGAGACACATCTAGAAATGTGTAGCATTCAGCAAGATAATGGACCAGTCTGCATGCAACTTTAAACCATGGTTTAGTTCGATAAGGACAATCCACAACTAGTTTTGAGCTCAAGCACTCTCTCCTTCCCCCCGTCCTTTGGAATTGCCACTTGGAGATCAGAAGCTTCTGCATCTTTTAGGTTAAGCAGTTTAGCATTACATTAGAAAAACAGCAACTGTGCTTAATATAACTGAAGTTGGTAAAAACAAGCTAGTTTCATAAACCAATTTCAAACAGACTAAAGTCACCAAACAATTTGTTTAGATTTGAGTGTCACAAAAAGCTGCAGTAAATGGAAGTGAATGCTTCCAAACATCCACCCGACTTGTGGCAGTGCCAGAAGAACGGGAAAATGAAAGAATTGAGGCTCACCCTTTTAACACCAATATATGTTTAGTGTTACATGCAAACAGAGCCATTGTGCTCATCCACATTGATGCCCATACCTACAAATACAGAATTTAGCATGAGGGTACAAACACCACTGCAGCACCAACAGGTGGTTCTGTGCTGTTAGTTTTGAACATTGAAGGATGGGTTACTCTGAGGGCTCTATGCACACCACATTATGTATAGAGGCATCTTACTTGCCAATCAGATGTCACTGTGGGACCTCCAAAGATAAAGTAGGTGAGATCCTAATTAAGAGTTCCTCCTCCAGCTTAATACTTTAAGTTTTATTACAATTACTTTTGTTTTTAAAGCTGAATATAAAAATACATAAGCTGCTCTATTTTAATACTGGACACCTAACTGAGGTTCAGTTTTCCTATTTCAGACTCCAGTTCCTAGCCTCAATCCAAATAAATAATAGAAATATTTAGCACCACGGGAACCAGGATAGACATCTCTACAAATCACACCCTTCCTTCCTCCATCCCATGAAGTGCAACATTTGCAAACTGTCCTATTTCAAGGCATATTTGGGGGAAATAGTTGCCTTTTGCATTACATTATACAGAATTTAGGACATCTTAAAGGTTTGCATATCTGACGTTTGTGAAGCTGATAAATACTTCGAGTTAAAATACCATAGATTCCGGCGTATTAGGCGACTGGGCGTATTAAGACGACCCCCCAAATTGGCAGCTGCAATTTGGGGGTTCGTCTTATAAGCCCAGTTGCCTAATACGCTGGGCAGCTCTGCGCCGGGAGGCCACCCGGCATGGAGCGGAGCCCGCCGCCCCTCCTTCTGCTTCTGAAGCAGTGCAAGGGGCGGGCTCCACACTGGGAGAAAGCTGCCCGGCGCAGAGCCGCTCACTGCTGCTTCGGAAGCAGCAACAGGGGCGGCGGGCTCCATGCCAGGCAGCAATCTCCCGGTGCGAAGCGGAGCCCGCCGCTACTGCGGCTGCTTTGGAGCTGCCGCCGCAGCAGCGGGGGCGGATATCCGGCGTATGAGGCGACCCCCCCACTTTTTAACCTCTTTTTCGGGGTTAAAAAGTCGCCTTATACACCGGAATTTACAGTAACTAAACTGAACAGAAATAGGTTAGTGTGTTAATTGGTGTCAACAGGCATCAATAATCCCTTGCAAGGTTTATTTAAGAAACAGAACTACTTACCTGTCCTGCATGAGATTCAGATCCTGGTCTACAACCAAATCCTCCATCAAAGTTCATACAGGACAACACAAATTCTACTGCTTTGTCCACATCAATTGCATCCAGTTTCCCCTGAAAGGCAGTAAAATCCTTGTAATGTGTTTCCTCCATTTTAATACCAAGGACAGTCAACTCCAAACATACTAGCGCTGTCCCTGCAATATACTTCTGTGTGAAAGTCGTTAATGTCTGCAATTTTCACTTGAATGGCATATGGGGGGCGCGGGGGAATGTTTCTTAGAAAATTGGCAGATGAACCTGAGATTCATTTGTTCTCTACAGGTCAGCAGACAAGCAAGTATCCCAAACTTATCCCTGCCTACAGCTCCTTACCACTGGGGGGCGGGGCGGGGAAAAGCTTCCTTTCACAACATATGACAAGGGAGACAAATATGACAAAGAAATATATGTAATATATTTCTATAGCACAGTACTCTGTTATTTACCAAATTCTTCTTTTTACAGAAAACCTGTCTCTCATATATGAACCGCAGCACACAAAAGCTGGAACAGTGCTATCCTAAGTACACTTTAGATGAGCAAAATAAGGAGGATCACAGAATACCACACTCTGAAGACCTTGTATATTAGGGTTTTTGGGATAGAAAATATCAAAATGTGATGCTGTACCATTTATTCATTAAAATACTTTGCTTTTGCCTTTCCAAATAATGCCTATGGATGCTCTTCTAACCTCCTCTCCAATATAACCACATGACTTGGTCAGTACAGAACAACTAACATGTCATGAGTACTTGCTGCCATTTGCAACTCTGGAAGTATTTCAAGTTGCTAGCTTGCTTGTGATATGCTAGAGAACTTCTTACCTCCTAAAGGAAATACAGTTTATTTGAAAGTCTTCTTTGCCCACTGTAATTTAAACATGTATTTCAAAATCACGACTGCCACTGATTAAAGGACTCACCAAGAGAGCCAACGTTGCAACAGCACAGAAGGAAAACCGCGTGTCTATTTCTCCTGCAGGAAGAAATAAACTAAGTTTTCATCTTGACAAAGCATTTAAGCAATTTAATAAACAAACAGATGCAAAAAAAGCATTTTTAATGGAATTATTCCCTTGTTCCTATTTTCTAATTCCCCCAAAGATTACTTTCATTAAGTATTTGTTATGTAGCATCACAGAAACGATTCTGTAGTGATATGGAGTAACCTCCCCAAATTATTTTCATTGTAAAACCTTTCAATAAGCATATCAGCACTTTCTTAATCACTAGTACTAGTAAAGTACTAGCTTGATCTGCTTGTAGATAAAATAAGCTGAAAACCATGGCATCTTAAAAGCATTAAAGGTGTTAACAATATTATTCTCAGATCTCAGAGTAATTCTAGAGCTAAAGTGGTGACAGACATCAACTTTACTGTCAGATATATGCCAAAAATCATCACAGATCTGAGAAGCTACTGAATCAGTAAAAATGGATATGGGAATACTATTGACAACCCCTCTAAAACTGAACTTTCATACCGAGGATTGTGCATGATACAAAAGGAAAGCCAAACATGTGGTTTTGCATTCTTTGAAGGGAAAAGAAAACATCCAATAATGCAAGTTAGAAAATGTTACCCCATATGTCTCCAGCAAATGATCCATCCTCTTTCTGTAGGTTCTTTACATATTCAACAATTTTATTTACATCAACAACCTGGAGACTGTCATAGAGAGTTAGAATCTGCAAAACAAAACCAATCAAATTAAATGTTAGCGTATTCCAGAACTACTTCAAATTGTTTTCAAATATTTGCGCATTTCAAACTACACCCCAAACATCATGAAAAGAATTAACTTTTTATTGCTACATTGTTTTCCCTTCAGTGATGCATTCTTCCCCTATTTTCATGAAATATTCTCAGGTCTCAGAGTAATTCTAGAGCTATGTGTTAAAAACCACATCAACTTTAGATTCAGATAAAGATGTCAAATTTCATCACTGACCCAAGCAGCCGTGTTCATGCTTTTATTGCACAAAATGTGCCAAACTGTGCCCACTACCCATCCTAATTTCTGGCCTTCAAGCTCAAAAGCTTCCAAAGAAGCTAGTTGAACCAAGTGTTTCAGTATTTGCAGAAAAGGCCTGCAATAACATTGCTTTTTAGCCAGCTACAGATGAAGCTTCACCAAAAGAAACCTCAAGTAATTAAGATGCATCTCCGAAACAGGATGTACCCACACTGATACTATTTAATTTTCCTACAATATAATCAATATTATAGCCTCAGAAAGTTCATCATTAGTAAAGATAAATTAATTCACTAAACAAATACTATTACTCATGAGCTTACCTGGACAGCACTAAGTGTGTATAATAGGTGAGGATCATGACCTATACTGGCACTTATGCCACCACATTCACGCTGGCACGATTTGATAAATGCCAGAATTTCTTCTTTGCTCATCCGATGCAGCTGCCCCATGAGATCCATCACAGTCAGTCCCCAATAGACACCACTCATTCGTAAATATTCTGACATACAGTATTCCTAAAAAAAAGTATAACGGATTAGTTCCTAAAGTGATATAGTATAAAACTGACGTAACTTCGCATTTAGTAGTTTCAGAAATCCCCAAACACCAAGCTGCTTGATTTCATTCCCTTTAAAAACAGTTTTAAATGGCCAGTTTTAAATTGCCCCTTATTTTTATACTCACTTTTAGCACCAATCCAGCTCAAGGCCTTGCTAGAGTAGGCTCCCTATATCTGTTTATGGCTCATATTTGTAAATGACCATTTTTAAAATCAAGGGAGATGTGTACTGAACTGTACTGTAAGAACTAAATTTTTTTAAGTGAAGTGCTTATAAATGTTTTGATCTATAAATTGCTTTGAGTGTTAAAGCACAATACAACAGCTTTCAACCTCTGCAGCAGCAAAAGAAATATGGATGCTACATAACACAGAAGTACCTACTGCACATTTATTGCTCAAACTTTTCCAATCACTTAAAAGGCCTCAACTCTCTCCTATCTCCAACTTGAATAAAAAAACCCAAGTTGCCCTTCATGCTAATGTTTGCAGATAGGGCACTGGTTAGTTCCACTATGATCAATTTAACATGGTTCTCCCTTGAGAGGCTTTCAATCATTACAACAGATTCATATCAAGATTAGAACAATTTATAAAATAATACTGTGAACTTGGCTCTTAATATTTGCTTAAATTCCAACAAGTGGAGGTTTCAGAATAGCTGCCTAAATATTTACTGGCTTGGTGTGCACAAAATTGTAAACTATGGTTTGTTCTCATCTTGTTCTTGTGGTCTGCTTGGAGGGAAACAAACTATGGATGCTAGGTTTGCATGCAATGCTTACACTCATTTCCTCATGGTAAAGCAAAATGTGGTGGGCAGACACAACTTGAACAGTATGGACAAGCACACTTGCTCATTCCCAGTAAGCCAGTTTGCTTAATTCTGATTTACTGTTTTATGCAAACTACACCACAGAATATATAATCCAGTGCAGCTGCCTTCCTATAAACACTTACCAAGGAGTCAGTCCCATTGAACTAAGGTGGGATTACTTATTTGTAGACATGTATAAGTTTGCCAGATTCAGCACAAGTGCAATACATTTTTTTCACATTCAATAATCAACTTAAATAAACGTTTCTTAGGTCTCAGATCAATAAGTATATCTTCAACTTTGTAGTCAGATAATACATGCCAGGTTACATCACCGACCTAGAGAAACCATTTGCACTTTATGTCACAAATAAACCTACTCTTTTACTCAATATATTAATAGTCATATGAACTATACTGTAATAAAAGAATTAAAAATGCTACCAAGCTTATATTACGGTACTCACATAATCATCTTTCTTTGTTCCATAAGCTGCTATGTAGTCCGCATGTTTTTCTAATAATAATGAAGTTGGTGCATCATTTTTTATTATGACATCTTTTTGTGGCGTTCCCTTAAAAATAATATGGTAAAATTATTTTCACATTTCCCCCTAAATCTGATTGCATGTAACATGTCAGACATAAAACGAATTAAACAAATGGCAGAAGTGATGTGTACATACACTTCAGGAATTTATCAAGATCCTTCATATATTTTGCTTCTTTGGTTTTGTAGTAAAGAAACGCTACTGTACCTACGCAATTGGCTATAAAAGTTTCGTACACTATGTAAGCATTTATGCCTCTAAAACAGATTTTCCAAGTGATGTTATGGCACCTTTTTCTAGGAAAATAGCACTGTATACGTCATAAATAAAATGAATTCTCATAATTAATGCTTAGTATAGGCAGAATAAAAAAAGAATGGGGAGTATTTAGGAAAGGCTATTCTAATTTCTAATTCTAGGAGCAGGTGATTACCCTGTGTTACATCTTCTTGACTACATGTTCCCCAACATAAATTAGAAATGTGAAATCCAGCAATAATACCAAAGTGCTGACTCATAGGCAATGTACATTCACCTCTACCATGCTTACACAACATGGAGAATTTGGCAACTACAAACATATGCCAAGTCAGACTTTGTATTTCTTTGTACTAACCTATATATATATATATATATATATATATATATATATGTATGTGTGTGTGTGTGTATTTAGAACAAGGCATCCACTTTTACTTATACAACATCAAAAATGACTACAAACTATACAAAACCTTAAAAAGACAAATTTTCCCAAAAGAACAAAGTAGATGGAAGGGGTGTGTAAAGAAAGAAGAAAATAAAGATACAGAAGAGTAAGACCTGAAAACATTTGAAAATAATTGCAAAAAGCTTACAAGTTTAATGAGGAGCTGAAAAAGAATTTACGCTAATTAAATGGGCAATGTAAAATTGAAACATATACCTGATCTATAAACATAAACCCAATCTATAAGGTTTTGGGTCTCCAAAAGTCCTCTCAGATGCCATTCCCTTTATTGCTGTTTTAAGGAACTCTGGAATCCAACACAGAGCATTTCACACATCCATGAAGCATTCCACTTATGTGAGAACAAAGAAGCCATGTGGCTTCAGGGTGGGGTGGGTTTAGGAAAGGAGGTGGTAGCAGTTCATATATACTTGGGGACTAGTAGCTTGTGGATCTGCTAAAGCAGTGAAAAAAGAATATGTTACTCTCATCTAGGCCAAAACAGCTTTGCAAAACAGCCTACCAGAAAAAAGCCAGTCTGCACCAGTCATCTGGGACTAGAGTTGAAAGGCAGCACTCTGGCCTCTACCAAGATCCAGGAGACCAAGGGCCACTGAGAGGTTATACCCAGTTCCCAGAAGAACGTTTTGGTCAACCAGGCTCTGTCTATCAGCCACTTTCCCCCAAGCTTTCTTTCCATTTTCTTCCCAATGCTCTTCTCTATCATGTCTATTAGAGCATGTGCTTGTGGGCAAGGGCATTCTTTTACTGTATCTAGTCTCTCAGAAAATGTTAAGGCACTTTATAAGCATTAAATAATAAAGTACAGCTTAAAACTACAATCTTGATTTATTTATTTTAACAGTTCCAGGAAATCCTACCACAGCCATACTGAAGAAGACATTCGCTCTCAAATGCTAACGAACAGCTTTGCGATAGCCTACCAAAATTCACGCTGCCTATTTTTAGCAACTAATAACCCCCCCATTCTGTTGCTTAAAATTACGTGCCTTTGGTTACGTTGCAATCTTATGCTGCGTAATATGCCGCTTTAAAATAAAGAGCAATTCTACATTAAAAAAGAAAAGCACCACTTGGTGCAGTTATTCGCTTCTTAAGCAAAGGGCGAGGCGATGTTTTACTATGGCGGCCGAACCCGCAGCCCTCGTGCCTAAAACCCGCACAGCCCTTTACCGCCAGCGATCAAGGGAAGAGTGCCCGCAACCCTTTGAGACTATCCCTAGTAATCCCATTACAAAAACCTTTGCTTGGAGAGAGAGAAGACGAAGCGAGGCCACGCCACGTGCACGGCTCCCAGCATGCGACCCTCCATGGCTCCGCGAGCGAGATTCTGAAAGAGCCACGTGACTCTCCCTCGGGGGCGCCGCGCGCAGGTTCTGAAGGGCGGGCACGTCCCTATCCAGCTCTTAGGCCGCAGACGGGCCAACCGCTTGATTGGCGGACCGAGTGGCCAATCACCGCCCAACCCGTCTTTCACTAGACTCAGCTATTCCTTCGCAGGCTCTATTATTCTACCTCCCCCTCCCCCTCCCCCCCACGCCACACCGTCTACCGAAAACCCGACGTAGCACGTCCGACCGACTCGTTTCCCCTCACAGCTCGCGGAACTGGGGTGGCGGGGTGAAGGGAGATAGGAAACCGCCCTCGCGTGAAAGCTGAGGGGAGGAAAACGCGGCTCGCTACTCACCATGTTGGCACATCTGCGGGACTCAGCCCTGCGCCCAGCGCGCACGCGCCCCCTCGGCCGGAAGAGAACGCCATTTCCGGCTCGAGGACCCCCAGCATAGCTGTCCTTGTGATGCCTGCAGTGACGTTCGTAAATGTATGAGGCGCTGCTTATGGCCCACGTTATTAGCAGCCTTGGGGAGAGTTTTTGCCGTTTAAAATGGCAAGGCTTTCCCTTCTCTCCCCTGAATAGGTTTCACCACCACTGGAAACCGTAACTAGCGTTTTCTCCCCTTCTCTTTTTATTGCTTTCAGTATTTATTTATTGCTTTTTGCAGTAGATATTGAACACGGAAGAAGACGAATGGGGGCATTTGTCCTGGGTGAATTCCTTTCCATAGGAACGACACGGGCTCTATCAAGCCCCATATTCACGCGATCAGAAAAACCTTTGGGGATTGTGCCATCATGACCCAAACTATTCCTAATTTGATGCCTGTTTGCACTGAGCCGTGGCGTGGAAGTGTTTCCTTGGGGCAGCACAAAGGCATCCCTGGAAGTTCAAAGTCGCAAGACAGAACTAAAGACGGGACCCTGGCTGGCTGTGAACACTTGCCCTATGCATAAATATGTAGAAAAAGGAAAGAAGCTTTTGAAACAGATAATTCTAATAGGCATTTTCTTATTTAAGTGTTTCGCTCTCTCAAAATTATCGATGTTGGTTTCTTATAAAAGTTAGATGTTTTAAAATGATTTGCAAGAGTAGATTGCCTTTGATGAAAAAGTCCAAAATAGCTAGTCTGGGACTAGTACAGGCAAGGTGTTGTATTCAAACAGTATTTTGGTTTATTGAAATGGCAGAGCTTTCAAGAAGTCTTTTTTAAACAAAGATGCAAGTGCAACCTAAGAGATAAATTATAGCGTGCGCACTCTGACCATCCACACACAAAAATGCACCAGTCATTTTTTAAAAAAGAGCATTTCAATGCACACAATTCCCACCACCAGAACAAGTAATATAAAAAATGCATTTAGTTGCAAGAGAAAAGTTATCAGACAGCATTTCACAGCAAACTCCAACATCGGAGATCAACTGAACTGCACTACAGTTGAAGCAGAGACTGGACACCAGTATTCTAATGACACCTTAGAACAGATTTAATACTAACACAAATGAGCTGCTTTCCATTTCAATGCCAAAATTCATACCCAGATTATAGAACAGAAACAGAGTTTCAGGGCAAGTATTTTTTTTTAATTAGTTGATACTAGAGCTAATTGACATAATGACAGTACTGTAAACATTACTGGAACAAAAAAATACATTGTATGGCTTTTTTCATATTTGAGTGCAATAAAGCATTTGTTTAGTAAGGTTGATATAATCAGGCTAAATGCACCAAAACCATTGTGTATACTCTTCAGATAATTGAAAAGTTCAACACAGGCACCATAGGTTTTGTTTTACAACAACATACAAAGTCGTTTGCAAAACTGCTACTCTTCAGTTTCCAAAGTCATAAAATTAAAAGTCTTTATTTTTTCATAGAAGTTAATACAGTATACAGTAATGTGGCTTTTCCAAGGTCAAGGCAATTTGTTCTGAGGCACACTGTAGCATGGTGTGAGGTACACATTGATTTCAAAAGTAAGGTTCATTGTTTCTTTGTTTCACATTGCTCTTTGAATGTTGTTGAAAAAAAATCCACACTACAGCTGTTCCACAGATGTTTTGCATAGCTACGCTATATAGAGAAATGGCAAATTAAAATACAGTCACAGTACAGTTGACTTGATAGTGATTATAATTTCACACCTTACCTTGCGTACAATATGCATTATTTGGTAATAATTGGTATGATAAAATGATGAGTCCAGAATCTTCTTATTCCACAGAAACAAACATTCTTAAGTGGCCCTACTCCCAAAATACATAATTTGGAAATAGAAAAGAAGAACCCTACACTGCCGGTATTGGTATGAACTTCTTAATCCAATACAGTGTCACAAGTTCAATTTGAGGCACTTTAAAAATGTTGTGAGAAGATCAGAGGACAGGGATAACCAAGTAACTATGGAGTAAGGTGAAAGTAAAAGCAGCCACTAAAAAAACAAACTAAAAAGAACCACATGCACCAACATGTATCTAATAACCCAATTTTTCAAGAGGTCTCTAGCTAACAGTTTCAATAATTAAGGAAACAAATTTTTTCCCATATATTGAAGATCTGAAACAGATATGCTACTACTTTGAGGCCATTTTATTTTTTCAATCTTAAAAGGAGCATACCAGAATAAAGACAAATGTTTGCAGCATCAGGTTAATACATGCCCTGTCTCTCTTCAAAAGTTCTCAACCCTTAAACCTGCCAATGTGTTCACGAGCTACAATCAGTCTCTGTATCTGAGCTGTGCCTTCATATATCTGAAAAGAAAGCATACAATAAATAAATAAAAGGCAGGTGCTTTTGAGCAATTTCAAAACTACATAAAATATGAAAATACAGGGAACTTCTTATCAGTATGTTACCAGTTCAATGCAAAAGTTGCTACAGATGCTTAATGGCGGGGAAACATCTCTCCAGGTACTTCAAGGCTGCACTTAAATGGCTATGGTCCAATAGGCTACTTTAGTTAAGCCTAAGAACTTGAGCGTACATAGTGGCATTTTTCAACTTTCTTCTTTGAACAGCAGACACCCATGGCACATTACAAATCATTTGTGAAAATTTCCTCCATTTCAAAATGTGTTTTCCATATGGACACTTCTGTTATAGAAACAAGTTCAAATCCCTGAAGTACAATGATCTACTGCTGTTGGGTCAGGATCCAGTACTGAGTTCCAGCCTAATCATACGTGGGTCACAACAGCAACACTACCACCATACAAATAAATGGTAAATATGAAGAAATGGGTTTCAAGGTGGGTCCCAGGTCTGAAAAGGTAGAAGACTACTGCTCTAGTTTGTACAGTTATGCCATTCAGACCTCAGGCAGAATTTTTATACTATTTAAAAAAGGAATGGCTATAACCTGAGCTATGGAAACCTACCTCCTTTTCAAAAATATTACTTGATTTCAAACTGTATAGGTGCTAATCCTACTCTGAGTAGACCAACATAAAATTAATAAACATTGCTTAGGTTACTTAATTTCAATGGGTTCTGCTCCGAGTATGACTTAGTTGATTATAACGTAATATTTTGTTAATAATTACCACATTTTAATTATATATATGTGTGTGTGTTTATATGTGTGTTTTTATCTGAGGTCAAGCCGTTACACCTAGCATATGTACTTTCCAGATAACTACATATACTATATTTTCTATAGGATTGCATCCTAAACGGGTCTTTTCCCCACACTGCCCCGGATTTAATGCTCAGCAGATTTTAATTTTTAACCTGCAGGCATTTCATACAAATACTGCTTTAAAAAACCCTGCAGGTGCTGAGTGCCACCTTAAAAGAAGCTGCCTCCCCTATGAAAGAGAATACCTCTTAAGATGAATGCTGCAACAACACAGATGTGTCATTTAAAAGGGAAACATACTTTTGTCTTTATATTATATACACAAATTTATTAATAGACTTCTGCTATCAGTTCACTAAAAATGTTAAGTGGGCAACAGTTCTAGTATTTGCATTAAATGGGTTACCTACCTGGTATATTTTGGCATCTCTCATTAGCTTTTCTACTGGGTATTCACTATTGAATCCATTTCCTCCAAAAATCTGGACGGCATCAGAAGCTACTTGATTTGCAATGTCTCCAGCATATCCCTTTGCAATAGATGCATAGTAGGTGTTTCTACGGCCAGCATCTACCTCCCATGCTGCCCTTTGGTAAGCCAAGCGAGCAAGCTCCACTTTCATTGCCATTTCAGCCAACATGAAGGACACTGCCTGGTGCTAAGATGGTTGAGGAATATAGGCAAATATTGACCAGTTAGAATTGAGAAGTTTACTTTTTGTACAATACATATCAAGGAACATGTAGCAGGCTTCTGCTTAGTGCTAAAATTGTATTTTCCCCTCCCTCATTTCTCCTGCTGCTGTGTTGCTGGGAGCCAGTAAGTGTTATATCCAAACGCAGGTCCACAATTTATTTTCCTCAAAGAAGCCACGAGCAATAAGAACTAAACTTGGTTACAAGTCATGGTTTGTTTGGAGAGACACAAACCATGAGCCTTGCCTTAGCTCCCAGAAGGAGGTTCTGGCTGCAATTTTACCAGGGTGTATGCTGTGTGTTCCCCATTAATTCATGGTTAGGTTTCACTATGGTTTAAAGTGACATGTGAATCAGACCAAAAACGGAAAACTTTATCAATACAGTATATAGAATTAAATATTTTGCTAAGCTACTTTGTTCATATTTGTTAAAAATTAGAATGAAATTTCATCTAATTAGAAAAGTTACCAATGCACAGCCAAGCCTCAGAATTATTGGTTCTGGTTCTTCATCTGGTTTTAGGATTTCCCTAGGACTCCTATCACTCCTCAGCTATATTTATTTTGTGATCATAGCATTAGTTATCAGAAAGCAGTGCTGGTTTAATCTGAAGTGCTTATATATTTAAATAATTCTCTATTAATGAATGTGTGCAGATTACTAAATGACTTCATGTCGCCTTGTCTCAGTAACAAACAAGAAAACCCTAAAATGACTTAGAGTCAAACATGTATTTATTTATTTATTAAATTTATATTTTGCCTTTCCTCCCAAATAAGCCATTTGTGGGGTGGGGGGTTATGTATGGAGACTCACAGTTAATACACAATGAGAAGTATACAAATGTGATTAGTTTGGTTCTTTGCAGTGACTAGCCACACTATCCCTCATTGACAAAATCAGCATTAGCTTTGCTATACGACAGTCCACATTTTTTAACTGTCAGCTGCAGCAATCATGAATCCTCTTACACCACAAGAGACCCATTTACAAAGCAACACTACCCTTAAATTTAAATGGCTTCTAGTAAGAGACTGGTGGATCATATTTTGGTTTTACCAGCATTTTGACTTCCAACTTGCTAAGCTATTCTTTTAGGACCCTACAATATAAGTTTTGTGAAAAAGATTTCCCTTAATACACATTAACTGGAAATGGCATCATATAAATGATAAGGAGATTCACATACCTCTGCAATGACCTTTCCAAAGGTTTTTCTTTCCATAGCATACTTTGTAGCTTCATCCAAAGCTCTTTGTGCTAGCCCTACAGCACCAGCAGCTACCTGTAATTTTAATGATGGATATCATAAAAACAGAACTCTAAAATGATATTTTTCTAGAACTTATTTCAGATACTTACCGGAGGCCTTGTTTTATCAAATGCTCCCATGGCAATTTTAAAGCCAGCACCTTCACCAATTAATACATTCTCTTTGGGCACTCTCACATCCTCAAAAACAATCCCTCTTGTATCTGAGCAGCGTTGACCCATATTAAGTTCCTGAAAAGAAAGTTTATGAAATATTTAATTATGCCTTAACATAATTATTTGATGAAGTAAAAAACTAATGTAGATTGGTAATTTATAGCCAAGAGTGTAAGAATTATGCTTGTGATTTTACACATCCACACACAGAATCTAGATGGTGTGTGTGTGTGTGTGTGTGTGTGTGTGTGTGTGTGTACTCTACCTTTCTTCCAATTTGTATTCCAGGGCTATCCGCTTCCACAATAAATCCAGTAAAAGCTTTGCCTGCAGGAGCTTTGGGATCAGGATTGGAGCGAGCCAATAAAAAATACCTAATAAACACACACAAAAACAAGAGCCAAGTTTGACTTTAACAGATGCTTCTGGTAGCTTTATACCAGAAATTAAACAACAATCAGGCGGTTTCAAAAAAGGAGGACAACCCAGTGTGTTTTGAAGACTTCTACTGAGCTTTAACATAGTTAAGACTGCACTTCTATTGTTCAGTATTATATATAAAACAAAAAGGAAATACAAGACAGTATACAAGGAAAAGACTCATGAAGCACATGTGGCACAGGATGGTATTTAGTAAAAGGATGGTTTCAGCCCTCCCAACATGTACTGTCACTCCTTCTTCCAAATTGTCTCACTTTATTCCTTCCTTCCAAACCAAATCCTGGATGGTGGTCAAGAATGTGGACACACAATACCACACTGGCTCTTGCCTCATTTGTGATAGGGTAAGAGATAATACCTAATCTCCCCAACTGGTTTCTAATAAACATTCTGTATCTTAGTCACACTGAGCATGACACAAAAACAGATCAAATGTGGGAAAGAACTACATAGAAAGTAAAGCTAGTTACGAATTGCTATACCAGTTAGCCTTGCCACCATTGGTGATCCACATTTTTTGTCCATTAATTATATATTCATCTCCTTTCTTTTCGGCTCTTGTTTTTAAACCCGCTACATCAGAGCCTGCTCCAGGTTCCGTTACACAGTAGGCCTGAGGAGAAAAAAGAAAAAGGAATAAACAGGAGGCACACCTGTTTAGGCAAGCAATCCCCTGAACTGCACTTCTGATTTTGTTGGCTTAACTGTCTGTTTTTAGATGTTTTAACTGCGGTGTTTAACTGCTTGTTTTATTGCATATTTTCATCAAGACTTATTCTAGTGCCCAATGGAATTGCTATTGTGTATTTCAATTATGCATTAATTTTATTGCTGTAAACTGTGTGGAAGCAATATTTTGCATATAAGCTGTAGATAAATTAATAATACCGTATTTTTCCATCTATGAGGTTTTTTACCCAATTTTTAAGATGAGGTTTTTTACCCAATTTTTTAGGTTGAAAAACAAGGTTCGTCTTATCCATGGAATACAGCAATTAAATATATAAATAATTATGGTACTTGCTTTAGCAGTCACAGCTCCCGGCAGCGGCTAGCTGCGTGGCCTCTGTAGTCTGCTTGTCTCCTCCCACTCTGTCCGCCCTACAGATGGGAGGGAGGCTGTAGGCAGCTCGTTTTTGTGCGGCGTCTTCGCACGGCTCCAAGCAGACTAACAAGGCCACATGAGAAAGGCGTGGAGGGGAGAGATATCTTTGATCGCTGCGGCCAACTGGAGTAGCAGTTCCTTTCCTGTGGGGCATTCTTAGTCTGTTTGCCTCCTCCCACTCTGCCCATCCTACAGCTCCATTTGTGCGCTGATGTTCGCTGATGTGAAAGGCGCAAAGGGGGGGATATTACTTCAATCGCCACACTCCTCCTGTGTAATGCTGCGCCGCCTGTGCACAAGAACAGACTGCCTACAGCCTTGCAGAGGCAAGCAGAATACAGAGGCCCCATGGGAAAGGCGAAAAGTGCTAAAAGCAATTGAAAGAAAAAGCTTCACCACTCTCCCCCCCCCCCGCAAAAAAAAAAGCTCAACCCTGCCCTCCCCCAAAGCTCAGCAATTGCCCGCGAGGGAACAGTTGATAGGCACACGGCTGTTAGGCTCTGGGCAATCCTCTCCAAAAAAATGTCAACAACTTAGGGCAATTTCCTCCCCATTTTCTTAATTTGGAGTCTCCCAAAATAGGGGGCGTCCTATACATGGGGGCATCCAATATACAGAAAAATATGGTAAGTGTATACAGGTTTTTCACCAGAGAAAGCAAAGTAAAATTCTACAGACTTGGGGGGAGAGGGGGAACTTACACACATCATAGGTTCCTCTGTCATTCTTCCCAGATATTTCTTCTGCTGCTGCTCATTTCCTGCAATGATGACTGGCATTTGCTGCAAGAAAAAAAAAAGAAACATTCAATACAAAGAAGGTCATTATCTAGACTACTACAAAGAAAGAAGGAAAATACTTACACCCAGGGAATTTGCTTCAATAGCTGTTTGAACCCCTGTACACGCATAAGCTAATTCTTCAGTAATAAGGCAGGCATCAAAACAGCCAAGGCCAAGGCCACCTATAGCAAAACATTATCAAACAAAAAACAGTCCCATACAAATCCATTTTAAGTGCACTTTACTTTCTATACACTCTAACCTTTGATATGGTGAATTTTGACATCAGTGTAACAGGATGTTTCAATTCCATTTGCATATATCCCTTCAACACACCCACCCACCCAAAACCCCACAATATTGGTCTATCCCTATTCAGAGTAACCCCAGTAGTTAACTAAATCATAACTTGCATGTAGGAATGGGTCAATACCAATTCAGGATACAAATTCTTCCAAGTAATATTGAAATACAATAAAACATCATCAAAGCACAACAAACCTTCGGGATCCTTTCTACAGAGCTATTGGTGGTAAATGGCCTTATGGTTGAAGAGGCTGGTCCAGATGTAACACAACACCTTTCAATGGTGTCTGCTTGCATATCCATTTACCAATCATCAAACATACTGCAAAGAAGTTAACTAATATCCATATCCATATACCCTGTATGTTTGGCAATACTGCTATTTCTAATAAGGTCTCAAGAGATGAAAACTTATCTTACACCAGACATACTGGCTATTGCTATTCCTTCACATTCATAAAACATCCTATCGTAAAATCTGTCGTATCTTTGCCTCCTAAAAGTGTTCCTTAGTTGATGCTATTTTATTGCTTAAAAGGTAGTTTACTCACCACAGCTCTCTGGTATATGTGAATTTATCAAGCCGAGCTCCCATGCCCTTTTTATGAGGGGAACAGGGTACTAGAAAGAAAAGAAATAAAATATTTCATTTTATGTACAGTGTCTCTTTTTAGAAACATTTACTCAATGAAATGTTAAAGCAAGCTGTTTCCCCCTTCTATAGCAAGCCTACCTCTCCAGTTCTGTCATACTCGGCAGCAACGGGCAAGATTTCCTCTCTAGCAAATTTACGAGCTGTAGCTTGAAATTCTTTCTGTTCATCAGTAAGTTCTAGAAAACATGGCATTCACATGTCAAACAATCAATTATATCCAAATATTTGAAATACCCATAATAATTCAACGAAGTAGCAGAACTGCAATACTTTGCACCTGACATTGCTACAGTGTATTATTTTGGCACCTAAATTCTTCCCTAATTCTACTCGCCAGGATGTGACAGGACATGAAGCAGCACAGCAATATAGGGAAAACCATGACCAAATGGGGCAAGAGCAGGATATTCCAAGAGGTATAAGGGTATGTAGCAACATCAGCTGGAATAAATTATATTTTTAGAACAGTGTGAGGAAAATCAGGAGCCTCTGTTCAAGAAACGGACTGTTCATTTGCCTCTTACAGAAGCATCTACTGCAAGCGAGATGACTGCACATCAGTTTTCCCACCTGAGGACATAAGAGAAGCCCTGCTGGATCAGCTCAGACCTCCAAGTATCTCTATGCCTGGCCATCAGGGTCCTCCCCAGGCCACACCATCTCTCTCCAGGCTCCTCATTGGTCCTGCTCTGAACCCTCCTTGAGAGCCTGGATGGAGAGATGACTGTGTGTGGCTGCAATGCAGTCTACTGCACACAAACAGCTGTCACATCTGTTGATCAGCCTAGTGTATTGTCTCTGGCTACAACATCCATTGGTATGCGGGCCCCTGTCTGACTGCACTGAAAAAAATGCAAACGCCTGTATCATATATTTTCCCTTATGAACCAAAAAGCAGCTCAGAAAGCAATTTAAACTGGGAAAGTGGCATAAGGAAAAGATGTAACGCACACTGCACTTCTCCAATTACAATTCGTAGTTCACTAATTGTATTTAGTAAAACTGCACAGCTGCTTTTAGTAAAATAAAAAGTAAGTGCATCAGGCTTTGAGTCATCAGTCTCCTGCCATCACACATCAAATGGTTCAAATTCTGATAATTTTCTTTAGGTTTGTGAAATATTTGAGGCATGGGACATAATGTAAGATTAATAGGGGATATTTTTACAGTGCTTTGTCAATACTTACCAAAGCTAAATCCAGCTGCCGATTTACTTTTGGGTGCTGTTGCAGCAGCTTGACTTGATTGTGATCTCCAACCGCATGTAGCAATGCTTCGTAACACCTGAAATTTTGATTTGGGGGGGGGGGGATGAATAGCTCCGATTAAAAGCCTCCAAGAAATTTCTCAATCCTATTGCAAGTGCCAACTAAAAAATAGTCTGCAGCAGAGACCAATGTATTCACCACAGAACTGATTGTATTTTGCACTAGAAGTAGTTGGGGGAATTCTGTGTTTTTCAATGTGTAGCATATTTTCTTTTAAGTTCTTTTGCAAGATCGTATACATCTAAATATACCAAATAACCCTGATAAACTGCTAATTTTGGTTCAAAATACCATTTGGCCTTTGCAAATAAATATGCCCCTGTACCTTTCTATGGACTTTGTTGTCCTCCTATGAACTTTCCATTGCTGGAGCAAACTGAATATTTTGCAAATTATTATTATATAGTTCTGTTGAAGATACATACTTATAGGACATATATTATATCTTATTGCTGAAAGATCTAGTCGTATCCTTAGCATTTATTATTTTTGAAAGTGACTAAAATACATAGCAAATTTCAGGGACAGGTCTCTGCATAGTGCCTTACAATCTAAAGGCATGAAACAATAGGAGAGGGAACCTGGAAGGGGAAAATGGAAAAGCTTTCTCTGGAAGAATAAAAGAAAGAAAAAAATGTCCAAAGTGTGTATATATATATATATATATATATATATATATATATATATATATAATGCTTAACTGACAATTAAAGAAATAAAGCAAAACTGCAGGAAAAAAGGACAATTTTGTGCTTTCTTAAAGTGGGACAAAGTGATAGTGAACTGAATATCAAGAGGGAGAGAGTTCCACATATAAGGAGCCCAGAAAAAGCATGAAGTTGAGAAACATCACAAGAGAGTTGAAGTTAAATAAGATGAGTATTTGATACCCCCCAAGTAAGTTTAAACTGAAGCACAAGACTACTAAACCATTGCAGTCATCAGCCCAAGACAGGAATTAGAGTCTGAATAAGGAATTTAGTCTAAATAGACTAAAATGGAAGAGATTGAGAATTATTAACAAGAGAACCAGCAAACCTTAGATAAGATAGGAAAGAAAAAAAGAAAGAAAAGAATGAGAAGGGTCAAAGATAATGACTAAACTCCTAATTTGCAGGGGGAAATTGCAGTGTAGAAACACTGACTTTTGCTGGGCTACAATGCGGCTCTGTGTACAAGTCACATCTGTGGTTCAACTCACTTTTGCCTCTGGCCCCACTCACCACTGGTGCAGAGAACAGTGAGATAAGATGGGACAATGTTCTGACACAATATAGGGCAGCTTCCTACGCTCCTAATTTGGGGAACAAGAACTAAAATAAGTAGCTTTGACTAAGCAGAATATGAAAGTGACAACGAAAGATGGTCCAGTGGTTAATAAAATAGCAAGAGAACAAAGTCCATTTAATTATACAACTACACACCTGTCATTCAAAAGAAAAAGAAGTGAATGAGATAAAGATTGCATAAGACATGCACAAGATGTTCTATCAAGTGTACAATATTAACCAAAAGGCCACAAAGCTTTGGATATGAACAACTTATTGACCATTTCAACTTCACTACAATTTCAAAGAATAATTTACACTAAAATACTTTGTAACCTGTGGCTCCCTGGCTTCAAGGGTGATGCTTTAGCAAACAATTGTGGAATGAAGTCTCTAATGCTATTTGATTTAAGTAAAGCATCTTTATCCTACTTTCAGCCAACACAGAGAGAGAAAGAGAGAGAGGGAGGCTCCCAGAGTACCTTACAAATGCCAGTGTTAGAAAGGCCCTCCCCCAAGGATTACAACCAAAAATATGGGACATAAAAGGCAAAGAGATTGGGAGGATGAAAAAAGCAAACACAGAAACGATTTTTTAGTTACTGAGTTTTTGTAATAGCCAGCTGGAATAGAAAGTTTTTTAGCACTCTGCTCCATACCTTGCTTTTCAGGGGTTGGAACTTATCAGTTATCTTATGTGTCATACTCTTTGGGGTGGGGGGGGGGGAGAGAAGCAGACTACTCACTGGCACTGCCAACACCAAATTCCATTAAAGTTACAAGGTACAGTGGTTTAAAGGCTGACCTTTTCGTTGTGGCAATTTTCAATTACATGTTGTCCTTATGGAAAACACTTCTGCTTTTCACTCTCATAGCAATTATTTTTTTCAAAAAGAACTCTGTACACAAATGAAACATTTGCCCTGTTTATCCTCCACTTTGCTGGGTACGTCCTAGACAGAAATACACGCTCATAACAATCACTTGTTATGATTTATGTGTGACACCTACGGAGTAGAATATTACAAAGTTCCCACATCATAAACCAACCTGTATGAGACTGGTAAAGTGGCACATTAATTGCACACAACATTACCACATCACCATATGCAATACTCAGCTCACTGGTTTGGCATCCTTCAGTTTTATCAATAACTGTCGACCAACAAATTTAACCAACAGAAATCTTGTGTAGGGCCATTTCTGTCATAGAAGAAAAATCCTCAGAGAAGTGTTAATAGCCCTGCAAATCCTTTCTAGGCAAACTATTGTATACATCAATCTGAACCTGCACATTTTCAGAGTGCAAAAATGCATTTATTTACATACTGTATGTCATATAGATTGACTCAACAGTGATAAGTGGGTTATTATCAAAGTTTAGTAGCTTTGCTCACATTTTGCTTAAATAAAGGGCAAACAACTACTAGATCAAAGTATTCTGTACAGATTTGAAACAAAACTGCAAATATAAAAGTATTCTTATTAGCTTTATAAATCAAGTGTATAAACAAAACCCATAAAAGGACTGTTCTGTCCAACATTCTCAAAGAGCTAGGGTGGCATAGTAGTTAAGAGACCACCCTATTCATCAGACTATCTGTATTCTAAATCTCACCTCTGCCATGGACATACTAGATGGCCTTAAGCACCATTTCTTAGCCTTAGGTCTTTGTCTATAGTATGTAGATAATACTGAAGGACTTTAAAAGGGCAAAGGGACACCCAAACTACCAAGATTCAAAAGCAGTCCTTTCCCAGTCACAGCACAATGCTTTAAAAAAGTTGTTTTTCTTTCTAGCATATGAATTCTTAAGATTATGTCTTATCATTTATATACTTAGGGGCAAAAACCAATACAAACTGGGATTTTGTAACAAACCGTAAACAAGAATAAAAGTTGGAAGATATACCAGCTACACTGGCACAAAAATGTTTTATATGAAATATATAGCGGGTAGTATAATTAGTTAAACCTATTCACAGAAGATAACTCTATCAAAATCCCCTAAACCTAACACACATATGATCTCGGTTTCTATAGATCTCTTCTGTTTCCCTACATTTGCCATAAATTTTTTAAAAAACCCTAGGATCAAGGTAAGGCAGTTTCCTTCCGGAAACCAACCCCTCCTTATGAATGCCAAACAAATAAATAGATATGCTGTTGCATAATACCAAAAACTGCGGTATTGTTGTTTGTTACGGGAAGGAATGTGCTTCGCTTTATATAAGCTGGAAGTATCATTCTGTGCGAGTGGAGATACCTTTTCCTTTCTTCCGTGAGAACTTGGCATCCTTCCCCTCTTCTAAATATTTATGTTCTGGTTCTGATCCCTGCATGGCGGGAGAAGGGGGTTTGGACTAGATGCCCCTCGGGAGCCCCTTCCAAATGTACAATGTTGTAATTATAGAAGCCTTAAGACTACTAAATACGCAGTAAACATCGCCCGCTTATCAGCACTTTACTGGGGCAGTGGGTAAGCTCCCTTGGACTAAACGGGGTTATCTCCCGAGTAGGCACGCTTCGGGCTTGCATTGCCGGGTTACAGAAACCCACCCCGCCCCACCTTGCAAGGCCTCCTTCCCTCAGCAATCCGAGAACGTCCCCCAAGCTTGCCGCTTTCGGTTTCTGCGCCCGGCTTCTCCCCTCACGCCCCTCGCCACCTACTCCGTACCCGAGAGACCTTCAGCGCGGCCATGACGTGCCCTTCCTCTTCCACAGGCCTCGGCAGCAACCTCCCACCCAGTAGGCTCCAAGCCAAGGCCCGCCCCCTGCGCTCGGGGATCGCTCCAGGAGGCTAGGCCCCAAGAGAGAGGCGGCGAGGGAGGAGGAGCCGAGAGAAGGAAGGCGGCGGGGACGTCGGCTGACGAAGGCCGGTTTGGCTCCCGTGCCGCGGTAAGCCCTGGCGGCCGCCGGTGACAACAGCGGAGATTTTTTTGTGGGGCGGGGAGGGGGGAAGCGTCTCTCTCACTTTTGCCGGGGCCCCAATCCGCCTTGCCACGCAGCAGCCAGTGGGCAGAGGTGGCGGCTCATTGCACGGCAAAGCCAGGCCATTGGTGGTGACTACCGGTGATTTGGGCACTGAAAAAGGGCTTCAGGAGGGTGACAATAAAATATTGTAGGGGGACAACTAAGCCCCGCCTCGCATAATGGATCATACGATGGGGCGCACCCACCCTATCTGAATGGCAATATGTATCAACTTTTGGGGTGGGGGGCGGCCCCCTCCAATATTCTATGGGGGGCGAAGGGACCACGGCCCCCTAGAAGCTGGCTCCTGCTATGAAGAGCTTCATAGCAATGCCAGCGAAACACATTTTCGTGTGTTTGCTCACTCTCTGGGTAATACACGTGGAGGGGAAATCAGGCCTGGCATCACAACCTCTGCCCGCTTGTTCGATCCCTTTCTGGGGGCAATGGGACCCCACCGCTGTACCAGCCTGTGGGCACATGCAACATGTGGGATGACTGCCACACACGCTTCCCTTGTTTAACTTGGTTTTTGCTCCTCTGGGTGGCGCAGCAGTGAGAACTCTGCCCCACTTAGGAAAATTCTCTCTGCTTGTCTACTGAAAGAGATAAGGAGGTCAGTAAAGAGGTCAAAGGTATGGGGATAGTCTTAAGCAGGCATCCCCAACCTGCGCCCCTCCAGATGTTTTGGTCTACAACTCCCATGATCCCTAGCTAACAGGACCAGTGGTCAGGGATGATGGGAATTGTAGTCCAAAACATCTGGAGGGCCAAAGGTTGGGGATGCCTGGTCTTAAGTATCTGCAGGTTTCTTGCTCTGTCTGTTTTAAGCCTATATAAACTCTTCTCAGCAAGCTGAGTTTCACCCAAACTTCTAACCTGAAGAAATGAAACAACACCTCTGTTTGGATCAAGTAATCTTGAAATCAGGAATGTAAGGTAAAGGACCCCTGGACAGTTAAGTCTCATCTTGCTTCAGGCCAAGGGAGCTGGTGTTTGTCTGCAGATAGCTTTCTGGGTCAAGTGGCCAGCATGACTAAACTGCTTCTGGTGCAAAGGGACACAGTGGCGAGTGCCAGAGCGCACGGAAACGCCATCTACCTTCCCACTGCAGCGGTACCTTTTTATCTACACGCGTTGGTATGCTTTTGAACAACTAGGTTGACACAGATGCAATGGGAGCTCACTCTGTTGCATGGATTCGAACTGCCAACCTTCCAATCGGCAAGCCCCAAAGGCTCAGTAGTTTAGACCACAATGTCACCCACGTCCGCAGGAATGACAATCCTGTAGCCCTGCCAGTGTTGTTGACCATTGGCTATGTTGGCTGCATCTGATAGGCACTGAAATCCAACAACATTCAGAAGCCCTCAGATTTTTGTATCCCTGCTCTAAACAACTTGTTAAAATCACATAGGACATTCTAGAGAGCTTCGGGAAAACATGCTGTTTTGCCAAGTTACGGCAGAAATGTCTTTACCTAGCCTGTCTTTACTGAGCCATGTCTAGAAACATTTCATTGGCATGATGGAAAGGGCCAGCTCAAAACAGACATTTGGTAATGAAATAACAAGGCATAAAGTTACACAAATACCCTCTAGGGACAAAGCAGTAATTGTGTGACTTAAATACTTCCTTCTGGGATTTTAAAAACTAAAGTCAATCCAAATGTCTCACTTGTGCTTGTCAGGATGCGAGAGTGAATGATGCAAGCGAATTTGAGTACACAAACGAGGAGTGAATCTCAATTGAGTCATATGTGCTGGAGGCAAAAAGACAGGAAGGGTGTCAATGGAGGAAAAGTGAAGAAGGAAAGTGATGCAATAGTGAGGTGAAGGATAGTCAAATGGGAAAAAAGGTAGGAAACTATAGAGAACATCTATATGGGGCACAGTAATCAGGCCAAGTAATGACTGGACAAAAGAGCCAGGTTGGACATGGAGAAGAGATTTAATACAATAGGCCAGAAACTCTGAGGCAATGCCAGGGAACACAAGTAAACTCTTCCATTCTTCCAAGAAAAACAACTGATTTCATTCATACAACTTGGACATTTTAACAAAGTTGTATAACTAGGATCAGTAGTTTAATATCACGGAGCAGGGAATACAAATACAATTTCCAGACTTTGCTTTGGATTAGAAGCGTAGGGAGTGCAGACGTATGCCGAATAATGCAGTAGACTGGTATTGAGGAACATATTTATTTATGAAACAAACTCACTGGCTCATCATTTGAGTAGCATTAGGATGTAGCGGCAGACTGATGATAACACTAGAAATACAGATCTGCTCCTAGCCCTTCTCATTTCACAAACATGCCCACACAGTGGAAATCTACACTACGACAGGACCTCGTGTAAGTAATTCCATTTACTCCAATGCAGGGGGAAGAGATCAAATGAAAATCACTTTCCTCATCTCCCACCCTGAGTTTCATGTGGTTTTCCCCTCCTGTCCTGAACTGGGGATGGATTGGATGCAGGAGATGTTATGTGAATGTAACTATGATGGATCTACCGCCTACAATCACAGAAATGTAAATGTAGAATTGTTCTGTAAATTTAGTATAATGTTGTTATAATTTAAAAATAAAATGGCACAAAGGCATTCCTAATCTCAAATCTTTCTGGAATCCATACAATGGATCCATAGTAGTTTTTCTGATTGAGCACTGGCTACATTTACTAGCAATCCTGCTGTACCTTTGTTTTATAATTTGTCTTATGAGACATTTTCTCCCTGCAGTTTGGAATATATATTACTTTCATAGTTTCATTAATACAGAAGAAATCCCCTTTATTATTCTAATGAATAGTAGAGGCTTGTTGGTTGTTGCCAGGTTGTATAAATTAGCAAGTAAACATTGTAAAATAAGGATAATATATTACAAAAAGAGCAGTTTTTCATTTATTTAGACACTTGCATTACAGATTCATTATTTCTCTTAATATTTAATGAGTTATTTTGTGCTAAATGTTTATTGCAGTTATTACTATTAAGTTTGTATAATATTTTTTATTAATTAAGTGTTGATATTATGAAACATTACTAAACTGTATGCCACTAAATGATTGTTAATCACTAGAAATCTGTTAGTTTAAAAATTGAACAAAAAGATTTCTAAAGTTAAGATATGGGCAACTTTCTAATAGGACACTTTATCAACATATAATTTTAATAAAATTGTTTTTAAAACTAATAGGATTGTAATTAACCAGGTAATTATTTATATCACGCCATCACATGGTTCTTCACAATCTCTGACTAACCACATCTCTTCAGAAGTAAGGCCTATTGAATTCACTGGGGCTTTCTCTCAAGTAAATGGGGTTAGGACTGCAGCTCAAGTCATATTCATAGTAGGCCCACCTATATAAATAAATTTCAAGGGGTTTACCCTAAGCTTCTGGGAAATCAAAGTCTTTGGGTTCTGAGGAGTGTATGGTTGCAAAACAGGAAGGGCCTGTGGCTTAATTTGATTCAACATGGGGAAACTCACATGGCCTGTACATGGAAAGGATTGACAGATGGAAAACTTTCTCAATTCTGTGGGTAGTGGTACATGGCCATTCTTAGTTGGTGGAGCAATTTGTCTGGTTAATTCTGATAATGAATGAGACTCTGACATGCTAACTAGTTATGGGACCCCTGTGTAGTCAGCGTCCAACTTTTTCATTCATAGAATCACAGATTCACAGAATTGTAGAGTTGGAAGGGACCCGGGGGTCATCTAGTTCAATCCCCTGCAATGGAGGAATCTCACCCATGACAGGCAGCTAGCCAACTTCTGCATAAAAACCAGTGAAGGAGAGTCCACCACCTTCCAAGGGAGTCTGTTTCCCCTGACAGCTTTTACTTTCAGAAAGTTATTCCTGATGTTTAGCTGGAATCTCCTTTCTTGTAAATTGAAGCCATTGGTTCGGGTCCTACCTTCCGGAGCAGGAGAAAACAAGCTTGCGCCATCTTTAGATATCATATCTCCTCTCAGTCTCCTCATATCCAGGCCAAACATACCCAACTCCCTCAACTGTTCCTCATAAGCCTTGGTTTCCTTAATCATCTTGGTTTCTCTCCTCTGCACATGTTCCAGCTTGTCAGTATCCTTCTTCAGTTGTGGTGCCCAGAACTGGCCTCATCTGAGAATGTCATTTTGAATCCCGGTTCTGTCTTCTGCAACATTATAACTACGCCTCCCAGTTTGGTGTCATATGCAGATGTGATGAGCATCCCCTCAATTCCCTCTTAAAAGTCATTTGTAAAGATGTTGGACAACAACGGGCCCAGGACAGAATCCTGTGGCAACCCACTTTGTCACTTTTTTCCAGGATAATGAGGAACCAGTAGTTAGCACTCTTTGGGTTCAGTCGGTCAACCAGCGACAAATACACCTAACAGTTACCTTGTCCAGTCCACATTTTACCAGCTTCTCCACATGTCTGCGAAGAACACTTACAACCTGAATTTTATGGAATTCAAACTACAATACAATAGAATTCATTATAAGAAATAAAAGAAGACATACAAAAAAATTTGAAAACCATACAGCATCTAGTATAGTACATTGTAATTGCTGCAACAGGCAGCAAAATCATTATGTGATCCACCAAGAACCATAGCAATTTCAAGAGGTCCATGGGCAGGGGGAGTTTGGGAATCACTGGAAAAGGAGAATGCTGAACTGAAAAGATGCACATAAAGGAAGCAAAGTGGGCTTTTTTAAGCATACAGTGTATAGGAATATGTGACAAATAAAAGGTTTTGCAACTCTTTGGGGGGATCAGTGAACGGAAAACATACATTGACAAGTTCAGATATTAAATTCAACACAGTTCTGTTTTGTAGTGCCTGTTTTGTATTCACAAACCATGTCCCACGACTTCAGGTTTTGGGTGGGCTGGTACCTACATTCTCCCTCCCCCCCTTTCTTTTATCTAAAAAAAATTTATACTTCTCCCCCACCCGTCTTGATTACAGTTCCAAACTAGTTTTAATTAACTGGAAAGATCTTATATACAACTCGCTTGTTTGTCTTTGATTGGAATTTGAAAGTAATTCACTGCATGGCTTAAAATCATTTTCAAGTTTCCTTTTATTTTTGTCCTTAGATGATTCAAACATTGCTTTGTGTTTGCACTCCAGGAATGAACGGTGTTTGTATCTTGCTTGTTATTATAAAACAACATTTGTTCAAATTTGCTGGCAATGAAAAATAAACAACATTGGAGTGCAGAGCATGTTGATTTCCTTATCTTCAGAAAGGACCAATATATATTTGAAGGTGAGACTTTGTAGCATATACTTTGAAGAAAGGGATGAAAGAGAAGAAGAAACAGAACTATTAGTTCAATTAAAAAACACTTGATATTTTCAGACCTGCTACACATAACTCTTTGGATGTCGTTCTCCAATAGTAGAAGATACTAGTACTGTATAGGAATGTTGAGTTTCATTCTATGTTTTTAAGATATGGAACATTCCATTTTTGTTGGTTTTTATTTTGGAATTTGAAAAATATACAGATTCAAATTGATGTTGAACAAATTGATGTTGGTAAATAAATGGAAAACCAATAATAGCTGCATTGACATGCAACTCTAAGCTACAGTTTGGTGCTATGTGCCTTGGGTTTATGTGCTGCACACCCGCTGGTACTGCCATAAAGACATTGGAAGCTTTTGCTTCAACAAACCAAATTTAACCCTAACCACAGATTCTGAAATAACAATATATTGCAGTTAGTTCATGCACATTTACACTAGACTGATTTAGCACTGTGTGTGAACCTGGCTAGTCACAACTTTGAACATTCAGTTGATTGTAATTCTGTTTTCATACTGCATGTTAGCCACATTCACAAGAGGTGCATTCTGCACTAAACGGTGCTCTGTCCGTGTGGTTTATTTGCACTGCCTGTTTAATGTGTTTTTGTAAGTTATACCTGTTATTTTATAAACTATTAATGGTCTGACTCAGTATAAGGCAACTTCCTGTGTTTGTACATGGTTATCACAATGCAGTTTGTCTGGCTCATGTGCACAGAGTTCCAGACAGTGTTTCTTAAATCCATTGTTTGCAGGAACTCTTATTGTCGTGATACTTTTGTGTAAGCTGAGAGTTTGTGTGAACCTGGAGGCTGAGAGGGAGGATGTGTCAGAAGGAAAATGAAGTGTTTTTGTATATATATAACTTTGCATTAAGGTTACTGTTACATATAAAACTCTATTTTATATTTAACTGTATATTTTTGTAACATTTTGTTTAGGTTGTCTGTTGTTGCTCCTTTTTTTCGTACGTAGTTGCCAAATTGTGAAGCAACAGTAGAGGGCACTGTGGCAGGAGATGGCACAGATTTCTAACAAGCATCCACACAAATACTTATACATTTAAAAATGTATATCACAACACATTTTCTTACTTGAGACATGCAGAGTCTTAGATTCATATGTACAGTACAGCAAGGTCTTAATTTCAGGGCTGTAGGTTTGAGCCCTACACTGAGCAAACAGATTCCTGCATTGCAGGGAGTTGGACTAGATGAGCCTTGTGGTCCCTTCTATAGTCCTATTATTCTAAGTTATTTCCATGTTAATTCTATGCTTTGTACAACAGAGGCTGCCTTTTATTCATGTTGGAGGAAATCCAGTTAGATGGAGCAATAGCCTTACCCCAAATAAGGGAAATTTGTATTTTCCTAAACCAATAATCCTTTACACCTACAAACATATTAAGAGATTCATGTTCAAGATGATTAGATCAACGGTGGCAATATTCTACCTTCCAACTCACCATGGGATAAATTCACACATGCTTAATGTGGTGAATGCAGCTTCAAGTGGTTATTACCTTTCTGAAACATCATTCTCTGAAACTCTCAGAACCTTCCCCTGGTGATGAACATGGATAAAGTATCTGCTGCTACTCCATACCTTTCATTTTCTGTCCATTTCCAAGTCTCACAAATTGCACATATATCACCACATAGACATAATATAATCACGTGTACTAACAGAGAGCTCAGGACTGAATTATATTTAAAATGAAATTTATATTTCACCTTTCCTCCAAAGATCGCAATGTGGTGCACATGGTTCTCCTCCCCCTCCTCCCCATTTTATTCTTAACAACCCTGTGACTGTAGGGTTGGCTGAGACACTTGACTGGCTCCCCAAGTCACCCCATGAACTTAGTGGAGATTTGAACTCTGGTCTCCCAGGTCCTAGTCTAACCATGCTACACCTATACAGTCAAAACAGAGTTACTGAAAATGAGGTATCAGCATACTTAGGAAACCTAAAGGTGGGGAAACCTAAGTAGGCAAAAAAAACCAAAAAATCTGCAAAACAGCACAGCTTAATGAAAAATGAGTATCTTCAGTGGACACAGAATGCACTTGTTGAAATGGCACAAAAACTCCAGGGGGGAGGGGGAGGAATGGAAAGGAGGAGTCTGAAGGAAGACCTGGCTAGCTGATTGGCTGAAATACTGTTGAGGAACACTCTACTGCAACATGTTGTTATAGGTCCCATTTGCTTTTGTTATGCAATTGTTATGCAATTGTAAAAATATCATACTCTTCAACACAATACATCTAATCTAAGCAACGAGCAATCAACTATTAGTTGGGGTACAACTTGTAATTTGCTTAATTGCTAATCAGCCCAACCTTTCATTTGTAAAGGGCAATTTTAATAAGTAGTGCTGAAAGTTAAGGAATCACTTTACTTGTTTACATCGGTCCTTGCATATCTCTGAAAATTAGGGAGTGAATGTTACCTCTGTCTAGGTAACGGTTTATTAAATTGTAAATGATCATACCTCCAAAAGGCGCCATTTTTGTAATATGTAAACATACTGTATTTAAATGTAATTGATTACTTAAGTTATAGAGCTAATGATCAACTAAACATTTTTAATTGGATAGTAGCCCCCATTATCACGCTTGTGTGAATCAGCTCTGAGAGAGGCAGTTTCTGGCTGAACTGCTTTTATTTGGGGGAAACAACCAAGGCAAACATTCACCCTTTTCTTAGCTCACCTTTCATAATTCCACATACAACAGATTTCTTCTCTATATATATCACACATCTATGTTAAAAAGAGCTTTAATGATTCTGCTTTTCCCCCTGGAATTCTGTAGAGGTGAAGACTAGCCAATGCTTCTGGGAGGTCAGCATATATTAAATGTGACCTTAATCATTCGCCAAGAGCATAGATCTGGGGAGACCCTGGAAGCCAGATTCATCACACTCAAACCAGTTCTGATTAAGTTGTAATATAAATTGCAATAAAATAAAACACATTATTCTACTGAGAGTTCTTTGCCATAAAATATATTGGTATTTTGATTAAGAAGAGCAACTTGTGAAAAATAAAAGACTCAATACCATTAAAATATATTTGCTGAAATCCCATTTCCCCTTCCTTTCCCCCTTAAGGTAACATGGATACAGTTCCCAGGCAGCCTACCATCCGGACATAAACCAGAACTGTTGTATCATCACCTTAAACCAAGGGGTCAGCAACCTTTTCCAGTCATGGGCCGGTCCACCGTCCCTCAGACCATGTGGTGGGCCAGACTATATTTTGAAAAAAAAATGAACGAATTCCTATGCCCCACAAATAACCCAGAGATGCATTTTAAATAAAAGCACACATTCTATTCATGTAAAAACACGCTGATTCCCAGACCGTCCGTGGGCCAGATTGAAAAGGCGATTGGGCCACATCCGGCCCCCAGGCCTTAGGTTGCCTACCCCTGCCTTAAACCATGATTAATGGCCTACTGACAGCTCAACCATTGCCCACATTGTCAAATATGGCTCAACAGATGCAAGGGAGGCATTTTTAATTTTTTTCCCGCTTTTACTTTGAACATATAGCTTGGCATGGCTCAAAAAGACATTTGGAATGAAAGTTTGCTCAAATAAAATATAGGTTAATAGTAATGAAAACTTTCATTTTACTTGTTGCATAGTGCAGGGTCCCTGAAACCATTTATTATGTATTCTTTTACATGCATACCCAGAAAGACTACAAGTAATGCAAGTAACCGGCACCTTGATTTGAGTCTTCTCTGTTCTTCATAAGTGATCCTGAGACTTATGTCCCAGAGCAGCGGAGATGAATTTCCTGCACCTTATACATGTACCTACAGGGCGACACCCAACTTTAGTCATATTCTGAGCAGACCCATTAAAATCAATGGAGTTAAGTAATTTGCCCATAGATTTTAGCGGGTCTCCTCTGAGTAGGACTAATGGGTTTATGCACTCTGCTGCCCCTCTCTATTCCTTATCACAATCTTAAAATACAAAATGTTTTTAAAAATGTTTTAATGCAATGAAGCCTTCAGATCGACTGCATCGCCAAACTGTGAAGGAGGATTCTCCAAGGCTGCGAGCACAAGGCCTAAGCTGATGCATCCCTGTCGTGCAGCGAAACTCCTTCATCAGCACGGGAGGAAAGGACAGCTCCACGGGAGCCTAGAAAACCGAGAGCAAACTTTCCAAGGGCAACTTTGCATGTGGGGAAAGGCGCCGCTCGGGGAAGGACCACCCCGCAAAGCCAAATATTGCCCTAAAATGTAGGCAGCATTGAGGATTTTCCCCACTCCCGGGCTGCTGAAGAGATTTTCTACTGTCTAAAAATAATAATAATAGACGGTACCCCAACACATTTGGGAAAGTCGAAACTCCACAAGGCTTCTCTCCAACAAGTGGGGAGGGGGGGAAGAGGAGAGAGGAGTAAAAGCGCCTTTGACTGTCCCCCACCGGCCTTAAGCACAGACGCCCCTGCGTGGCCAAAGTTAGGCTTCCCAGAAGAAGCCCCTCGGGCCTGAAGTTGGCGAGCCTTTCCGGCCGGTGGGCGGGCTCATTGGCGCCCTCGGGGGGCTCTCGGCGCGGTCTGGCTCGCTGCATATGGATGGCGGGGCGGGCTGAGGCGCGGGGGGCAGTCCCACGTGCCCCCTCCCTCCCCGCGTGCATGGGAAGGCCGGGAAGGCATTCAGCAACTGCAGCTGTGCTGCTGCTACCGCCGCCGCCTCACAGCTCGCCTCAGTGTTTACCTGCTGCAGCCCCTCTGCCTTAACCAGCGCAGGAGCGACGAGAGCGGAGGGGGGGGTCGCTCTCGGGGCGCGGGAAGCTCGGCGAGGAGGGGGGAAAACAACAACCGACCCAGCGCTCGGCAGCTCCCGCCGCTGCTGCTGCTTCTTCAGAGCCCGCCTGCGGCTGCCTGCCTGCTCTCATGCCATCACAGCAACAAAGAACACGCTGAGCAGCGCGCGGAGAGAGGCGCCCGGGCTCCAGGCTCCACGAAGCCGAAAGCCGGCGGGCGACCATGGCTAGGAAGGGGGACGCCGCTGCCTCTCCTTACGGTGAGTGAGGCGAGGGGTGCTCGGGCGGCGGCGGCAACGCAGCGAGGGCAGAGTGAGGGGCGGGCGCCGCGACGCAGCCCAGTCCGGGCCGGCTCCTTCTGGGTTTCATTCCGGCCTGTTTTGGCGCGCGCAGCCCCGCTGCCGCCGGAGTTTGTTTGCCTTTGGCGAGCGGAGGGAGCCGGGCAGGTCCCTCGGTCGCCTCCGCGTTTCTGAGCGCCTTCCTTTTCCCCCTACATTCCCGTCCTCTCTCTCTCTCCCTTCCTCACTCAGGCGAGCGCGGCTTGTTGCTGCGCCCTTGAGGAGGTCGGAAAGTTGGGGCTGACTGAGGCTCGCGGAGCGACGGCGAAAGGCGGCAAGTCCGGAGCAAAAGCCGCTGCTCTGCCGCTTCCCTCACGGTCGTGTAACAGGGAAGAGAGGAGCGGGGGGGGGGGGGCAGCCGGCAGGTGCACCGCCGCCGCCGCTTTGTCTTCCCTCCCGGGGGAGGACCGAGCACTGCTCCTTGTGGCCACGAGGTGCGAAGGGAGACATTTGGGGAGGGGTGAAACGGAGGTGGGGGGGGATGGGGCATGAAATGGGGTGCGAGGCGCTGGGGAGCTTCGGCCGAGGCTGAGGAAATTTGGTGTGGGCAGCTGGGGCTTGTCAGTCACCTCTCCCCCCCCGATGAAAAGGGGGTTTAAATTAGCACCGTGGCAACATTTATTTATTTATATTTGCGTGCAGCCAGAAGAGGAAGAGGGGGAAATGATGGTGGTGATGCTGGACATACAACTCTGCTTCCTCGGTTTGGGGAGGGAGGCGGGAAGTGGTTTCTCCTGTTGCGCCAGGAGTTAAGGACGAGAGATTTGGAGGCAGATATGGTGAGAATACTGTGTCAGGCTTGGGTTTAGGAGAATAGGGCTACTTGCAGGGATGCTTCCGACTTGGGAATCTGGGGTGTTGGATTTGTGGGGTGGATGTATCAGCAGGAGCAGGAGGGATTTGAATAAAAGGTTAGGCTGAGAATTGTGGTGCTGAGGCTGAGCTGTAAGGGCTTAGTGTGGAGCCGGAAAGACTAGACTCAAGAGTTGCAGTGGGGTCGGGGAGGGATGTCATGTCTAAACTGTGTACATTTAAAGCACAAAGAATGCTGGGGACTGTAGTTTGTTAAGGGTGCTAGGAACCATAGCTCCCCCAGGGGTAAACTACGGTTCCCAGGATTATTTGAGGGAAATAATGAGCTTTAATTGTGCATTAAATATAGGGCGTGCACTGGTGATTATTTTCGAGGGAACCCAGTGAATCAAGGATGCACGATTTGGGGGTAGTGATGGTCCGTGTTTTAAGGACTTGGAATGCCTGTAATGGAGATGTAGAACTAGAGACTGTGGTGTAGTGATAAACAAATAACCCCATTTGTGACTGCTGTTTCTGTGTCCAAAATATTAAAAAAAATAAAAATAATGGATATAGGTGAGTGCTGTTAATTTGGTGTGTGTTGTGGTGCATAAGAGGGAATAAGTAAACCCATAAGGAGCTGGAGTTAGAGAATGTAGAGTTGGAGCATTTTTCTATGCATCCCATGCCATTTGGAGGCTTTGATGTTTTAGCTAGGCCATTTGTGTCTACAGTAACAGACTAGTACTTTCAAAATCTAATAAAATTCCAATTTAAAACATATGAAAGCTACTGAAACCGTTTCTTTCCCTTCACATCCCTTTTCCAGCTGAACCAAAATCAGTTCCCTCCCAAAAAGTATCTTCTGAAATATGTTTACCCTTGGGCTTAGCACATTTAATTTAACACAGGGACAGTACATTTTGGTTTACTGTAGTGGGGAAACCGATATGTCCATGTTTTATATGAAGCTGTTAAAATATGCTAAGGAATAGCAGATATCTGAACTGAGAAACAGACTTTAAAATGTGGTGTGATCACACAGCTATAGACGTACCAGAAGTGAGAACTGAGTCACAAAAATGTGGTGGTTGTTACTTTACATCTTCTGTGTGACGGCTAAAAAGTGTTGTGTCAGTGTGACTATCTGATGGCGTACCATACAACACATAATAAGCAATGTTCATTCAAATCTTATTGCCTCTTTTTGTGTAGGAGAAGCCATGAGATCTGATGAATTATGCAAACTTACAAAACTGCTGGGATGTATGAGGTGTTAGGGGAAAGGTAGTACCTCTTCTGGGGTAGTTTGTCCACCTTTGGTCCCCACCCTGCACTCAGCTGTCACCTGTGGCTCCTGGAAGCTGTCAGAACCCAACAGCAGCCACACCCTGGGATCAGCTTTAACTGGCTGGCTAAACCAGTGAGGGTAGCTGATGGGTTTCAGATCCTCAGCAAATTAGGGACTTTCCCTTCATGCAAAGACAGTCTCCAGGGGATTGAGCAGATGAGACCAATAGTGCTTTTCCTCAGCCTCATCTTCTGAAAAATAAATCACATCCAATTTCTCTCAAATTCCACAGCAGCAATTTGAAATTTTGCTCCACAGTGTGTTTTCAGGTGGTTTCCAAGGCTACAAAGAAAATAATAGAGGAAAAGCTGAAGGCCTTTTCCAGAGGAAACTGATGAATGCTGAATTAAAACGTGTCTTGGAACTGGGTAGTAGTAATGTCTTGACAAACATCTGAGAGCATTGGAATCCCAATAAGATTATACCAGCTATGTAGCAATTTTAACCCTTTCTCTTACTTTCAATTCAGCTGCAATGGAGTTCAGAAGGGAATGGTTTTGGGTTGTTTTTTTTAATTTGAAATATTTCAAGTAGCTTCCCATATTATTGCTATAGCATGCAAAGTTCTGGAGTATTGCAAAGAAAAAGCAAACCATGCTAATGGTTGGCTGTTAAACAGAGTTTAAGAGTCAAGCCATTTAAACCATTTGTTGTTTTTACCAGCTAAAAAGTTCTGGCATTAAAAACATGAAAAAGTTGCTTTACAATAACTAATGAATCTCATCACTATAACTTGATTGAAGCCCCTTTAGATAGCTGAGAATCAGAAGTGGGAAGAGTGCTTCTGTGCACAGGTCCTGCTTGCTGACTTCCCAAAGGAATCTGGTTTGCCACTGTGAGAATAGGATCCTGGGCTAGATGAGCATTTGACCTAATCAAGCAGGGGTTTTCTTAGGTTATTTTGTCCCAGACCCTTTGCACTAATGGCTATTAAAGCTGCACAGAAGAAGACTGATAAATGTTGTTTACACTATGATATTGTTGTGAGTTTGGGTCTGTGTGAGTAGGCCATATTCAAAGACCCTTCTAACCCTGATCCAGCAAGTGTTAAAATATCCCACTTCTAACAACCGTGTCGCTCACCACCCCAGTCTCCAAAGTGGTGCAAGATTACAGGGGTTCCAGGTGCTTACACACAGTTTGTGTTTCCTTCAGAACAAGGCACAGCAGAGTCTGTGGTGTCTTTATGATATATGGTTTATTTCTACAAATATACAATTTGAGCCTATCGGGACGTGGGTGGTACTGTGG
Source organism: Podarcis filfolensis (assembly GCF_964270895.1). Lineage (NCBI taxonomy): Eukaryota > Metazoa > Chordata > Lepidosauria > Squamata > Lacertidae > Podarcis > Podarcis filfolensis. The sequence goes on from NC_139609.1 coordinate 35,027,636, forward strand.
GTTAAACCACTGAGCCTAGGACTTGCCGATCAGAAGGTCGGTGGTTCGAATCCCCGCAATGGGGTGAGCTCCCGTTGCTCAGTCCCTGCTCCTGCCAACCTAGCAGTTCAAAAGCACATCAAAGTGCAAGTAGATAAATAGGTACCACTCCGGTGGGAAGGTAAACGGCGTTTCCGTGTGCTGCTCTGGTTCGCCAGAAGCGGCTGAGTCATCCTGGCCACATGACCCGGAAGCTGTACGCTGGCTCCCTCGGCCAATAAAGCGAGATGAGCACCGCAACCCCAGAGTCGGCCACGACTGGACCTAATGGTCAGGGGTCCCTTTACCTTTACCTTTACAATTGGAGCCTATGGTGGAGGGGTTCACAGCATTAACACCCCAAAAGGGTCCTGTTTGTCCAGTAGTTGTAACCTTGGATTGAAGGCTATTCCCAGCTTGCTGCTTTGCTTCTAGACCTCAACTCTGGCTTTGTCTTTCTAACTAACTGAAAGGTGGAAGGGGGGGCACACCCATTTGCTGTCTTGCACAGAGCCCCTTTCACTTTGTTTCCCTTAATGCCCCATCAACCAAGCGACCATCTAATCCAGAAACCAGCCTGGTTTATATTTTCACACTTGCTGGATCCAGGGGTTAGAAGGGTCTCTGCGTACAGCCTACTCTCACTGCCCAAACTCATAACACTATATATCTTATTTCAGATATTGTTTCCTGGTTGTGTGGATGGAATACACAGGGAAGTACAGATTCCTACTGTTCAGTGGAAGTGTCCCCCCCTCCCCACAGCTTCCTAATTCACAAATTAGTGTTCATTCATCAGTAGAAAACCCTTCCACGGATCCTTTTCATTGCAAGGGATATCCACATTCAGCACATTTAAACTTTTAAAAGTCATGTTTGCTCTGACTTTGCTGGATTTGCTTTTGCTGCCCCACTTCTTCAAAACTGTGGGATTAAAATGAAATAGATGAGGTAAAGCTGTTTGAACTCTCTTATCTAAGTTATATCCCTTTACCAGTTACTTTCCCCTAATAAATGTCTATAATAAATGCCCCCCTTCCCTACATTCTTTAATCAATAGAACATAACTAGTTTCCCATGTTTCATACCTTGCAACTTTTTAATGTCCCTTAGATGTAAACTGTTGTACTAACTCAATGAAAAAGAAATATGCCTCTGTCAAAGCAAAGTTTATACAGCTGGCACTGTAGGGAGAAATCTATCAGTGTAATTACAGGCTGCTTTTTGTATATTATAAAATGCAGTTACTTAGAACCATGCAGGGCAATTTCTTACATTGCTTTTTTTCTTACACATGCTATTAGTGTGTACATAAAATTTTGGAAATAGTTCCCAGCACTTAAATAATCTGAATAGCTGACACGTCTTTTCAGAAGGTACAAAAAATAAATATTTCATGATACTTTCAAAGGGAAGATTTGTGAGAAGTAAAAGAATAAAAGCAGACCTCAATCTACAAGCTATTCAAAATGAATTATTCTAACCAATGTATTGGGACTAAACTGATTTAAGCTGACACACACTTGCTCTGGCCCTGGCTGGCCATGATTGGAATTACATCAGCAAAATGATCTTGCCATTTGCTGAGCATATGAATCACATTGTTGTTGATGATGACAGTAATACTACTTCTTAATCTTACATGTATGCCATGTTGACTTCTGATCAGTTTCTAGTTGCAAATACAGAACTGACTGTTGATCATTTATACAAATTTAGGCCACCCTAATTTCATGAGCCAAGAAAATCTAGAGAATATTTCTGCTTATTTATAGCTGGTCAATAATTGGTACCATAACATCAGACTGATTCCCTTTAGTTCTATCTTCTATTCTCTCTTATCATCAAGCAATTGTACCATAGATGCGTGGTACATTTAACTGGTGGTACAGTTGGTGCCACAGTTGTTTGGTACAATGCATTTAAACATGACCTAAAACTCTTTATAAGCCTCTTTCACAGCAGAATACATTTGAAAGGGAAGAAGATCCATGAAATATAGAAATACACTTTTTGTTAAGATCTCTTTTCTGAAATAAAAATGGCATGTGAGTAATTTGTAAATCAATAGGTGAACTGTTGGAAATAGAAATGGATGTATTGGTGCAAAACCCAGCTGAGAATTACTGTAAGCAACTTAGCCTCTCAGCTCCAGTCCTGAATTATAAAATGGGAAAGAAAATGGGTTATTTCATTGGAGCTTGCAAAATTCTAATGATATTCTTATTATTATTAAATTAAATTTCTATACTGTCTTTCATCCGAAGATCACACAGAGGATTACAATATAAAAGCACAAAAATACATACCATAAAAACAATAACCACCTTGCACATAGTTTAAATATGTGGTCCTGAATTGTGGTCCTGAGTGGTTTAAGGCTTTACAGGTCAATAATAACTGGCAGTTAATGCAGTCATGTCAGGATTGGCATTATATGCTTAATTCATCTTGCACCAGTGAGCAACCTCCATACCCTCCAACATTTCTCTAATGAAAATAGGGACATCCTAAGGAAAAGTTGGACATTCCGGGATCAAATCAGAAACTGGGAAGGCTTTCCTAAATCATGGATGTCCCTGGAAAATAGGGACACTTGGAGGGTCTGAACCTGGCCTCCAAATTCTGCACCAGCTGAAGTTTCTGAACTGTCTTCAGAGGCAGCCCTACATAATAACATGTTGCAATAATCTATCCTAGAGTTTACTAGAGCATAGTAAGTATAAGTTTGGCTATCCCTGTCCCTGCGCCACCGAGGCTACCTAAGTCTCAAACAACAGCGAAGGATCCAGAAATACCTGCAAGCTGTGTAACCCTCTCCTTCAGAGGAAGTGTAACCCCATCAAGAGCAAGCAACCCTCCCATCCATCCAGTCTAGGGAACCAGTAACAGTGACTTGGTCTTATCTGGATTGAGTTTCAGTTTGTTGGCTCTCATCCAGTCAATTACTGAGGAAATACAGCAGTCCAGCACATCCACTGCCTCACCTGCAGATGTAAAGGAGAGATAGACAAATAGAGCTGCGTGTCACCAGCATGTTGCTGACAATGTATTCCAAAACTCCAGATGACCCCACTCAGTTGTTTCATGTAGATGTTAAACAGCATTTAAATTAAACCCACACTGAAGGCTCCACAGGGCTGAAGAGCACTCCCCAGGTGTTATCCAAGCAAAACTGAAACCACCACAGAGTGGTTCCACTGCAAAATGGTTGCTTTTAGTTTACATGTATGTAAACTATTCATTTTGCTTATTTCCCTCCTCATCAATAGTTTATGTCTATTAGTCTGTAATTTTATTACTTTTTACTCTGGAAATTATAGGCAGGAATGTGAGGATCTGTAGCCTTGGTTGCCCACTGATCACAATTTGTTTATTACCAACTGGTATGTGAGAAGTCATTGGGACCTCACTTGTAATGGGGACACCTTCACAGTATTTACTTCTTTGCCACATAGTTCTATGTGTTTCTCATGTTGAGCCTCAATAAAATACTTTCACATTTGAAAAATCCTAATTGTGGCTAACATTGTGTGTTTACTTTTCGTACGTATCTGATGTACTTTGTATAGCTCAAAGCGTAACCACATTTAAAACTTGTTGAGCAATTTTATATATTACGTAGACAAATAAACATGTTCATCATGAAATATGCGTATATTCACAGCTTCTCTTGGCTTACTTTTCAATTTGTTAAGGTTTTGCATCCTATTCATGTCAGCTGGGAATTATGCCAAGCAGGATTTGGCTGCTGGATTATTCTTTTTCTCATTGTTAAACTGAAAGGCTATATTGAAAGGACCAGATACAGAAATCCCTCCTATAAGTGTGCAAAATGAGATACAACAAGATGCAATGACATTTTGGATATATTATAGTCATATTGTAAATATGTATTTTAGAGTTGTTTAACCTAAATAGTAAGGACTTCAACAAAGCATTATGCAGAAAGAAACTATCTTAAGATATTCTATAAATATGTACCTTATGTAGGGAGTTTTAAGGCATGTATCATTTTTGTATTGAATGTTTAATAATCTTAACATATATAGAATATTTGCATAGAATAAACTGTATATATATTGATGCATATAAAATAGGAAATACTGTTATATTTAAATTTTTATATATAAACTTGAGCCTTTGGTACAATAACAGGTTATGATATTTAAATTTTTATATATAAACTTGAGCCTTTGGTACAATGACAGGTTATGTATAGTTTTGTTAACATTATTATCTTGTTTGTGCTTTAGGATGCTTGTTATGATTTTAACTGTGCAAATACTTAAGAACACAGGCAACATTTGTAATCATGAGAAGTCACACCGAGTGGGATTATTCTCAGCAAAGCTACATTGTTTTAAGGCTGAAAGTTCAAAAGAATTATTGACATAGAAATAATCAATGTTTAGGAAGGTTTTTCTTATTTCTCTGTGCACAAAAGGCCATGGCAACTAATAAAGTTTTTGTTCCATTTGAAAAATCATTAAATGCAAGAAACAGCAAAAAGATACAAAATGCATACGTTTGGCCCTGTGTGAATTTGCTGAGCAGAATGTGGCTGAAATGGCAGAACTTAAATGCAGGACAAATAACTAAGTTATTATTCATTAATTTATGTATTGTTTTTTACATGTGCATCAGGGTGATTTACAAACATACAGTAGAAATAGAACTAAAAATGCCCACAGCTAAGAATAGTTTTAAAAACAATACAAAAAACAACAGCTAAAGAGAGATTTTAAAACAATACAGAATTGACACCTAAGACAGATACCTTTTCATACAGCTGAAAAAGCTTGCTGGAACAAATATATCTTTAAAAAATATGATAGTGTGAGGGACTGGCAGGGGTCTGAAGAATGTGTGGCAGAGGCAGGGGGTCAGGGGGTGACCCAGGAGAGGGGGCCAGCAATTTATGGGGTTTGTCATCACCCACAAGGCAGGAGCCAAAGTAGGGGGAGGAAGAAGAGTTAGGGCAGTCTGAGACAGAGAAAGGCACATAGGATGTGGCAGAAGAAGAAGAGGCTGTTCTGGCAACAGATGGGTTAGTAGATTCCTCACCTTCCCCCACCCTGCTGTCTCCCAGCTCTAAGAGGGACTTGAAGCAGGAAAGAGAAGTACAGTGGTACCTCGGGTTACATACGCTTCAGGTTACATATGGTTCAGATTACACACTCCGCTAACCCAGAAATAGTGCTTCAGGTTAAGAACTTTGCTTCAGGTTAAGAACAGAAATTGGGCTCCGGTGGCGCGACGGCCGCAGGAGGCCCCATTAGCTAAAGTGGTGCTTCAGGTTAAGAACAGTTTCAGGTTAAGAACGGACCTCTGGAACGAATTAAGTACTTAACCTGAGGTACCACTGTGACAATTTCTGGGCAGGAGAAGTCTCAGGTTGTGGGTATGCAACCTGTCAGGGGAGGGTATATAAGCCAAATACTGATAAAACATATGACACAAGCTTCTAAATAATTGCATTTTATTTTTATTTATTTTATCAATTTCATAAAATTTATACACTGCTTGATGGTAAAAAAACCCCTCAAAGCATTTTACAGAAAGATAAAACCATAAAATAAGAAAAAAATATGATACATTAAAACACACAAGAACTTAAAATCCTAAAACAAATTAAAATTCACATCAGCTTCCAGGTACCTGCATCACAGGCTGCAGTCACATGCAGAGTTTTCCAGGAATAAAGCCCATTAAACTTAGTGGGGCCTCCTCCTTAATGAGCATAAGGAAAGGATTGGGATGCATTTAATTATTTCTTGTTGCATTTATATACAACTTTTCCTCCAAGGAGCTCAAGGTGGATCTGTCCCCTCCTCATTTAATCCCCACAATAACTCTGTGAGATAGGTTAGGCTAAGCCTTCGGGTCATCCAGTCCTAGTTTGACAAGCTAACCGTTACACCACCACTGGCAGTGTTGGCAAACTATATTGAATCAGACGTGATAAATCCAGATTACCTAACCTATGGATCCAGACAACCTATGGGCAGATTTTTGCCAGTTGCCCCTTCTGCCTTTACTGCCCCCCCATTTGGAACAGCATGGGGAATGGTGCTAGGGGATGCAGACAGAAGCGGAAATTAGTGAAAATTGCTTCTCCCCCCCCTCCTTGCTTAGTGTGATCCTTCCTGGACCTTGGTCTCTTCTGCAAATGGAAAGAGACTTTTTTTTTTGCAAGTTTGGATTCAGCCCCATATTTATGTGAGGCAATACAGCTTCAACAGGCTGCATCCCCAGATTTTTTGTCTTTTAGACATCAGGTGAAAACCTTTTTATTCTCTAGTCTAGAGCAGCCTTCTTCAACTTAACATTTTGAACTGCATTTGCCATTAGGCAGCATGTCCAAAATATCTGGAGGGCACCAAGTTGTAGAAGCGTGCTGTGACCCTTCTACAGTGTTTTTATTTTTCCTAGCCCCAAACATATTTGTTTTTCTACTGCTTTTAACTATGGTCAGTTGTTTTGATTTGTTGTAATTGTATACTGTACTTTGAGAGTGTGCAGGTTAGCTGATGATGACAAATGGAAGCTCACAACCTATCTGAAGAGTAGCTGTGCTAAGCTGTACACAGCTGCTGAACGATTGCGTACCCAGTTTCTGAGCAGGAGGCAATCCTTGTAGGGAGGTGAGATGCTGGTGGAATAAAGAGAAATGGAATACAGCTGCAGGTGTCAACCCATGTTAGCTATACGCCATTCAGTCTTGCATTGTTTTTTCATCATCAGCTAGGCAGTCACTTTATCTGCCTATTTGAATGTTTCCTTGTACTGATTTGAATAGCAAAAGCAATCATTGTTGCATTTCTATGAAATGCTGATTAGTTCATTGAGGGTAGACTTTTCTAAATGTTTTAACAGTCATGTGTGGAGCCATAAAACAACAACAACAGTGTAACAAAAACAATCAAATCCTATATGAAATGGAACAATTCAGTAAATATAACAGAGCCACCATTAATCAATTGATTTATTAATATAAGACTAATTAATACTTATCTATACTTAGAGCTTTGTTCTCTGTTCCCCAAACCAAAAGAAGAGATCATGTGAGCCTGCCATTGGACAGTCATTGTGAACTTATTATAATTGGACTTGCGGTGTGTAACTAATTCACTGTAATAGGACCTCAGGTCCTCTCACAGTTTGTTTTGTACCAGTATGGAAATATCCCCATGTACATTCACTACTCTGCTTAGGGGCCTATGAAAGGAGAATAGTTTTGAGCTCCTCTACTTCTTTATTCCCGCAAAGTGCTAATATGTGGCAGAAGACCATTCTACAAATTAGGTGCTAAAATGGGAGCCAACTGCTAGGGGCTGATGTTAATTTGCCCCCCCCAATAAACTATTTGAGGGGGCTGGTCCTTTCCAAATTGATGGACATGGCTATTCAAATGGTGTGTGCACGCCGCATCATGTGATTGATAATGCAGGGGAGGGCCTACCTGCTCCCCTCAATATTTTATTCAAGTTGGCACCCCTGGATGTTATAATAGCATTCAGTAGATGGCCCACATATTGCCAATGTGCACTGTCCATAAATGCACATCTCTATATCTAAATTTTGTGGTTTTACAAACCCCAATAAATATAACAGGCTTAATCCAGATTTTGTAATGTACATACATACACATATCACACTTGTTTGTGAAATTATTTTGTTTTAGGCAAGTTAATTCCTATTAAAGCTGTGTTTGAACATCACAGTGAGCCATGGTTAACTGGTAAGCCAATAATATCTTTAGATCATGGTTTGTTTGGAGCAAAACAAACCGTGACTCCTGGTTTGGACACGAGGCTAAGTCAAGGATTGTGGTTTTTTGCCCCTGATCTCCAATGTAAAGGAACAAGGTTGGTAGCCATGGTTTACCACTAGCCACAGTTTACCACAACATGGAAACCCACCCAGTGTGTGAAGTAAATTCTATAGGACTTTTAATAAAGAAGCACATTCTAAGTAAAATAGCCTGACTTAACAATGGGCCTCTTTGCAAAACAATAGCATTTGTTTTTTTATACTTCTTGGACTGATAAGTTCTAACTGACATGCAACTTATACAAGAAACAGGTGGTCTTCAGACTTAAGAAGCTTACACGAGTAATACAGATCTTTCTCTGTATGCAACCCCCAGAAAACCCCTTTGCTACTCAATGATAGTGACAGATAAATTGGAAGGTTGCAGTGCATAATTAACATGTAAATATTATAGCATGATTATCATTATGACAGATGTGATGGGCACTAGCAGAGATGTTTTTTTTAAAAAAGGATTAGATAATTTTGTCAAGGATAGATGTATGAATATTAAGTACCATAACAGCAGTAAATGAATTTGTTTCATGTTCAGAGGCCATAAACATCAGATTACCAGTTTCTACCTACAATGTCCTACCTGCATTGTTGGGTATCCGTCTCTGTGAAAAGTGTGGTGGACAGGGCCTGCTGAATCATAGCTATGTACATGAATGAATCACAGCTATGAATACATAGTTATGAATCACAGCTATGTATTTCTAAATAATGTTTAGCTTGTGACCTGCATAAATTGGGGAACATCCCCCTCCCTCACCTCATGTTCCATTGTAGTAACTGTGGTGATCTTGATTATCATACTAAAGAAGTACAACTTCCCACATATGATAGCTTAAGAATGGCAAGGTTAAGGTTTGGCAAATATGAAGTAAACACGTATGTTGTTCTGAGTATATGCACTTTTAGAAATAAAGCAGAGTGCCATTCTGTTTTCAGTGCATCAGGTGTTAGCATGATCTTGTGCAGAGTTAAACATGCCTTAGCTCACAGATTTCCACTGGTCCTTTAAACAGCACCAAGCTGCAAAGAGCATGTGAGAAGGACTGTTTTGGGCTATGAAGCCTGCTTTCACTACAAGATCGCCAGAGCATTGTCTGAAAACAGAACAAAGCACTTTTTGTTGGAAAAGGATGTGCTTTTTCAAGTCCTCTATGTTTTGTATTTTATTAATATTGAAATACTAAGAGGATGACCCAGCCTAGCATATGTGGGAAGGGTCTATTTTAAGTCCCATTGATTTCAGCAGGGAGCATTCAGACACATTCATAACTTTTCTCTTTTTAACCTTGGCTGGAGCTGCCCACACTATGGATTATGCCTTTTGTTAAATTTGTTGCACCCTGTGCTATTACAGGGATAGAAGGGTTTATACATTGTGCAGTCCAATCCCATACACATCTCCTATCGAGTTCAGTTGGACTTACTCTCAGGTAAGTAGGTATAGGATTGTAGGCCAAACCAGAAAAATACACTATCAATAGACCTTGAAATAAGGTGATTTTGTTACTTTTGACAGCACAGCATTATTTTCGGGTGGGGGAGGGAGCGAAATGAAAAGCGTAGGTGAAAAATGGGTAATAAATCTTAATGCAGGAGGCATACAAAAATGATTGCATCATCAAGTGCATCATCAGTAACAATGCTAAATGTGCTTCATACACTTTAATGCCATCAGTCTTGAGCTTGTATTTCTGCAGTCATCAGTCACAATCTTATATGCAGCTAAGAGACAAGAAGCTTATCAAGGATTTGTGTATAGTACAAGTGATGTACCACAGCTGCAGCCTTTCCTTCTCAGCAGCAAAATTACCTATTAGTTTTGGAACATGAAAGTTCATTATTCTCTGTGATGAAACAAGAACAACACAATTTTGTCATTGTCAGCCCAGGACATGTTTACTTCTTATCACCATTGCTGCAGTGCAACATATTTTTCCACAGACATTTTTGCAGACTTGTGTATATATATAATATTCCTCTGTGAAGGCACTTTCTTTGGAAGCGATTGCTACAACTTTTGTAGCCATGGCATCTGAACTGTTCTTGCTTTTTTCTAGGGACAGGCCAGCACATTTTTGTGCTCTAAAAATGGATGCTGAATTTGCCACGTTGTTAAAGAATTCTGTTCTCCAAGTGGTATCCATATTCAGTCTAAGAATCTTATAGATTGCAAGTTAGACAGTGATGTGAATATAAGTTTTGAAACCTCAGCTACAGCTCTCAAGGTCCCATGCCCATGTTCCTGTTTTTCCAGAGCACCTTTCTTTTAGTTAGATTATCTCAGAGCTCAGGTTCAGGAAGATGAAAGGATCAAGCTTGTATTTAACAAACTTTAAGGAGTGGTTGCTTGTAAGGCTAATGCCAGCATAAATTAGGACTGACCGAAAATTTGTGTCATGGCATTAGGAGTGATGGTTTGAAGACTCTCTGGCTTGGACATGACTTGACCTAGGACTTGCCTGATAGTTTCCCATTTTTTTCTAGCAAAAGGCTATTTGGACAATCACTGATAAGCTTCTTACTGATGTCATGAGTTGGGGCAAGGGGGGTGGGCTGTATTTTAAGACCCTTCTAACCCCTGGATCCAGCAAGTATGAAAATATAAACCAGGCTAGCTTTCTGATGAGGTGATCTCCTGGGTGATGGGCCATTAAGGGAAACAAAGAAGACGGAAAGCAGGTGGGGCCCCCTCCCCAGACTTGTGGTTAGTTCGAAGAAGAAAGCCAGAGTTTAGGGCATAGAGTTTGCAGTGATGGGAGCTAAAGGCAAAGCAGCAAGCTAGAGAGAGAGTCAGACCAATATTCGACTTCTTGTTGAATCAAAGACTGTAGGTATGGGAGAAACAAGATATATGTGGAAATAAACCATATATCATAAGGACACCACAGTATACACAGAGCCTCATTCCAAAAGAAGACACAAATGTTGGGTAAACGTCTGGAACCCCTTGGTATCTTGCACCACTCAGAGATTTGGTGTAGCACGATGCAACGTTAAATTAGTGGGAAATAAAAAGCGATCCCCAAAGTTTTCCTTTTGTTTCCAAGGAAATGTCCAGGGCAGCAGAGATTTTGCTATCAGCAGCGTAGTCTGCCCAAGTTTCAGTCAAAGTCGGCTAAAAATCAGAAAGCAAGAACAAAACTCGCTTTGTTTCGCAGCTGCTCTAGCCACCAGCCCTGGAACAGAAAGAGTGACTGATTCATGCCTGCCCCTTCCCACAGATCATAGTGGGAGGGAGGCTAGCCAGTTTCTCTTCAGAGTGGAAGAATATCTTCAGAAACATTTGGGTGTTAAGACATCATATCACAGGGATACCTCATTGAGTTCAAAGTGGCACTCAAGGAGTGTTTTTTGATTTCTTCCTTGCCAGGGGATTTGGCAGCAACAACAAAATTGCTGATAGAAGGGGCCAATCAGCAGCTGTAACAGTTGCATGGTATAGAACAGGTTCCGGATACTGAAAATAGCAGTGGCATGTAGTCTGTAATTTTCCACTTTAAAAAGAAGGGCAGGGGGACAAGCCTATTTCATGATTTCAAATGGCTGAACAAATACATCAGAAATATATTTTAACATATAGAAATCTTCTCCTATGTAGCCATGGGCATGGACACCTTGTAGAAGTGGGTGGGATGTTTTATTATTGCATTTCTTTTTTCTCTTGGTTTTAATGTATCTCTGCAGCTTGGTGGGGGTCTGTCTGTTTGGCTGCATGTTGCTTTGGTCTGCCCTGGGCAAGATAAAGTGGCTAACAACAAATTTAATAAAAAATAAAAATAAACATTCAGCCAGGAATCATATAATCACAGAATTGAATAGATGGAAGGGACCCAAGGGTCATCTAGTCCAACCCCCTGCAATGTGGGAATCTCAACTAGATCATACATGACAGGTGACTTCATGGTTTCTGTAGGTTTCAAGGACACACAGATGCACTTAAGTGAAGCTTGTTCACAGGAAATGTCTCTGTTATGGCTTCAACAGGTGACATTATCCATCATGTGAATTTTGCATTAGACTTTCCATTACCCAGAAAGTTCAACAAGGTGCTGATTATAGTGATAGCTTTGTGAGAGAACAGGGTATTCCCACATGCACTCATTATAAGGGCACCATTCTTTGAAAAGACACAGGTGTGGCAATGGTAGTGCACGTCGCCTCTAAGGTAGTCTTCCCTATAAACAGCAACAAGATTCAGATGAACCCATTTCAAGATATATAGTATATGGAATATATTCTAGAATCTAGACTCTGTTTCTTCCATGCTGTTCCTGTCTCATGAAAGAACAAAACATCATCTCTTTCCAGATAGAAATTAAGATGAAACTGTTTAGAAGATGTTTTGAGGTTGTGTTTACAATCAAGGGGTATACAAATTTTGCCAAATAAATTAAGCTTTGTCCCACTAGTTTATATATATGCCAGGACAAATTTTACTTGGTCATTTCACCATGGCATGGGAATTGAACCTGGACGAGTAAAAATGCTGGCATTTTAAAAACAAAAACAAAAAAACATTTGACAATGACATTTCTTTTTCAAGCAGCAGTCAGCTGCAACGGGTCCAATTGTTAATTCAGGAGAGCATGGCCATTATGGAAACGTTTTCAACTCCTTATTTATTAAATGAGTGTGTATTTTAGAAGACAGCACATGCATGTAATGTGAGCTCAGCTTGGAAGTCCTCTGCCGCAAGGAATGTGAGCAGACATAAGCATGAATTCAGCACCGCTAAACAAATTCTGTAAAATAAGCAAATAAATACACACCCAGAAGTTTGAAGAAATAGATGTTTTCGCATTCTCTCTTTCTCTCTCTCTCCCTCTCCCTCTCCCTCTCTCCCTATCTGTGTGAATTCTAACTTGTGTTCACTGAAATATTTAGTATTTCACTAAATTCAGGAGACCATTGATTAGCTACAAATGAACTAACTTGCATAATCATTAATACAACAGCTGCATAGTAACCAACATTAGCTTTGGAATACAGTAGTAGTTATGTTCTGCTTGCTAATTGTGTCACTGCAGCATTAGATGTTTTTTATCAGGGAGGCTGCTTCATAAGTATTCAGACTTTCCCCCTCTGAAATACTTGCCATGTTTTCTTTTTTAAAAAACAACAACTGGATAAAGTATTTCATGCCTATTGATCACTGTAGTTTAACAATGTCAAGCTGGTAGGGAGGTATGTATTATTGTTTCAGAGCTGTGCCTCACTTTTCATAGCAGTGCATCATAAATACGTTCAAGAAATTGAATCTTATATTCTTTCTAAGGAAGTTGGATATATTATGATTTGTGGACTGAATATTTACAGCACTTTACTTCTGTTCATAGTTTATTTTCATAAGTGTGAGTCCAACTAGCTTTATGCTTATGTAGGTTATCACAATTTATGACTCAAAACGCACCTTTCCAGGCAGGCATTGTGGTCCATCAATAAGCTTCCTGTTTTTGTTGGTTCCTAAGAGAAAAGCAGTGTGATTGTCAAGCACACAGGCCATCATATGATCAGGGATGGAAAATCTGTGTCCTTCCAAATTTTATCATCCCCAGCCAGCATGGTCAATGGCCAGGGATATGGTAGTTCAAGTACCTCCTGGGGGGTGGGGACAGGTTCTTATTATCTTGCTGACCTCTAGTCTATGTTCTGTTTTTGGATCAGTACTTTCCAGCACAGTATCTAAGCCAAGATGTGTGTGGCCTCCATGTATCTGAACATAGCAACTTCATACAAGTCTGGGAGGTGGGAATGCCGGGGTGGGGACACACATAGGAAGCAAATAGTAAGGGACTTCATATATGCACACAGAATACAGTACAAGCATATCTGCTTCCTGACTTTCTAGGGCAGGAGTTGATCATTTGAAAACATATATATATATATATATATATATATATATATATGTGTGTGTGTGTGTGTGTGTGTAAAGGGATCCCTGACCATTAGGTCCAGTCGTGGCCGACTCTGGGGTTGTGGCGCTCATCTCACTTTATTGGCTGAGGGAGCCGGCATACAGCTTCCGGGTCATGTGGCCAGCATGACTAAGCTGTTTCTGGCAAACCAGAGCAGTGCACGGAAACGCCGTTATATACATATACATATACATATACATATACATATACATACACACACACACACACACACACACACACACATATAGACACATTCATCTTCCATCTCATTCAAGATATTACATCTTTCTTTGTCTCTCAGAGGGATTTCTATTTAAAAAAGAGTTTTCCTAAAAACTGTGGGAGCTGTGAGGGACATTCCCTTGCTAATCTTGGATAGGTGTAGGTACTTTAGAGTACTATTGAAGGTAGTATATTCTATTTCTTGTTCTGGCTTCATTTCCATCTTTTATTATTTAAGAGAAAATTTCCCGCTTTTCCCAGCTGTAGTCGGAACAAGGCGGTTAAAGGATAGATTCTTCTCCTTTCCCAAGGAGTCTTAACTACACATTTATGGGTCAAGAGGGGATTTTAATTGTCCTTAGTGACTATGAAACAGGATCTTATTTTGGATTAATTAATGCCAGCTACAAGGATGTTACCCTTTACACATCCATCAGACTCCCTCTCTGATGATATTTTGGAAGCAACTAACTGATTCCCCAACCCATTTAGTTTCAGTGTTTTGTGTGATGCTGAAATTAATTTGTTAGATGATTTTATCACTCTAATAATCTTTGTGTTACTTTTTTGTGGGTGGCTCCCTTCAATAGCACTGTGATGGAGTTTGCTTGTGATTAATCTTATGTATATAATGTCTGCCCAATCCTGAGCCCACCCAAATTTCTAGTAATATTTTTTAAGACATGAGCTGGCCTTTTAAGAAATTAATTATCTTAAGCCCTTATCACTATGGAAGGTAGCCAACTAAATCAGGCAGTAGAACCATTGAAGCCAGTTGTTGTGAGCAGCTGTTGTTGTAACAGACTGTCAAGTCTGTTGATGTCATTGGGCTTGCCACGAGTATTTCTTAGTTGCCTATATCTCTGTGGATTTTTATCACCTGCTTTATGGGCATTTGCTTTGCACGAACAATCAGAACTGGTTCCCACCAGTAGCCATGGCATTTAGATCAGGCAGAACTTTTTCAGTCAATTTAATGATGTTGTTGTTCTTGTTGTTGAGTCGTTTAGTCGTGTCCGACTCTTCATGTCCCCATGGACCAGAGCACGCCAGGCACTTCTGTCTTCCACTGCCTCCCGCAGTTTGATCAAACTCATGCTGGTAGCTTCGAGAACACTATCCAACCATCTCGTCCTTTGTCGTCCCCTTCTCCTTGTGCCCTCCATATTTCTCAACATCAGGGTCTTTTCCAGGGAGTCTTCTCTTCTCATGAGGTGGCCAAAGTATTGGAGCCTCAACTTCACAATCTTTAATGATTTAATGATGGTCAAGATTAAACTGAAACACATTCAGCCACATCTATTGTATTGTACATTCCAGTATTGCACTGCTGTGATACCGATATTACTGTCAACTTTTTAGTTATGATTTGTGGTTGACCAAAACTATTATTTAACAATGTGTTAAAAATGTGATGTATCTAGAAACATTATCTAGGATTGGGGAGACAAAAAGCAAAATCCTTGGTTGGCCTTCAGTAATGTGCATCTCACAGGAAATTGTGTGAATGAAACTAAGCAATCACATCCCTTGTGATTCCTTGTACTCACATCAGGTCCAGAATCTATCTGGACCTATTTGTAAATATGGACTGATTACTTCATTCATCATAGTGCAAACCATCATACTATGTCTACAAACCAAATCAAACTTTTTAAATAAAACATTTTGATTCTATATTTTTATTTGACTCTCTGTTGTGTCTGGATAAGAAAAGGTCAGGTCATTAAGCCCTTTGGGTGTTGTTATGCTAATACCAGTGTGTAAAGTGGGTCTCATGTACTAGAATTGGCTTACCCAAATAGTTGATAAGAGTTCAATTTGTCTAATTTGTTTTTCTAGTGCTGTCTAAGCTTTTTTATTTTTCTTCTTGGCATCTCTACTTTTTCTCATATTATTAAACATATAAACATGTTATGCATCTCTTTGCTTCAACAAAATGCATGGGTTCTGTCAAGAGCAGGACACTTGTAGCTGAATATGGATTCATTATGCCTCTTGTGCTTGTAATCACTCCTTGGTCATCAATCTTCACATACATATGGATGTACTCAGTTTGCTATGCACTCACACCTAAAGTGCAAAGCCACAACATAACCACCCACATCTGTTAACATGAAGCCCTTCTCCTGCTCCTTCTTGTTGCTCTGCGGTCTATTCCAAAGGTAATAAGCATTAAAAATAGCAGTTACATAGGTAATGGTATTTGGAGATCCACTCTGCTGCTTTTGCCTACTCACTAGGCCAAAAATGGTGTGTGTATATGCGTGTGATTTGGATTGTTGAAAGTTATTTGCCCAGTAAAATGTAGACATACTGAATGTGATAAAATAAATTGCATTGACTTTGAACTATTAAAACACTTAAGTACTTAAACAGAGTGATTAGTTTTTCTGTGATGTTATTGGCATCACATTATTGGTTATAGAAGTATGTTCTGTGCTGTTATAGCTGGTTTCTCAGTTCTAATTTCATGCCCTACCGAAGTCCACAGAAAGATAATATATACCTAGCCAGTGAAATGCACTGGTGATTCCTAGGTATGGTCATACTTCGCCCCTGTGTTATGGTCTGGGGTCACATGAAGCAGCCAAATGACTGAAGTCTTGGTGCATGCTTTCCAGTCATTACTTCCAAGAGAACAATTAAAAAAAATATTTAAAGTCCTCCTTCCACAATAAGTGTATTTGGTGATAATTGAATACCTTGAATAGTGCAGTTCTGGGTATTACTGTGTGGTATTATTTGTACTGAGTGGTACAGTAAAACTAATTGGTTTTTCATCACTTACAATTCTCCCTGACAGGATTTCTTGGACGTGCTTGGTATGTTAAAAAAGCAGCTGACTAACAAATAATGTTGCAATAATGCTGTATTTATTTTGGGCCTTTCCAAAAGAATGATAAATAGCCTCTGTACTGCGGCTTTGCTGGTAGCTGACAAAGGGCAATGAACTATATCTCTGAATGCCCCCTTCTGTTGCTTTCAATACAATGTGATATCTGTGCTAGCATCTAGACAGCAGCTAGAACAAGCAAGACGATAATAACTGTTATGTCTCTCAGGCCAGCATACTTGAATTCTTGTAATGCTTACCCCAATAAGTAATTTGAAAGTATGAGATGAGGTTTGTGAAATGCTCATCTATTTTTATATAGATGATGGTATTCTCCCTAGTTCCCTTTAATTCTGGCAGTTGGAAATTACTTCGCAGCTTCAATGTGAAGAAAAGTGTTATAAATCTTTTAAAAACTGCAGTATGCTGAGCAGTTGTACACTCCAATTTCACTGGGTAGAGGGGTGGGAGGAAGATACACCATGAGTATGCTGGAGAAATAGCTAATACATGGTCAGCCCAGGGTGGGGTGCAAAATGCACAGTCAGGAAATTCCAAAATATTGGGGAAATGGCAGACATTGATCCAGCAGCACCACTAAAAAAAATCACAAATCTGGTGACATCTACATGCTGCCTGCTTATAGAAGGAGCTCATTAACTTAGGTTGAGTTCTGCACAACTGCACAACTCTCAAAGCGTCACCTCACCCTGATTCCATGAGTCCCAGTGGCACAGGCAGCAATGGCCGTAGCAATTCCCAGGCATCTCTCTAGGCAGGGGTTTGTGTCCCCTCTTGCTCCATAACATCGCTGTTTTATGAGCACAGCACACAGAGCAGGGGAAAAGGATTCCTCACACAACGTACCACCCACTTAGCTCTCCTGTGACAAGGGTCAAAACCCATCAAGAGAGGAACATACCCTCTTGCCAAGCAACCATGAAGATGGGACAGAAGAAGCAATAGAAGCACAGTGACAGCAGCAGCTTCAAGTAGTTCACTGCATATAGTGTATGGAGTTAGGAAGGAGGAGTTCAAGTCCTCCTTGGGAAAAAGAGAGAATATGGCCCCACTCACTTTTTGCACAGATCATTGTAACATGTTGCTGTTGCAACTTGTACATGTCTTCTTATTGAGTTCTGCTTTAGAGTGGCAATAAACTGTGGGATAAATGCATTTTATTTTGTGTCCAGTCACATCAGTCCATAAATTTGCTCATCATTATTCCTGTAGATTCTTGGAGGTTATAAGTAATCAATGGAAATGTGTAAATGACTTTGCATATATGAAACATAGCCCATGATATGTTACTGCTGACAGTGTCTGTTACTACATTATGTAAACATACGTATGTTCATAATACGTAATAGTAATCAATGAATAACGCCCTTTCTGGGAGTCAGGAAAATTGCTTTTCTAGGTCATGAGGTAGAGTATTTACAGGCAGATGGGAAGTTAAAGAAAACTTCTTTCTGTAAATGAAACCACAGTTTAGTCTAGCCTGTAGCTGCTTCCTCTTGGTCTGACCTCAGCTTGACTTGTTGTTCTGTCAACTCCAAAACCTAGCCAAATTGTCCTTTTATATCTTATATAAGTAACCTTTCACTATCAAATTGTAGACTGCTGTACCACCAATTACCCTTGTAACCCCAGATCACTGCCAGCTGATTGCAAGATTTCCTTGTAACATTGAAGGAGGTACCTGCCTATAATTGTAGGTACTGTATGCAGTTAAAACCTAGTGTTTCAGTGGGCTTAAACACCACATACAACACTGATTCTGTGCAGTAAAACTTAAATGGATACCTGTGGTACCTGATCATCTGGATCTACCATGGGATTCACCCTCAAGTCCTCAATATACTAATTCTGACCAAAGCCATCAGCACAGAGAAATTAGACTCCACCCCCTCCATTAAGTTAGGGAGCCTACTAATACCTAAATTCACCTGTTTTAGCCACTTATTTAGTCATCAAGTACAGAGGTGGATTAAGGAATATACGGGAAATTTAATACATCCATGGAATCATAGAATTGTAGAGTTGGAAATGACCCTAAGGACCTAGTCCATCACCATATGGGATCAAATCTGCAACCTTGGTGTTATCAGAGCATGTTCTAACAAACTGCGTTATCCAGTTGATCAAGCAGGCTTAGTGTCAAATAGTAGCATCCTTAATCCTACTGTACTAAAGCCCAGGAGTGGCTGGCATAGAGGGTGCCTTGTTGTCTTTGTTTTCTGAAGTGCATAGGATCAAGTCATTTGGTATCAGAATTATAATTCAAATATTTGTATTCCTACAGAATCATATATGGGCTCTTTCAAGAAATACCTGTAAATATACAGTGGTACCTCGGGTTACTGACGCTCCAGGTTACAGACACTTCAGGTTACAGACTCCGCTAACCTGGAAGTAGTACCTCGGTTTAAGAACTTTGCCCCAGGATGAGAACAGAAATTGCGCGGTGGCAGCGGGAGGCCCCATTAGCTAAAGTGGTATCTCAGGTTAAGAATAGTTTCAGGTTAAGAATGGACCTCCAGAACGAATTAAGTTCTTAACTCGAGGTACCACTGTATGAGGTATTGCCCCCCCATTTTTAGTTTTATTTCTTTTTATAGGAATAAGAATTTGCATTTTCCTCACAGTACAGCATGCAGTGATTTTCTGCCTTATGATGTGGATAACTAACCTGAAAGGACAAACTTGGCTGTCCACACTGCATCACCAATGAGATGCTGTGTGAAGAGGGTTCATTGCTCTGCATCTGACAAAGTGGGCTTGCTGCAAGGACATATATGCTATTATACAATAAATGTGTTAGTCTCTAAAGTAACTTAAGGCTATTCATTATTATTTGTGACCAACATGCAGTGGACCTTTGTGCTGTTATCCATGCATAGAAGGCAGCAGAGTAGATTTCCTCAGTATATCAAAAGGTTGCGGAACAATATGTCTACTGTCCGAATATTGAGGCATTTGTTTTGAAGAAATGCTGCCTTTTTACGTTGCAGTGAAAAATGCTTGTATGGGCAGCAGGAATGCTAGCGGGTATTTCCCCTACATAACTTGGAGATGCAGCATCTGTATTTCTGCATAACAGCTTGCCTGTGAAAATATATGGATAACTACATGGGATCTAGGTGGGGGGAAACATTAGAACATATTGTGTTCTCAGTGTGTTGCCAGCCTCCTATGGTTTGTAATTTGTGACTTCAATACAGAAGTGGTATCTGGTGTATATTATTTCTGAAACCATATAGTGTGCCTTTAAACAGATGGAAAATCTTTAGAAACACCCATAAATCGCTATTTTGAAAGGACTTTCTCAAAATAAAGAGTTGTTTTGGAACAAACAAGGGTCTGTCAGTTGCAGCATAGCATTTCCTATAGTGGCCAGCTAGATCCATCTTGGAATTCTGCAAGTGGAATGCTAAGCAACAACCTTCCCTCGTTGTCTGTCTCCCCAACCTGGCATTTAGAGGTATGCAACTTTTAAATACAGAATATCCACTTAGCTATCATGTCCAGTAGCTACCTATTGATCTATGTTCCATTAATTTGTGTGATTATTTTTTAAACCCATCTAGGCTAGAGATACAGTGGTACCTCAGGTTACATATGCTTCAGGTTACATACGCTTCAGGTTACAGACTCCGCTAACCCAGAAATAGTGCTTCAGGTTAAGAACTTTGCTTCAGGATGAGAACAGAAATCGTGCTCCAGCAGTGCAGCAGCAGCAGGAGGCCCCATTAGCTAAAGTGGTCTTCAGGTTAAGAACAGTTTCAGGTTAAGTACGGACCTCCGGAATGAATTAAGTACTTAACCTGAGGTACCACTGTAGTTAGAATTACGCCTTTTGGCTTTGAATTCCATAAGTTAATTATATGTTACATTAAAAAGTTCTTCCATTTCCTCGACTTGAATCTGATTCCACCAGTTTTATTGGGTGATGAAACTGTATTTATTCACTTCCTCCACAATATGCGTATTCTTGTGTTGCCCCACCTCCAGTTGCCTGAAGTTGCCTTTAGTCTAAATTTAAAATATGGAAATGCTTTAAGTCTTACATTGTAGGAAAAGTGCTCTAACCCTTCAATCAAGGACAGGAAAAGCATAATTATACATAGTATTTACAGTGCTGAATATAAGGGCATTATGAAACTAGTGATTTCATTTTCAATCCCTAATCATATACTGTACTGGTTTTTCAATCCCTAATCATATCCTCAGTTTTGTTAAGATGAGATGTGAATGAGCCTTGCGCTTGTGAACAAAGCCCCATTCCTCCTCCCTCCTCAGCAGGCTACAATTAAACACAGAGATCACCAGTTAACCATGGTTTCCTGTTGTATCCAAATCCAGAAACCATGGTTACCCAGTGTGGGGCAAGGCAAGATCTTAAACCACAGTTTAAAGTGTTTGTTCAACAGCTCCTCTGTATCTCCTCCTTCTCCTTTCACTCCTTTGCTGTCTAATTGTAAGACTGCTGAACTGGCTGTTTTCCTGCTTCTGACAGATCAAATATTTGTTCATCCTTTGGGCTCCTTTAAGAGGAAGGACAGGATATAAATATAATAAATAAATAATATGTGTCTTAATGCTTTTAGCAATATGCATACATGTTTGAGGTGTTCTGGCAACCATACAAGGCATATTAGAGTGAATTGTTACTGCTTCTGGCCTAAATATTAAAAGAAATAAAGGATGAGAACTAATAACACAGCAGCAAATGTGACACTGGCTTTTTCCTGTTTAGAAAAAGTGCATTCACTCTTCAAAACAACAGTTCATTAGTTGCTATATATATTTCTCATGTGTCTTTTTTCTATCACTGTCATTTTGATCCAGGAGATTTTTGTAGGTTTAGAGACTGTCTTTTTGCAAGAGCTTTCATGTTCACTTGAATGGACAACACTATGAATAACATACAATACTCAGCAACGATTCAGAAGAGCTAAGATCACACATTTAGGTACTGTGGAACTCCAGCATAGGAGTATCGATAATAATGTAATGCTTTGAAATGAAATAGTTTCATCACCAATCATTTGGAAGTGCATATTTTCAACTAATATTTAGGAGCCACAAAAAAAGAAGAGGGAAATACAATATTCTGTGGAACATATTCCACAGAAGAGGCATAAATATTAGTGTGAAAGGTGGATGACACTAAGAGTTGAAAGAAAATGCTGGTGCTTATCTGTAAAGTTCTATATGTTTTGGGACCCATACATCTGATGGAACATGCCAGTGTAGGTGTTAATACCAGTCATCTAGTGCATGGAGCTTACCATCAGAATTCCTTCTCTGGATTCCTCTGCCATTTGACATAATGTGTGTGTCAGAGAGAGGGCCTTTTCAGTGGCAGTGCTTCATCCTTTCAGGGCCACCCCCTACTGCCAGGAGTCTTGTCAAGCACCTAGTTTGATGACTTTTCAGGGTGAGGGAAGAGACCTTTTTATTTTTCCAATCCTTTACTATGGTTTCCAAGTGTTTGACAGCCAGCTTGGCTGTTGGGCACTTGGGAAATCTGCACAAGGGATTTTGACAGACAGGCAGGACAACACACCTGGTAATCATGTGACATAATGACATCATGTGACTGACAGTTGGATTGTCCCATTTGCATGTCACAGTTGGCTTATGGGGGGCTCTGGCCTGTGTAGTCAAAAATATTCTCCACCCCTGCCTTAGAACTATGACCTTCTGAGGCCTAGATGTGCCGATAAGAACTTTGGTGTTCATATTGTTGTGCTTTATTTTAAAGTTCTTAAGAGATGAGGCAAATAAGGCTTTCTTTTCTAACAGAGGTGCATTGAGGAGTGCTTGTAAAGGGCTTGTATCAAATACACAGTAGAGGTGCTAAGTATTATAACTGTTTTATGAGACAGATCATCTATTAACCTTGAAGTGCTGCTGATTGATTCTGCATGATATATGTTGACAAGGCAAATGAGGGGATGTAGTTTTTTCGAGGAAAAGGCCCCCTCAGCTCAGCTTGGGTAGCTCAGTTACTGAGACTGCAGCGCATGATAACGAATAATGAGTTTCTGGGTGATAGTAAGAGTGGGATTGAAAATTTCTGCCATGGATTGTGAAAAGGATGTTCTTTCCTTCTCCTAGTAACTATTTTCCAGCACTGTGTCAATGAAACTCCTACACTGTGGAGGACTTGCTAATTACGGTATCCTTTCCCTCAAATAAAAATAATTAAGCAGGAGCTGCTCAGAACTAATGCCACAAGTACAATTCTCAACAGGTAAACTTAACACCCCAGTTAGTTTGCCCTGATGCTCCTGTAAGCATCATTGGGCTCCCTCTTCAGCCAAATCTGTCCTTCAAGCATAAGTTGGAACTGCTTCAGTGACTGAGAACAAACACTCTCTGTCTATTACAGGCATGCAATTCTGAGTCAGACAATTGGCTCATATGGGCCTGTTCTGCCTACATTTCCACATCCAATGTGGTTCTACATCCAAACCATGCATTCTTTTAATTTGAGAATTTAACCTGGGATCTAATGTATGCAAAGTACAGGGTGATTCATAATGAAGTATAACTGTATACTTCATTATGAATCACCCTGTATATGCTATTCTACTGAAGTACAGATTTTCTGGTCTAGCTTCAGATAGCCTTTACACATATGGCTATAGCCTGCCTTCTTCTCCAGCTGGGATTCCCTTTAAAGTTTCACTTTCTCAATCTTGCTAGCTCTTGAAACCCATATCTAAGTATTGTACATACCAATATTAGTCATTGTACCATGTCAGAAGTCTGAAAGAAAAATAACAAATTCTGTTATTTCTATCAAGTTTTGCCTTCTCATCTTCTGGAAATGATCCTCACTAACTACAGGTGATCAAGCAAACAGTTGTTTAGAAGCGTAACAGAGATGTTGTGGCGGCCAAGCTTATTTGATTAAAGATGCTATGAAAGAGTGAGCTGTATTGGCAGTAAATCCAGGATAAGTTCATTGAATTAAGTTCATTGGATGCTATGAATGAGCTAGATGTATTGATGGCCATCTTAGGAGCTCGAGTCATTTGACATCAAGTGGCAAGATTCCCATTGATTTTATTGGAGCTGACTCACTTCATGACAGATTGGGAAATAATATATAGTTATAACATGGCTGTTCCTTAATTCACTTACATCTGCAATTGAAGCACATTTTGAAATATTTCTTAAGGCTCCATATATTTGGCACCAGCTATGCTTGCTGCCAATGAGCGTGCTCCCGTATCTATTGGAATACTATTAGATAATTGCCCAGAGAATTTGGTTCTTTGCAACCACTGAGGAAATACTTCATTAGCATTTATCTCCAAACACCATTATTAACAAAGTTTTGAAATGGAGTGGGAAAGTAGGTTAAAAAATATGGTTTGAAGTACAGTTGCAGGATATGTCTGAGTTGGCAGACTACAGTGGTACCTCGGGTTACATATACTTCAGGTTACATATGCTTTAGGTTACATACTCCACTAACCCAGAAATATTACCTCGCGTTAAGAACTTTGCTTCAGGATGAGAACAGAAATCGTGCTCCGGCGGCGCGGCAGCAGCAGGAGACCCCAGTAGCTAAAGTGGTGCTTCAGGTTAAGAACAGTTTCAGGTTAAGTACAGACCTCCGGAACGAATTAAGTACTTAACCTGAGGTACCACTGTATAGGTAAAGCAGTCAATTTGTTTCTGGAGGCCATTGCACCTAGAGACAGATATACTGAGAAGATGGGAAAGGGAATCTAGACATGTTGCTTTTGCTTAAATCATGCTTTTCCCATATATTTGGAACCTCAACCCATGGTGTGGGTTCTAAACAATGATGGGCACAAGTCATGGTTTGTTGCTACTTAAAAAATGATATATTGATCTCACATGCAGCAAGTTTACAGAAGCTATAACTGACAAATTAGAAATAGTTATGTATAGATACATAAAAGCAATTTTATATACAAGCAATATTATGCTTTTTCAAGACTATATCTGTGAATAATATTTTAAACTTGAAGCTCACCGTTTGCTTTGCTGGCGTTATAAAGGGTGTAGCAATTTTCTTTGCACAGTGGAATGGACTAAGTCAGAACCTGGTATTGTAATGCAGATAGCCTTTTCTTCATTTTCCTGTGCTGCATTTGCTGATGCAATGACAGAAGCATTACCATGTGCTAATACCAGCCACTACATTTGTTGTTAGTCGCATGCTTACTCTTGCCAACTTCCCCATGCTGCTCCTTTGAAACATGGTGTACACAGTACACAGAAATTTTCAACTGTATAATAAACTGATTACTTTGCCGCTCCTTCAAGATTGGCTTTCTTCAAGATGTCTTGATCTCTGAGTTCTATGCTTGTGTGTCCAATGTTTTCTGCAAACTGCCTCTGTTCTTGTTAATCATTCTACATTAATGACAATAAAACAAGGAAGCCAAGTGGTATATCTTTCCAGCCAGAGGATAAATATACTGCTTTTTCTGCAATAGCAGAGAATTAGACAGGGACAATGTATTGAAATACATCTCCAGTGTGATAAGACATAGACTGTGAAGATTTAATGGATAATAGACTCATGTTTTAATTAAAGATTTGAAATCGTTAAATGTTTAATTAAAAGCCAATGTTGAAGAAAGGTTCTTTCCATCTAATCATGGATGAAATCAGATAGATATACCTTCAGTGTAGCCCATAACTGCCTGTTAATTGAGTTATCTTATAAATTGCTTTTACTGTTTCTTTCATCTTAAGTGTGTTTACACTTGACCAAAAGTGAACAGTAATTAGGCGGCAATGTTTAACTGATTAATTGGCTAGATTAATTGATTAAAGCATGTAATCAACTATAAAGGTTCTCTTGGTTAATGGCGCAGTAGAGTTTGAATCTATTTGTGGTGCAAATTCTTACAAAGAGGGGAAAATATTCAATCTCCCATTTCTCCAATAAAGGATGGGCAAGATCGGTATGGGCAACCTGTGGTCTTGTAGATGTTGTTGAACTCAGCCATGGTAAGCAAGGCCAATGGTCTGGGGTGATGGTAGCTGGAGTCCAATAACACCTGGATGGTCCCTGGTTCCCCATCCCAATCCAAGATGATGATGATGATTTATATAATTTATATACCACCCTTTATCAAAAGATCTCAGAACTGGCATTATATAGCCTAAGAAAGAATATGTCCTTTTCGATCAAAAATGTTTTTACTCATATTCGAAATTAACCTGCTATCATGCAATGTAGAACATAACAAAGATGTCCTTCTACATTCACCCATATGCAAACTTAATAGAATAATAAACTAAAACCTTTGTTATTAACTAACCAAAATTTCTTCAATTCTAATTTTAGGTTTTTAGGGTTTTTTTTAAAGCTGCAATTCTATACTTATTTTAGGGCAGAGTAAGTGATTCTCTCTAGTACTCATTTTGAATTCGTTCTAAGCATTTGTTTTTGTGAAGAACACAACTCTGTGAAATCTTACCTCCACTCTGAAGTTAAGGAACATAAGCATATCAAAAGGTCAATCTACTTACTCCTTCCCCCCTTTAAAAAACAAGTACAGTATAACCTATATTACAAATGCAGTTTCGTGTCTTTATGGAGGAAAGTAAATAGAAGTAAGGGAGGTGATCTGATAAAAAGTGCCTGAAAACCGCACCAAATTCAATTCGGAGCTGTATAATATGACCCACGTGGCATTGGAAGTTTTATTTCAGTAGCTTATACCAGGGTGCATAGGGGAGAAAAGGAAATCTTACTAAAAGTCTTAACAGTCATAGAGGAATAGTTTTGTTCTCAACTGGGTAGAAATGATGGTGCTCTTAAGGCTATGTGGAGGAAGCGGCTGAAGGTTTATGGATTTCATATATGCAATCATTGTATTGAAGCAATAGATGATTCCAGATTATTCTGCTTTCTTCTTTGGTTTATTTATTCATTATGAATATTCTCCTAATGGGTAGCAGCGTGGTGTATTTAATTGGGCTTCTTTTATTTAAATAATGAACCATTCTTCCATTAATTAAATGTAAATTAGGGTTGTGAAGAGTCAGGAAATATAATGAGTAAGTCCTGCAGACCTACACCTTCATCTTGCTTTCTTTGTTATTTTTATACATCATAATGACTTTATAAGAACTCTCCTCAACCCTGCAATTTAACATGCTCATCAGTAATCTCTTGTTAAATGAAATTTCTTATCTCTGTAACATTGGAAGGTTGATGAGCTTCTTAACTGATAACCACACTTGTGATGACCTGTCATGTTCAAATTCATTTGCTCTGACATTGATCCATTTCTCTTTTTTTCATATTTTTAAGACATCTGATTGTGGTTTTAATGTCTGTTTTGCATATGAATTGCAATAATACCTCTATTTTCTTCATGGAATCAGTTATAAAAAAAGGGTACCAGTGCAGCCATATGGGATATTTCCCCCAAAAAACATTTTGAGGATGTGTGTAGTATTTGCTACCAAATTTTGGTAACCCCATTTTATTGTTGGTAAGCAACCTATTGAAGAATTATTATTATTATTATTATTATTATTATTATTATTATTATTATTATTATTATTTATTTATTATTGTTATTGTTATTGTTATTGTTATTGTTATTATTTCTTTTCTTGGTAAACTCTGATAGCAGATTCCATCCAGATATTCCAGCAGAGCACTTTATAATAACTTCCCATAGAGATTGCATGCACCGTATCACATGCCACTGCTGAAAGTTTGGATCTATTCTGAGTCTGTAAGGTGGCAAATATATAGACTGGGCACAGGTTATTATTTCTGTGGAGCAACAGGAACAGTTCCCCCTATTGCTGTGATGGTACTAGCTCTAATCCTGATTCAGTAGCTTCACAGCCATGCACACTTAATGAAGGCGATGGGGACTAATAAATGGGTTCAGACCGCTGCTGCCATTTACATACTTTTTATTCTTATTGTTGGAAGGAGGTGAAGAAAGAGTTTTTTTGCCTTACACTTTTCATCTCCTGAATCAGGCATGAAGGGTACATTCTTTTGGTGTGTGTGTGTGGGGGGGAATATTATTGTTTAGGATTTATTTTGTGTCTGTTTTTAATTCATGAAGAAATTTACTAAAATAAAATATTTCCTATACTACATTTTTTTAAAGGGGAGAGCAGAAAGCATAAATAAAGCTTTCTGCTAAAAACCCCCACAAAACATCCAGTAGTCCTTTGGTTCACAACAGTGATGGGGTTCTTTATGAAAGAGACAAAGACATTTTGGTTCTGTGGTTGATGGGTGGGATCAGGATAATGAGATTGCTACATGCTAATCTGGCGCACAGACACCGCTTTCATTGTCTTATGTGCTGTAGAAGTTCATTTTAGTCAAGTTTTGACAGTTCAGATTAGAGCTTGCAGAAATAGAATCAGACTGTAGTGTAGAAGAATTGTGAGTGTTCAAAGCCAGTTTCATGGAGATGAGTCAAATCTGCAGTCGGGAATCATATGCAATATAATGCTGGACGATCAGAGTCAAAAGAAGTAATTGGTATAGTGTAGGAGAGCAGGAATTGAGGAGGAGCAGGACTGGATCCTGTTCACAACTAGGATCAAAGCAGGTACCTGTAGGCCAGAATAAAAAAGAAAAGAGAAGCTACTCTGAAAGCAAGTTCGCTTACAGAGGGACTTGACCATATACAGCTGCTGGCTCTTTTATTTCTCAGATCATTATTTTATAAGACTTTATAGGCCTATCCATCAAAAAGAAAGCAAGAAATGCCAACCAGTTGGGATGCTGAAAGTTTGCCCCTTCTCATTTCTGCACGATTGGTTTTGGTTCAGTGAGAGACTGTTAATGGACTCCATATCCCAAGAACCACAAGACATTCACTCCAAGGAGTATTTATGTTGCCTGCCTGTTAATGGCCTATCCTTCAGATTCATATTTTTCATCATTCTACAGGTTATTTTAACAGGTGTTTTGAGAATGGTCAATTGCCAATATGGTTTTAGTGAAGGAGTGTGAAATAACAGAGGAGATCTAAAGTCTGTAAGAAACCATTACAGATTATGTCCGTAAGAAGCCAGACCTTTGAAATGGACTTGAATAATGTATTTACTTCTAATAGTGAATATGCGTGGCAAGTGCTGACAGAACTGGAACAAGAGGGAGATATCAGCATGCTTCATTGTCAATCCCAAAGTACAACTCTTTTTTTTTTTTTTTAAGAACACTCTAATACGTAGAAACCTCAAACAGTCCAATGAGATCTGGGCATGCTCCATAGCCCAGTGGCGTAGCGTGGGGGGTGCAGGGGGGCCCGGCCGCACTGGGCGCAACATCTGGGGTTAAGGCAAATCCACGGGTTAGGGGGCGCAAATCCACGGGTTAGGGGGCGCAAATTACTTGCCTTGCCCCGGGTGCTGACAACCCACGCTACGCCACTGCCATAGCCACAGAATGTTAAGCGCCAGAAAACAGAAGTGGATACGGGTGGGATGGGGACTGGAATGAATATTCTGAAGAAGGGCATGGCTAGCACTGCCCTTGTGTTAGTTGATGAAGATAGATTGCAGCATTTCATTGCAGGTCTCACTTTTATTTATTAATAGTGAACTCAGGTGGTCAAGTACCCATCCCAGCTTGGATGCAAGAATGAGGCCCTGTAGTGATTTCTGTATACTCAGGGGGCTCCCCAGGTATGCAGAAGCAGAAAAGCTTGCAAATAAAAAGTAAAGTGCCCCCAAATCAGTTGTATAGGCACTTGAGCTTCAAATGTTGAATGTTAGTTGGAAAAGAAAACCTGGAAGGAGGGAGGTTGACTGGCCTTACAAATAGCAGTTTTCTGGAGAAGGGAATGTTGCTTATTCTCGACAGGAGAACTCTTGCTAAGAGGGTCATAATACATTTTTCTTGCATGCCCCGCTTGGTCTTTCTAATAGTGAATTCAGGTAGTTGAGTTCTTAGTACTAGAAAGAGAAATAAAAGTAGTGGCTTCTTCATACTTGGGGGACTCCCTTAGGTGCACAGAACCATGCAAGTTTATAAAACAACAGAATATTGAATATTGGTTTTTTTAAAAAATATTTTATTAAGGGTTTTCTTGTTTTGCAGTGTAAGTGTAATGCCTCGTATTTTTTTCTTCCATGTAACATTTTTACAATTGAATATTGTTGTTGTTTAATAAACAGACAGAAGCAAAATGTCCTGCAAGAGCATGTGAATTTCCAGGATGTATGGAATGTTGAGTGTTAGTTAAAAAGGGAAGAGAAGAGGTTAGAAAAAAAGAACTCAGAGAAACTTGTCACATTCCCCAGACAGAAATGCAATTTAAAATGGATACCATATGACCTTTCCTCCTTCTTGAAATTTCTTCCTCAGTCTCTTGCATCTGAAATCATATCAGACACCTGTGACATAGATTAGAATGGTAGTATTTTATCCATACTTAATACAATAGAAAATTAATCCCAATATTGTTCATTGTATAATGTATGAATAGCATTAATCTTCATATACGTCTTCTTTGTCCATCATTATGTAGCTGTCATTTGCCTGTTTTGTAATTTATGCCTGTTTAGTTCTTAATTGCTCCTTTTAGGTTTTATTTCAAGTTGCTATCAAGGACCAGCAAACATGGATTCTAGTAAGTCAGCACAGATCAAAGGTGATAAACTTCCTTAAATACAAAAATGTTAAATAGAAAAATGGAAAAATATCAAGCAAAGCTGAAGTGAAACGTGATGGGGAAAACGCAGCTAAGATTAAGAAAAATGCCTTAATGTTACAAGTACATGAGCCATGAAAGGTCAGGGAATGGAGAAGAGGCCCTTAGTGGCTGACAATAGTAATTTATTGACAGAAGAGCTACTATAGACATTGATTTGGGATGTGGGGAATTAAATGAGCCCTTTGGTTCTAACAGTTTTCAAAACAATAGGCATGGAATTATTATTATTTTTAAAATAAAAAAAGCTTCCCAAGAAACAAAGAGAAGTGCCTGAAGCAAGCAAGCTTCCAACTAAATAAATAATTCTGAAATGGGCATGTTTTAAGATACATAGAATTTGTGTGTGGGGTCTGAATAATTTTTAAAATGAAAAATATGTATTTCACAGCTCTTTGAGAGGTTTTGGAACAGTAACCGAGACTAGGAGAGAATGTTTAGTACCTCCAGATATTTTTAATGGCAATCTTGGTTTTCACACAGCCTTTTGTGTTGGTTTTTGGTCAGTCTGTAATGGACTGTAAATGCCATCTAAAATGGACCTTATGTGCTATTTGAACTTGATCACACATTCTCCTAAATGTCAGTGAAGTACCTTCCAGTTCCGTAGGCACTTGAGGCTAATGAAGTAAGTGGGTAGTATCCAGGAAAGGCAGGTTAAAGGCAGGTCATAGTATAGAATAGACATAATCAGGACCTTGGACAGCTCTGCAGGTTGAAGTGCTCTCCTGCTAAGAAGATGTTGTCTCAGCTGGAAATTGGAGAGAATGGAAGCTTTATGTAGGCTGACAAGAGTTGGAGTGCTTCCCTGGAGGACCAGGCTGGGAGGTTAATGGGCCTTCTCCTTATTTTGCAGTCTTTTATTTCTGTGACTCAGGGAAAATAAAGGTACTGCAAGGGGCTTCTCCTCTAGGGATAGAAGATAGTGCCAGAACTGTGCCCTCTGGTCAGATTAAGAACTGACAGGTGGTCAGATCATGTGACAACATTCCTGTGCCATCTGCAATAGTAAATTGTTGTTTTAGACGTTTAAAAATAGCCGTGTGCAAAAAAAAAATTCTCCTGTTGTTTTTTCAACCATTTTGAATCAATAAGTTGTAGGCACTGTGACGAATGAATTGTTTGAAAACAAATACCAGATGCCTTCCAAGCAGTCTTTGGGGCAGATAAAATGTTAAACCATTCTTTAAAAAAGTATATTTTATTGATTTTGGTACAAAACTGTAAAAATGGGTAACAGTAATGATTCTGTAAAGTGATATTGCAATATGCTATCCTTTCTGGAAAGCAAATGGTTCAAAATGAGTAGGATATTAATTTACCATTCAAGACATTTTTATTTGAAATGCATTTGTGGACTGTAGTAATTGGCCCTGTTGGGGGTCTCTTTGGCTTTATGAAGTCCATAGTGGACTAAGGAGGATGTAACATATATTGTCAGAAAAGGTCATATGGAATTGAATAGACAAGTTTTCTGATCACTGAGAATTGATTTTTTTTTTTTAAAAAAAATATCCCATGACAATGTCTATAAGTTTCGAGTCACTGCTTTTAAGTGCAATGGAGTCTTGTTGGGAAAAAATAAATAAATTTACACTTGCTGGGAAAGTAGCAACGAAACCTGCTTTGTGCATTAGATTTATTCACAAGACTGCCCAATTGTTTTACCATCACCTGAGTGCAAAAAGCACATGCTAGTGAGGAACAGCTTTTTAAAAAAACACAGTGAACTAGTTTTAAGTTTTCATTCATACTCTCCGAGTGCTGACACCTGCATTTGAAGTCACCGAGAGCTAGTATATTATTTTTGAATTTCATGTCCTTCTTTTTCTTTTAAGTACTCAAATAATACCAACACTTATACTCCGAGCAGTCAAATGAGTCTCTCTTCATGTTTATGGCTTCACCTAAAGTTATATCGTCAGTACTGAAACTTCTGCTGTTCTCTACTAAAACTCTGCTTGAATTGCTGAGTCATACTTTATAGAACTAACTGCCTGCCCTCTCTCTTGCAAGGAGAAGTGCTCCAGAACAGTCTTCAAAATGCAGGGTTATGAAGTACACATTTTACACATATATACAAACATGGATGCTCAGCAGGCTTTTAATGCGCAGGATGTTAGCACTTTATGCCTTGTTTCTCTTTAAAGGTGTCTGAACGAGTTGCAGATGTTGCATTGGATATTTGCAGCAGAAATAGGTGTGTAATTCTAGAGGCTGCAGCGAGTTGTTCAATGTAAGCTGTTTCTGAGACTTTGGCAATAACAGCACCCATTTCTGAATGTAGCCTGCTTATCTCTCTGAGCTTAGGTCTGGTTGTCTATATGCCATAAGTAACTCCGTGGAGATTCTCATAAGTTGTTGCGTATGGATTTTGCTTGTTGTGTAGATAGCCTGGTGAAATTTCTAGACATCCTAAACATCTGTGCCCTAGAAAAGTTGGTCCTGGATTCAACCAAAGAGGTGGCAATTCTGGACTTAATCTTAGGTAGTGCCCATGACCTGGGGTGAGATGTACCTCTTGTTGAACTGATTGTGAACAGTAACCACAGTGCTATCAAATTTGATAAATATGTAAATAGACAACTACCAAAAACCCACAATGCAGTCACATTTCACTTCAAAACAGAAAGCTTTACAAAAATGAGGGGATTGGGAAAAAGGAAATTGAAATGTAAAATCATGGAACTTTCTGACATAACCACATGAGAGTCTACCTACGGTATATTTTACTGCACATGCTGTATAACGGGGTTAAATTCTGCAACTTCTGTTTGAATTAGTGTTATAATCATCATGTGTCCTCTGATAATTCCCACAGTTAATTAAACATTGAAAATGATATTAATTATCAGGCAAATTGATACAGCCGTTTCAACACTTTTTTCTACTTTCATTGCCATGCAGCAGTACCTAAAATATTTTTGCGGATTTGCAGGTTGAAATAAAGGATCTATGTAAGTACCACTGAAGTAAATTGGCTAGATGGGATTAATTGATATCCTTTTCAGTGATAGTTATGGTTGGTACATGGTTTTAGCAAGAATGTAATTATAATTCAAGAAAAATAATCATGTAGTGATTGTCTCACTGGTTGTGATGCACCTGATGGCAGTTCAACAAAGCCTGGATGAAAGTAGTATTATTCCATGGCTTCCCACACAGAAGTGCCACCTAAGGGCTAAAGTGGTTTTTTTTGCAGACACATATTATAAAGCTACATTATATTATGGTTACCAGACATCCCCGGTTCCCGGGGACAGCACCTGGATTTACCAATCTGTCCCCAGACAAAATCCATCCCCGGAATGTCCCCGGGTTTACTGTAATGTCCCTGGATTAATCATATGCCTGGGGACTTCCAGACCCTCCCCAGAGCCCGAAGCAATCATCTGCTACAGCTCCAAAGAGGGTCTCCTCGGGAGCCAGAGGTGCAGCTGGGCTTTGCTGCAACTCTCCCGCCTATCAGCCGACGTTCGAAAAGAAACGTCCCTATCCTCTGCAAACAGCCCTGCTCCTCCTCCTTGCTTGCTTGAGCCAGAGAGGCAAGGCTACTCTTTGGACCGGCAGAGCTGAGGTGCAGGGAAGAAGACTCCCTGCATGACATCTCTGCAAGCTACTCTGTCTCTCCTACTTGCTCATGAGGAAGAAGGAGCATTTTTTCATGCCTTTAAAGCCCCTTTGCTGCATTCTGCTGGCTTGCGAGCTGAGCTACCAAGCCGGCAGAAAGCAGGATGCTGCCTTGAGCCTTCCCTTCACTCTTCCAGACAGAGGCTGTTGCTTCAAAGTTAAGGGTGGTGGTGGGGATTGTCTTGCCTCTTTTGTTCCATTCTGCATGTTTGTGAGCTACATTGGACTGCCTTCCCTCCCTCCCTCCACTCTGTGTTATTGTCTGTCTCCCGATTTTTTCCTCCTTACCCATAAACTCTTCCCAATTCTCCCTTTGTCTTTTCACACATTTGGTTCCCCAACCCTATACATCATTATGTGCTGCTGCTTCATTTTTTCTTCCCACCCTCACTAGCAAAAAATAAAAGGGGAGGAATGTTTTATGTTTATTTTGGGGGTGTTTATGTTGGTTCCCCCTAAACAGCTTTCCTGTTCCCTTCTTATTAAAAAATGAACCTTAAAAAAATTAAAATGAACCTTTAAAAAAAATTAAAAGAGGCTACCTCTGCTTGCTTGCCTCCCTCCCCTTCCCTTTGATAAAAAGGGAGAGATTGGTGGGATGGGGCTTGGGGGGGGGTACCTTCTGTGTCACAATAGGTGTAAATGGAGCAGGGAAGCCTTATGTTCTTTTAAGTTGTGGCTGCTCTTGTTGAGGTACCTCCATTGCAGGGGGTTGGCCTAGATGCCCTCAAAGGTCCTTTCCAAATCTGTGATTCTGTGATCATCCTACAGTCATATTCTCAGAATCGTCTGATGCCTGCACAGGAGACACCCACAGGCGGGCAGGGCCGCAGCAGGAGGAAGGGGTTTCTGCTAACATTTACTCCTGAGTAAGCCTGTAGGAGATCGCAGTGCAAGGAGGGAGAGGGAGGGAGTGGAAGCACAGCTAGTGCTCCAAGAAAGCAGGCTGGGACCCAGAGGAAGGCCACGCAACAGAGGAGACCACAGAAGAGAAGATATTTCTTCTTAATTTTTAAAAATAACTTCATACACACACACACACACACACACACACACACACTATTTATTTATTTATTTATTTATTTTGTCCCCAGATTCACTGAAAAAGTCTGGTAACCTTACATTATATTACATATTCATATCTTGTCAATTGCTGTATCACGTTTTGTTTTCATTGATTTCGTCCCCCTATTTCTCACATCCTATTTTATTAGATTATTTCATGTAATCTGCTATGTATGTAACATGCAGTCTCCCCACATCTTCTCTGACAGATGTCGAATATTTGCAAAGGGGAAGGATAACACCTCTGTAAGAGTTTCGAAGAGGATTCCTTAATTGGACCAAAACTGCTTTAAATGTCCCTCCCCCCTAAAGCAAAAGCCTTTTTGTTTTTCATTAGAGGTTATTATTTGAAGTTCCATTTCTTGAGGAATTTTTGTGACCATAAGATGGCCAAATTCTACCTCAATTAACATTTTGTATATAGTTGATACTACTACATCCTTTGATATAGCAGGAACATTGACCATAAGTTATTCTAAAGTGATGGCTGCAAGAAGCTTCTAGGCCATTGATGTCTGGTGTGAAGAAGAATTGGAAAAAGCATAGAAAGAAGGACTTTAATACTAAGATCTGATGTAATTTTTGGAAAGAATTTACGGGACTGGAAATATAGACTGTTTGGCCCTAATAGAATTGCACTGAATAAAACAAAATTCAGGTTCTTTGTTATCCTTTGTTAATCCAGTGCAATTCTATTAGGGCCAAACAGTCTATATTTCTAATCAGACGGTTAACTGAAAAATCTGCTGTTTGCATCATACCCCTTCTGAAATGAGATACTTAGTTATTACAATCAGTATGTTTTTGCTCCAATATGTAAGCATTTGCAAATATGAATAACTTAATTAGGTGCCATAAAAAAATCTAGCTTCAAATCACATTTAAGTTGGTAGAGGAAAGGAAGGAAGATTAACATGATTACCTAAGTGAAGAACAGTGTGGGAAACCTGGATAACCTTAAATGGAGATCTTATGCATTTTCATGAAAAACTTCACATCCCCGCCATAAACTGCAGCCCTGAAGTTATTTGCGGGGAGGGTTGCAAAATTACGTGAAAATGTTGTCCCATATAGAGCAAGAACAGCATTGCCTTCAGTCTGATATAGCTTCTTGATGTCATTATTACGGAGCCTATTCAAAATGAAGGCAAGTTTGATTTAGATTTGTGACATCTCACATATCCAGACTTGACTGCATAGTGACATGATGCCATGTTGTCTATGTGATTCCTAATTGGCTCTTATTCTGTCAGGAAGAAGTCTGTGAGTGTGTGTGCATATTTCTATCTGTCTGCAAATCAGGGAAATAAGAAGCATTTGAACAGTGTGCAACAGAGGAAATGTTTGCTGGGTAATTTCGTGAACTTTCCACATTTGAAGCCTTCTGTTTTGCCTCCTAATTATTGTGGGTGAAATTCAGTGCACTCCTACCTGAGAAGCAGTGGTTTTGACTTATAACAGACACCAGCAAAGACCTAGATACCAAAAAGTGGTGGTGTAATGCACGAACAATATGGAATACAATTTCTGTTAAAGGGAAATATTGAATACAACTTATAATAGCAAACAGTGACCACAATATTTGGTGCACACCGAAAATGCAAAAAGCTTGTAACAAACAAAGCTTTACTGCACATCTAAATGACGCAAAGAAAACTTCTTATTCATAGAAACTTTGTAGAAAGTCAGAATTTTCTAAGAAAAAGGAAAAAAAAAGATTTATGATGATATATGAGCTATAAGGATCCAAAACATGTATCTGATTTTGCATCTTTCCTAATTGATGACCAACTTCTGTAGTTAAACAGATTTTGGATAATTGTTTGAGTTTATTCAAAAACTCTCATGTCCTGTAAATGTGCTGAAATATGTTCTTCCCTCTCTATTGTTTAGGTTTTCCTGCCAACAGTATACTCTTCAGCCTCCAGTTATTCCTGTGCTAATGCTTCTATCCAAATTGCACAGAGTCATGATGAGTCAATTGTTTGTACTGAGATTGCTATGGCCAGGGCATGTGCAATCTGTAGAGCTGGAGGGAGAAAGCTCTATAGTTTCAATTAATTCCCCTTCCGCACAGCTTATTTTCAAGGAAGAACAAGACACTATTCTGCTAGTCCTTATGTTCATGGCTTCATAAGTTTTTATTATCAGGTAATAAAATAGAATTTTGACTCTTAATTGTTTGTATCAAATGGCAGCTTTCTTCTTTGCTATAGGAAATCTTTCAGCTATGGTGCTACTTTGAGTCATCTCCTCATTTGTAAAGTTAATTTTTGGCTGCAGCTGTAGAGCTGGGCCATTAAATGCTGCTCAAAAGAAAGCGCTAAAATGACTTCAGTTAAGCTTTTTGTGATGTTGTGAATCTGGGGAGGATGTGCCAGTTTATAGGTACACTCAAGAGCTCAGTAGTGGCTTACAACATGCAGATTAGGGGACTGCATGATCCTTTCTCAACTGGAACAATTTTGTAGCATTTTACATCTGTGGTGGTAATGAAATTCTTGTTCTCCTTACCTTGAGGAGGCTAGCCAGCCAGCCAGTTCTTCCTTATAATAGGTACACTGAAGAGCTCAGTACTGCTAAGTCATGTGAAAATGTTTTTAACATTTTATTTTAATTTCTGTGGACCTTTAGGTGAAGCATGGGTAAATAATAATAATAATAATAATAATAATAATAATAATAATAATGGTGCTGATGAGGGAACCATAAGATATTTGCCATAAGAGTGAGGAGGGGAGTTTATTTCTTCCTTTTCACCCGCACAATGTTGGGGAGCTGGGATGCTTTGATGCTGCTGTTTCTGGGAGAGGCCTTTAACTTACTTATATGACCATATTCATGAGGTCCAGAGGCAGTAGTTAGTGGTGGCCAAAGAATGGTGTCATGTTCCCATTCAAAGATGATTGTGCTATAATAATTTTTTGAAAAATAATTGAACATAAAAACAGAATGTTTGTTATTTGCAAATTTAACCGAGGGAGGAAGGTGAAGAAAATGTTTATTTAAAAGACAGAAAAAACAATATATGATTAACTATGGTAATAATAATAAAGCTGCCAACAGCTCACATGAAGTATACAATAACCATCAGTACATCCATATTAATAGGTTAATGTACGGTGAGTCCCCCAGATGTCCAAGTGGTTATGGGTCAAATTGTGACAAATGAGCTAGAAACTAAAGATTGCAAATCATGGTGGAACAAACCCTACACTACAACAAAAGTAAGAACAACAAAGCCCTTTCGACCAGCTAAACATTAAAAATGTCTAAAAGCTAAAACAAATTTAAAATGTTAGAGCAAATAAAATGCCTGGTGCTTAAAAGAATACAGTGTTGGTGCATACCTCCCTCAGGAGGGCATTCCAAAAATCAGGCCCTCTCCTTTGTACATCTTTTTAAAAGAAAATATGGAGAAGGGTCTCCAGGAGGTGCTGACATCATTCAAGCAGCCACATGCCACGTAACATTTCCATAGTCGTGGATATGCTTTAAAAGGGAAATAATTCCACTTTCTCAGATACAGTGGTACCTTGTGTTACGTACCGTCCCCCTTGCGAATGCTTCAGGTTATGCGCTCCGCTAACCCAGAAGTAGGTGCTCCTTGTTGCGAACTTTGCCCCAGGTTGCGAGCAGAAGTTGTGCTGCGTTCGCCGCGGGAGGCGCCATTAGCGAAAGTGCGCCTCATGTTACGAGCGGTTCCTTGTTACGAACGGACCTCCGGAACCAATTAAGTTTGTAACCAAAGGTACCACTGTATTGCATATCGACCCCAGAACTGATACTGAACTGTCTACACTTTGGGTGACCACTGGGCATTTAGGCCATAGTACAATTCAAGAGTTAAGCTCCCAGTCCCATTGATTTCAATCTGCCTAAGCATGCTTGACTCATTGTGGTCATCTTGCAATCAGGGAGAAAAGGGAAGAAAGGGCTGTGAAGGGAAGAATAAGTTCACATCTAAAACTAGATGCCCCTGGTGAGCAAAATGTACAGGTCACACATTAAGATTTCAATTTGTTAAGGCAGTTTAACACATGATTAACTTTAGGAATGTGCTCTGAGTGCTATTAGCTCCTTGCTTGATGATGATGAGTACACACTTGAATACTTCCTTAAATGTATTTTAAGGAAGTGAGTGAGGCATTGACATTGACTGTTAATGAGCACAAAGAGAAGGCTTCCTACACATGTGGGCTGAAGATGGGTTGCATTATGTTTTCAGATTTTCAGTGCTTGACCTTTGAAGTTTCTTACAGATTTGTGGAATACATTTTTTTCTGGATGAGAAGGACCTGTTAACTCTGTGCCTCTTGGTGTCTGCTGGCAACACCTGCCGGCAACACCACTGCCATCCCTCTGCAGTAGTTTGTGCTGGCATATTCATAAGGAGAAGGGACACGGGGTGGCACTGTGGGTTAAACCACAGAGCCTAGGATCAGAAGGTCGGCGGTTCGAATCCCCATGACGGGGTGAGCTCCCGTTGCTTGGTCCTTGCTCCTGCCAACCTAGCAGTTCGAAAGCACATCAAAGTGCAAGTAGATAAATAGGTACCGCTCTGGCGGGAAGGTAAACAGCATTTCTGTGCACTGCTCTGGTTCACCAGAAGCGGCTTAGTCATGCTGGCCACATGACCCAGAAGCTGTACACCGGCTCCCTCGGCCAATAAAGCGAGATGAGCGCCACAACCCCAGAGTCGGCCACGACTGGACTTAATGGTCAAGGGTCCCTTTACCTTTACCTTTATTCATAAGGAGTTGTTGAAAAGGAGGCAAAATGGGATTTGCTTCATATCTAACCTGTAGTTCCTTCGCTAGCATGTGTGCTACTGCCCTGGTGTTTTTCTTTTACTCAAGTCACAGGAAAAAGGGTTACAACCTCCTTATGGAACTGGGATGATCTGAGGACAACTTGACTCCTTTGGAAACTAGGACAGCCTGTACCCTTACTGAGCAATACATGCAAACCTTGAACCTTCAAGAACTATGCCTACAGATCCTTTTAAAGTGGCAGTAAGCTCAGGATATGGTCTTCTGTGAACAACTACACCCATCCATTTTGACATTGTGACTCTTGATAACATGGCTAGAATCTTACAAACTGATCAACCCTCCCACACAGAATTTCCCTTGCAGAAAATGCCCACTGAGAATTCATAACTATACCAGGGGTGTGGGGGACTGAATTCAGGCTGGTGGGCTGGATCCAGACCTTCCTACAACCATTGCAGGCTACTTTTGACAGGTGCTTGGGGCCACCCAGACATCAGACATCTGCCATCACATCAAGTGGAAGTATTTTCTTTCGCTGGCACAGTTTTATTTCAAAGGAAGCATGGTTTGTACCAGCTGCTGATCAGCTGATCCTAAGTGGCTGCAAACCTCAGCACTTTTGTCAGCATGATTTGATTTCAAACCATGTGGGCAAAAGAAACATTTCCATTTGGGGCTTGCTGTTCAGCTGATTGGCACTTACAGTAATTGGCTGCACAGCATGGTTCCTGATGGGGAACTCTGTAGTGCAGCCAGTGTCTCTGGGGTTCTCTGATGGGCATTTGCAGCAAAGGCAAGGAGCAATCAGGAGTGCTCTTTAGACTGTTGATTGGCCCTTTGTATCAACATATTTACCTACCTCACATATAAAGCTGAGGGTGAGGCACATGGGTGTGGTTTGGGAAAGGCAACCTGACCGACCGAAGTAGAATCCCTGCCCAGCTGATTTGATCCGAGGGCTGAGGTTCACCAGTGTTAGTCTAAACTCACTTAAAGAAATAATAATTTAGGGATCAAACACCAGAGAAGTTTTAAGGGGGACATTATATAGGCTATATATGCATAGAAAGATCATAGAATTGTATAGTTTTAAGGGACACTGAGTATCATCCAGTCCAGGGGTAGTCAACCTTTTTATGCCTACTGCCCACTAATGCATCTTTCTTGATGGTAAAATTTCCTTACCACCCACCAGTGCTCAATGGAAGGAGGATTCAGCTTGTGTCATAGAACCCCCTATCGCCCACCTAGAATCCTGAAATGCCCACTAGTGGGCAGTGGGGACCAGGTTGACAACCCCTGGTCTAGTCCAAGCCCTGAAATGCAGGAATATGCAGCTTGCTTGCATGCAGGCATGCAAGAACCCCAAACCTTTTGCTGTATCCATCCACTGCACCTTTGTTTACATTGTGTACACCTTTGTGTACATTATGGAAAGTTTTCAGTGTGGCAGGATTGC
Source organism: Podarcis filfolensis (assembly GCF_964270895.1). Taxonomy (NCBI): domain Eukaryota; kingdom Metazoa; phylum Chordata; class Lepidosauria; order Squamata; family Lacertidae; genus Podarcis; species Podarcis filfolensis. Next base: position 35,069,095 of record NC_139609.1, read on the forward strand.
TTTTTTCTGACACTTGCTGCAGGAGGGGGAAAATGCAGAGACTGCATTGGATTGAAGAAAAGGAAAATATTGTTTAGAAGCCGAAAGAAAAAGAGATATGTATTGCTGGGAGGTGTCTTTATTTTTGATTTTTTTAAGGAAGAAACTCTGGTGTAAATCTACATATGATGTTTTTAAGTGGCTTAAAAGAAGATCCAGCGTGGAGAGGAAATAAGGTTCGGTGGAGGTGCCAACCTGCTGTTAATTTGGGCTTTCCCTTTTTGGCTTTGTTTATTCTCAGTCCTTCCCATTCCTCTCTCTTCCTCCTCAAACAACTATTTTCTCATAGCAAGAGTGGGAGACCACAACATAGGAAGCAGAAGAAGGGCTTACCATGGCTCTTGACTGGAAAGCTGTGCATGCATCTTGTATACTTTGATGGTTTCCATGCAGTCAGTAAGTTAGATGGAGACAAAAACAAAGAGAACTCAACTTTAAGTACACCCATCCCACATCACAAAAGCAGGTGAAAGTATCTTTAATGCAACATATCATTTAATGTTCATTCTAGTTTGGGCAGTAAGCCCCATTGAATGCAAGTGGACTTAATTCTGAGTCTGCATGCATAGGGTTGACCTTCAAAAACTTCAGGGACTGGGAGCTTGCTTCTATTCTCACTTCTTTCCACCAATAAAATCACAACGTTGTGTTCAGTTTGGATGGAAATATAAAAGTGTCTGTTACTGTTGTAAATTATCAGAAACCTCTATGATTTGTGTTAAGAGCACATGGAAATTCAGTTACAAGTGTTCCTTAAACTTCTTGGGCTGCAATCTGAAGTACATGTTCCTGGGAATAGGCATCATTGGACTCAGCGATGGGCCATGTTTACTAACATTTGTTATGTGATGGGCCATATTTTCCCACTGATGGCAGCTGCTTTGTGCTGTTGCTTACACCACATTATCAAATTTTGCAAATATGCCCATAGCCCAGAAATATGTGATATCTCTGCATTAAGTTATGGCATGGCACTACTCTGAAAAAGAAAACATTGTGCATTAATTTAGCTTTTTGTTGCTGTGGTACCTTTGTAAGGATATTAACACTAAGTTGATCTTCCAGCTTTTGCTAGAGTTTGCAAAAATTGCTCTGCAGGCATTTGTTTTTGAATTTTTGCTTATTACAGTACTTTCAGGGCCCACACTTTATTTTGCTAGGATTTCTGATCACACATTCATTGACTCTCTTAACCCCTCATTTCTTATATAAAATAGAACATCTCAGTGACTGTTCTGTCACTTCTTGTTTCCATGGAGACTCTCTTTGAATGCAGTTATAATTAGCATGCTGCAGCCACAGTAGTTTGTCCTCTGAAAGAAATAAGAACATCCTAGGAAAAATGTGTTATACTGTCAATTTTGGAACACTTAAACGGAAGCAATTTCTATGAACTATGAGGTCAAGCTAATAAAATGTGTTCTGAGGCATAGCAGTTTGGCTGCAGCATTAAAGAAGCCAGCTTGCAGATGTCTTCCACACATGTAAAAATGATGTAAATGTGGAAAAATGTTGCATTAGGTACTTTGTCTATTTGCTTTTATACTGTGCTTATGGAAAACATTCTGGTCTGAGCAACATGTATGAGTGCTTCTACATAAATGTGTTTGCCCCCGATCACTTAGTTAGGGCTAATCATTTGCAAACCACATGATAGATTGATAATGGATATAATTGTAACCAGAATGGAACCATCCATCTGAAAGGGGGGAAAAGAAAAGAAAGCCCCTGATTCAATTAGATTATTAGAATGACTGGCAAATTTGACAACCGATGCCATGGTTTAGAAATGGGATTGCCATAAATGTGTATTTACTTTGATATCTACCAATGCAGTTTGTGATAAGGTAGCCATGGCTTCATCTAATGGTTTTGTCCTTGTTCTTTTGTTTACCCTCTTCCTGTGGGTTGGCAAATATGTATTCTTGCTTGCTGCTCTAATTTAAATAGCCTACACTATAGCCACACCATAGCTGATTATTTGTATCATGTAACTGGGCGAAACTGATTTTTTTGAGCTGTTCCAGTATCATTTTAGTTCTGGTTTTGGTACCAGAAGTCTTTGGCAACCCTGCTTGGTGACATGCCAGGAGAGAAATGGGAAGTGTCACCCCATTCATTGTTCTAGACTGCTCAGCTGCTTTCAGTTCTATTGACCATGGTCTCTGTATTGGAGATAGAGGTAGTACCATATTGCAGTGGTTCTGGTCCTTACTGGGAAACAGGTTCTGAAAACTGACTCTCTTTTAATTCTCTTATAGGGTTTGTCAAAGGTCAGTTTTGCATCCTGTGCTATTTAGACATTTGCATGAAGCCACAGGAAGCATTTGTCTGTGGAAACAGAGCATGGCATCATCAATATGTTGATGATGCCTTCCTCTACGTATTTCTCTTTGTCATCAGATCTAGGTGCAGCAGTGATCTCTCACAATAAATGCCTGAATCATTCACTAGACTGGGTGAGGGTGAATAAACAGAAACTCAATACGAAAAAGATAAAAATTATGGTAACAGGAGACTCAGTAGACTGGCTGGCTGGGAAATGCCTGGATCAGATCCATAACTTGGGGGTATTCCTGTATCCAGTTTTGCTTTTGGAACCATGGGTAGTGAGTGTGACCCATGGTGATTTTTTCAGCTTCAGCTAGTTCATGCCCACAACTCAGACTATGAGATCTGGCCAATGTCATTCATACCTTGCTAAACTGCGAATTTTAGACAATTGTAATGCATTGTTTTTGTGCGACTGCCTTTGAACACAGACCAGAAACTTCAGTTAGTTTAGTGACTGCAAGCATGGCTTTTGATGGGTCTGACCAGTGAGAAAATATTATGCTTATTCTTCAGCAATTGCAGTGATTAACATCTAGGATCAACTGAAGATGATGGCTGGATCTATAAAGCTCTGAAGTATGTTGTGGAATATTTCTTCCCTCTGCTCCATGTTTTAAGACTGCCTTTGCCAACTTTCCTGTGTTTTGGACTACAGCTTCTATCAGCCCCAGCCAGTATGGAGGACACAAAGTTGGCAAAGACTGCTTTAAGATCTGTGACAAACTTCTCTTCATTTGTAGCTGCAAGGTTTGCATCCACCAGTGTATGGCTTTTTCAGTAATATTTACTCCAGTGTGTAGAACTCCCAGGAGGCTCATTTAATCCCAGCGTTTTCCCCCCAGACACAGACAGAAACATTCTTGCTCTTTTAATTGAGACATGTTTTGAGTTTTATCCTAGCCTCGCACCATTTACATTCATTTTAAAATTGTTATATTAAAAGCGTTCTGTCATAAACTGCTTGAAAACAGGTCAAAGGAGGCTAAACATTTCACAAACAAATAAAATGAAACTGTGTGAGGAAGCTTCTGCTGCAGTTTCAGTTTCTCTTTAATTATTAGATAATATCAATTATTATTCTTTGGTTTATCTCCCTCTCAGCCTTGGAGAATGCTTTGAAGCTGTTGGATTAACAGGCAGTCCTTAAAGACTTTAACATTCCATGCATGTTCTCTTTTGTTTCCTATATCCCCAAATATTGTCCTGTACTAGTAGAATCATTATGGACTTATACACATCGTCCAACACACACTGTAACTTCAGAAATGTACAATGGCCAATATTCTTTCAAAATGCTACCTTTGAAATGCATACAAATGGACTTGCTGCCTTTCCAGGTGATTTGACACAACTTTAAAATGCTGTTGGGTGAACAGGAAAATGTGCTCAGAAATTGATTTTTCTTACACCATTTCAGAACTACCTTTTCTCAGTAGATTTTGGAGGTTGATAGGCCCGGTGACTTTAGGTGAATTTCCTGGGTGTTGTTTTTTTTGTCAGCACACATTAAATTGTTGCTTTATGCTGGCTTGAACTTTAGAACGATGAATACCACATCAAGATGGCTAAAATAAGTAGAAGAAATATATAGTGGGGGCAGGGAATTTTGATGGATACTAGATAGCAGATGGGCCAAAACTCTTGTCTACAGTGTTATCTGTATGCAAGAACCGAACCTATGCATTGTTCAAAGTCCCCATTTCCTGCAGTAATTATTTCATCCACTGTGGATATCCTCTCAGATATTGTGACAACTGCTATGAGGAAGAAATGTTTTTTTAAAAAGGTTAACTGTGTTCATATACTCCCCATCACCCTCCAAAACCTATAGGAAATTGTGAGGAGAACTTTAAGTTAGTGGGGTTATTGGCTACCTCAAGATGGTGGAGTCAAGCAACACAATATAATGAGTCTTGGTTGATGGTGTCTTAGAGCAAAAGCAGGACTCCGTTTATATATATTTAGAGCTTAATATAGTGATTCCCATATTTTGACAGCTGGGATCTCTCAAAATGAATGTCTGTGACACAGTCATCTCACGTGTACCTCAAAGGGCAAGAGGGTGAAGTTTAATAGTATTTCAGCAGATGTTCTTCACTAAGGTCTTTAGAGAGTGGATATCTTTTGGTTCTGGTCAAGTATGCTTAGTGGTCTTACTAGTAGCCTACAAATAACACTGGGTTAACCTCTCTGTACATGCATCATGTTTCCAACCAGAATGAAAGATGACCCAACAGGAAACTGGTCTGTGATTCTGTGTGATTCTAGTGATGTTTGCTGTGGTCCACCTTTAGCTCTAGTATTCAGCTGAGCTCTTTTTGGACTTTGTCCAGGCCATCTTAATCCTGTAAGCTTGTTGTCTCTGAATCTGATTTATGGCCTGACCTTTGGAGGTACTTTCTGACTTGCTTACTAACTTTTATCTTGGTATTGACCCATTTTATTATCAGTTAATCCTTCTGGTTTATTGCTTGGTCCTCTGCATTTTCATTCATGATCCTGCTTTTAGTTTTCACATTCTTCCAATTATGTCTGGCTTCCCCCTTATTAAGTAGAGCCATGCATGCCAAATCTTTTTAAATATTTTTTTTTAAACCAAAACATTTATTTACTTTATAATCTGCTGTTATATGGGGCTCTCAGTGGTCTGTCATTCAAAGGACTGATCAGGTTCACACCTGCTCAGTTCTTACAATACTGTCTGATCAGGTACCTCTAAACCATTTGCTAGGCCCAGTGCCAAATCTTAAATGGCCATGAAATGAAATGAAGGTAAGAAGTGGAAGTTGTTAAGTAGCCATTTTATACTAAGAGATTATGGTAATTTCTGGGGGGAAATGTTATATTTATGCTTTTAAGTGCTTTGCTTTAGTGCGTTTGTTAATTTGCAAATTTTGCAGTGAACCCTCTAGTGAGCCAGTAAACAAATATGTAATTTTGGTCTAAATGACATAAAGCTAAGTATTTCTTCATAACTTTCTGCATTAAAAAAAATGAACAAGCCCCAGTTGTTACTTCTTTAGCAATAACCATTTGCAGTCTGTGTATGTGATATTATACAAGGCTAATTAAACCAGAGGGATTTGCAGGGAGAAAATTTAGCAAGTTAGAATTGGATTCAGCTCTCAGAAAAGTGTAAATCCATAGGAAGCTAGTGAAGTCATATTTGTTATTTACATTCAACAGGAAATGAAGAACTGCATAACTAGTACTGAGCATCCAAGGGAACCTCCAGTTTGCACTGCATGGATAATCACTTTTGAAACTGTGGAGAGTTTCAAAATGCAAAAGGAAGAAAAAGGGAGGGCAGAATATCCACTGGGTATATGCAAGCCCTTGAACAGACTTCAAGTATCTGGATCCTGGCTCTTCATTGTGGTTGCCATTTAATCCTCAGTGACACATGGTCCTTTAGTCTTAAACCTCTTGGACACAGCTTTTCATTAGCCGTCACAAAGACAACAGTGCCAGTTAAAACATTTAAATATATGGCTTGCAGATTTAAAGAGGTTGTGACAGAGCCTAGTGGCCACAGTGTTGTACTAGGAAGGTCTTCCAGGGAGCAAGTCTTCCAGAACTCATGGCCAGGAGTGATGGACTGCATTTAGGTGTTTATTGGTTTTGTTTTTGTAGGGAGGGGAGGGAGTTACAAATTATGCCGGTTGTATTGGCATTTTAAAAATCTGAGCCAATTTGAGGGCACTCCTTTGGAATTATTGGTTGGCAATTAGTAAACCACTGACAACTCTTTAGTAGTGATATTCTCATTTTGAATTTGTGTGTATTCATTGTGTATTTCAATGAATAAATGCATTTAGGAGAAATAGCTTGTTGAATATTGTCTGATGATTTGAATAATAAGGTTTAAAGAAAATTCAGTTCACAAGGCAGTTCACTGTAGTGTTATTTTATGATCAAATTAAATACCGGTAAATTAGTGTCAGAAGCAATAGAACAATTGTTAACAACAGAATCAGACTCACAAGAACAAAGAAACATCAGGGAAAAGATGGGTAATACTGTATCAAAAAGTTTCAAAGGCACATTTTGTTTAAACTAATCAGAATGATACTGTAGAATTGTTGCAGGAGTTTTGAAATTCCTTTGTGGCATGGGGCTCTCAGTACCTGCATATATAATTGGGCTTCTAAAATTAGTAAAACAGCCTGAAAACAGCTGTGCGACACCAGCAAGTTGTGGTGCTCAATTATTGTGCGGCTGTCCTCTTTTGTGTCAGTGCAGCCTACAAAGGAGCTGACTGAGGAAATCTAGAGAGATCGTGGAGTGGTGGTGTTATCATCCTTTGCTGGCCTGTTTTTTGAGAAGGAAGAACAAAAATCAGTAGAGTCTCTGTCTGTGTGACCTTTGCATTGAGGTCAATGAACTTTGCTGTTGGAAGGTACCTTGAAGGTCATTTGTTCCAACCTCTTGCTAAGTGCAGGAATCTTGCAACTATTGCATCCCTAAGAGATAAACATTCAGCCTCTGCTTACAAACTCTGTGCAAAGGTGTATTCTTGGAACATAAGACCTATCCAGTCTGGATGACGTCTAAGCATTTGCAACCTAGACATGTGTCCTAGATTCAAAGTATTCTGTTTCAGAACAGACACTTCCTCTCTATCTCTAAAGAGGCATCTCTTCTGAGTGCTTTGCTACCAAATACTGTTCCTTTACCAGAGGGTCTGTTGCTATGGGTCCTAATTAACAACTATTCCTATTGGGAGCTCTGAGCAATTTTGAATTTGCTAAAATGCTTATGGCTGACTTTTCATGTAGAATAAAGAGGTGCCAAACTGGAGGCAAGATTCAATCAAGTAGTTCTGATGACATTCTAAAGTTGAAAGATACAGTTTGAATGGTTTATGAATAGCTCCACTACTGAGACGTTAAATTACAGCCTGTATAACCACATGAGGACGATGAATACTGGATACATAAAACACTTTTATTGCCAGTTACCTTTAAGGTTGAGCAGAATGAAAATCCATCATGCGGGAGCAGTCCTGCAGCACATCTTGCACAAGGGGATTACAGTAAGAAGGAGAGAGAGAGAATTTGAGATTCAAGGAGAAGGAGGGTTTCAGGGCCTGTGACCCAGGAAAACGAGGATTACTGAACGCATGATATGGGAGGAAAAGCATTACAGCTTGTGTGATGTTGGGAAGACACCGATTATGGCAATACAAATTTGTAAACCTTCACACTTTTTAAAAATAATGTTAGTTAGAGAAACCCAGTGGAGATCTGTTTCAACAAGAGACCCCTATCTTTACAGTACAGTTGTTCCACACATTTCCTTCCTAGCAAATGCGTAGGTGATGTAATTGTTATCATGCCTCAGCACATGGGCATGTGACACCCTGGGGTGTTTATGTGAGTAAGAAAATCCAGCTTGTTAAAAGGAGGATTAAAAAATAAAGCGTATTGCAGAAACCAATTACTTGAAGTAAAACATGATCACTGTAAAACTGCTGGTTAGTAGTGATATTTTTTTAAATGTTTGCAGAGTTAAATGAGCACTCTGAAATATTTATTGCTTGTTCAGAATGAGTTTTCAGTGTCATTCATACTTTTAGGTAACATTAGTTGTTGACTTTTCCACTTCTTGAGAGATGTCGGCTAATTTAATGCTCATCCGGAAGAGGTAGTTTAGACAGGGCTGTGTGTGCTGATTTTCTTGCATTTCATTCCCAGTAGGGCCCTTGTGTGATACTGGGATGTTACACACCCCACAAGCACGCCAGTATGTATATATATGGAATGTGAACAACAGCTTTCTTAATCCTTCTTCATCATTTTATTAGAAGGCCGCCTTTCACTAACTAAAACCATGCTCAAGGAGACTTAGAGCATGAAAAGATTTACAGAATTACAAACATAACAAAAGTAGTGATAAACAATAAGTAAAACGCATCCCCCCAAAAAACGCAACAAAATCGAACAATTTCCACGTAAAATCTCAATAAGATCTAAAAATAAATATACAAAAAAGTAGTATCAATTACAGCAACAAAAACACCCAACACACCACCCTAAATAATACCACAGCCCCTTGTTAGGAGGGCAAAATATGAAGGTTTTGGAGTGGTTGATGTTTGCTTGCTGTAATGGTCCTTGGCAGTTTGTGGTACTAAGAATGAAGGTGGTTTGTATGGGTGTCAAGGAGTATTGCTTAGAATGAACTTACTCATTTCTACTGATTGTGCCCTAACTCATTCAGTTGCTGCTATTAAGGCATAACACATTGTCGTGGAGCAGGAAGGGGTAGATAACATGCTGCATTGACTGTATGTCATGTTTATGCTACAACCGTTATAGCACATTTGTAAAAACTCTCTTCAGTGGGAATATTACATATTCCACTGCAGAAATGTACAGGATAGAAATATGTTGCAGATTTTAGTGAGAATTTACAAAGGAAGGAAGCTGATGGTAGCAGATGGCAGCTGAGTTTCCAGATTACAATCTGGAAAATGTGTACTTCCTTTTAAAATTCACTGATCAACAGAGCTATATGGTGGCCTAGACAGCTCTTGTCTGTTCCTTGCCTGATACTTCCCTCTGCTCTCCTTCTCCACCTGCAGGACACCAGCTGTGCTCTGTTACAGGCCAAAATGTTAAAAGATCATCTGAAAAATGGATGGAAGCAGCATTGACAACCATTAATGCCTTTAAAGGTTAAACACGTATTCTGTGGGTTTCAAACTGACAATCCTACTATTATAAGTCTACAGTAGGGTTCATGCAATCCGTGGGTGGAGATGTCAAAGAGTCACAGTCCTACCTACATATGAAGATAATAGCATATGGCTATCTTACAGGATAATTGTAAGGAGTGCTGATTGTGTGAATTGGATGGAACTCCACACGAGGTATAAATTCACAGTACTAAAGTAAACTCATTATCCATAATGGCACAACTCTCCAACAGCCACATTTTATGTTAATTGATACTACTGTACTTCAGTGTACTCCCAACCACCTCACCGTTGCATTTTGTATACAAAAGCAGCAAGAATGTGGTAGTTGCTAGCTAAATGTTAAGTTGAATTAACATCTGCAGCTGCGAAGTAGGGCTGCAATAAAGGGGACTGAAGATGCAATCCAATGCTCACTTTACTGGGAACAAGCCTCATTGAACTCAATGGGGTTTACTTTTTTAAATAAGGTTTTATTAAAGCCCCCCATCATAATATGATAAGAAAAAAGAAACTAAACTAAATGAAAACAAAAAACAGAGAAAGAAAGAGAAACGAAAACACCAAAGGGAAAAAAAATAGTTCTGTGACACATGTTGACACATGCTAAATAATGTCTCAGTACCTGGACCATAAAGAAGGCTGATCGCCGAAGAATTGATGCTTTTGAATTATGGTGCTGGAGGAGTCCCATGGACTGCAAGAAGATCAAACCTATCCATTCTTCAGGAAATCAGCCCTGAGTGCTCACTGGAAGGACAGATCGTGAAGCTGAGGCTCCAATACTTTGGCCACCTCATGAGAAGAGAAGACTCCCTGGAAAAGACCCTAATGTTGGGAAAGATTGAGGGCACAAGGAGAAGGGGATGACAGAGGACGAGATGGTTGGACAGTGTTCTTGAAGTTACTAACATGAGTTTGACCAAGCTGCGTGAGGCAGTGGAAGACAGTAGTGCCTGGCGTGCTCTGGTCCATGGGGTCACCAAGAGTCAGACATGACTAGCACAGATATTTTAAAGAATAACCACACACTGAGGAGCATGTGACATGTGCCTTTAAAAAACTCCACAAAAAACAGTTCAACTGCCAAGTAACTGAGAGATTTCTGTTACTTTGTTACTCAAGGTGTTGTTTAGTCATGTCTGATATATAAATATAAATTCATGAATGAGGAAAATGTGAGGAAATAAGCTGTTCTTTGCAGATTCTATAGCTACCGTTTTGTTTAACATAGTAAGCCATCTAAAACTGATCTCTGCCAATTAAGTTTTGTTTCCAATTTTCTGCACTCAGTTAAAATCCAGTTCAAATGGACAAGAAGTGTCAGTTACATTCAGGCTTGCTAGCACTTTACAGGTATATATATATATTATTTAAAAAATATGCACCTGTAGTTTTATGTGCATAGGTTAAAATATTGATTATAGGATACAGGTGAAAGCAGTAGAATGACTTTGGATGTTTCATGCAAAAAATAGGCTATTTCTGTTCAAACTGAAGCTAAATGTACCAGGCAGCAGACTTTCACATGCATGTCCTATCATTTTATTGCCTTATCATTGTTTTCAAGTGCATGAATGCAGCATAGTGCATAAAACTGAAAATGGGCTATAAAATGTTTACATTCTGTGACTTTTTTATTAGGATTTTAAAATGATGAAGTATGCAGTTAAAATGTGAAAATCAATATTGAAAAATACAATATATGAATGTAATTGAGGGGAACTATGTCTTGCCCTTTTGGTTGTGTCTGGTTCTGTTGTTAATAGTACTTAAAAAAATTTCAATATTATTTAGAGGATTTTTTTTATGAGTATTTTCTAATTTTTAACACTTAGTCTCATGTGTCAGGCCTGAGGAATCTCTCCCTCTTCTCCCGAAGGTTTCAAGGAGCCAGGAGGAAACAAGAAAGCTTTTACTTATGATTTATTAAGTCACTGTAGTAACAGACAAAGAATTCCAGTCTTTCCTCCATGATGGAGTCGCTCACTCTGACTTCTTCCCCCTTCCCCAACAGCACCCGCCTCTATGGAAGCCTCCCATTGCCAAACATTGCTGCGTATGTTGTTCTTGTACCCTCAATGACTGTCGCATCCTAGGGGATGGAGGATCTCCTATGCTGTCTATTGAAGTGTTCGCTGACTGCTCTCTCCCCTCCCTTACTTCTCCTAACTCAGCATACCTTGGCTGCTCACTACATAGCTTGGCTGCACTTCAATACTGTCTCTCTCCTCCCTTCAGTTCCAGGAGAAGGCGGGAGTGGGGGAGAGATCCCCACCATTCCTCTACCTCTTCATTCCATTCCCTGACATCATGACAGACACATTTCCTATCAGCAGGTTTCAATTCTGAATCCTTTCTTCACAAAGCTGTGTCTGTCAGATACTGGATGCCAGGTAATTTTGATCAACCCAAGGGTGGGGATTGTTTGGAGCTATTAAGACTCCAACTACCACCAGCGCCAGCCAGCACGGCCAGTGGTCAGGGATGATGGGAACTGTAGCCCACAGGTTTCCCACCCTTGCTTTACAAAGAACTTCGGATTGCCATGTTCTTTGCTGTATTTTGATATTTGTTGAGTACCATGAGTGTGCATGGCTCATTACAGAGTTACATAGGCAGGAATAGACAGCCCCATGCCCTTTAAAATCTAAAATAGAGAATGACGAAAATAACAAATGGTGCTCATGTGCTTTGTCATGTGATCAATTATGTGGGGCGGGGCTAACCTGCCCCTCCCCCCAATATTTTATTTAAGTTGGCACACGTGCCCTACATTATATTATTCCCCCCATAGCATCATCATTGGTGTGTTGTTGAAGAGGAACTGAGGGAGCTAACTAGAAGGAAGAGTAATGGTCATAGAAGAAGAATGGATGGCACAAAGGAGACAAATAAAGTCTCTGCTGGAAGAGAATATTTGCTGGAGTGTGTATAAGAACTTGTATCTGGCTTTTATAACTTAAAGCATAAGGAATTTTTATACTGGTAGTATCTTTAATTTTATGTGCCGATCTGCAAACATTTCCTCTATTCATTGATTTCACAGTGAATACCACTGCCCTTCACTACCATGTAGTTAAAATAATATTGAATCTAAACTTGGAACAGATTGAAGAAACTCCTTTTGGTAATTCTGTTCTCCATTGGTAATTCTGTTCTCCACACTGAAACTCTTTTCATACTTGTTATATTAACCCCCATAAGCAAAGACATATGCAGAGAATGAGAATATTTCCTCAGTTTCTTTCTCCCCCCACTCTCACACACTTCTTTTGTAAAGGAGATTGAACGGACAGCAAAATGTAGAATGATTTAACATATTATATTTACAACTGGGGGGGCCACTAGGTGGCGCATCGGAAGATGGCTGACAATAACATCTCTCCGACCCACACGAGGTAATTTGGAGGCTATGATGGGGGTAATTAGCCTCCTTAACCCTCCCAGGATTGTGGGGGGGGGACGGCCCTTGCCTGCTGTGCCCTATACCACCCCCGAATTTGTGGGGGTGGGGGCACTAGGCACAAAGCCCTCCTGTGGGATTCCAGCACTCCTGGACGCCGTCCCTGATTCGTGCCGCTAGTTGCAAGCATCTTCAAAAGAAACAATTTGGACGAGATAAATTGCACATCCTTCAAGGAAAAAGGGGAGTAAAGACTGCTGACAGAAGAGATCTCTGATAACAAGACAAGAATAAAATAGGAGAAGATACGTCAAGATACGGTATGACTGAGGGGGGAGGGGGGGAAAAAACTGCCTTTCTTTTTCTTATGTGATTTAACAAGAATCCCCTCCCCTAATGAGTCAGAAACTAAGGACTTAAGCTGTGGATTTAAGGCTGTGTGGAGATAAACTTTCGAACCAAAGCAATGTTTCAAGATGAAGCTGGAAAGCTAAGAGTTTTGGAATGACGCAGTTAAAAATGCCGTCGCCATTTTGGGAGGCATTGTTGGAGCTCTTGGGTCTGGGAGGAGAAAGGGAGAAATAGAGTTGTTTACATATCATGGATCAACTTCTCGGTGGGACTTAAGAGCGACAAATGCCAAATTTATGATGGAAAGAGCGATGTTATCTACGAAGGAGATATATGGAAACCATCTAGACTTAGTGGAGGAACGGGAAATCCACACAGGATTATTATTTTGCTTATTGGCTTAAGGAGACTAACAGAAGAGATCGTAAAGGAAAAATAGAAATTATATGAACAAGATATGATGTGGAAACACCAAGATAAGACTGGATAGAATTATGAATTTTGTTTGGACTGATTGGGACTGATTTGGACATTAACGCAGTAATAAGAAGATGATCTGAATCCCCCTTTGGATCTTGAAGTATGGGTTCCCCCAACAAAATTTAAAAATTTGGCTTTGTAATTTGGAATTTATGTGATGTGATTTAATTTGATGTGATTGGCCAGTTAATAAAAATTATTTATTTATATATATATATATATATATATATATATATATATATATATATATATTACAACTAGGACAAGAACTTAATATAATGTATGCAGCTCCATGCGGTTTCATTTGGTACATCCTTTGTAGCCTGAGGGTTTGGAAATACTGTAGCCACAGTGCAGCTATAAATATTTTATCTCATCAAGGAAGTAAAAAATGAAATGAAAAGAAAAAGATATAACTATGAATCTTTTAATTATGTTACTTATGCATTGCTTTCATTGTGTTAGTTATACAAAGCTGTTTAACTTTTTGGAATAGTGACAAACCTCTCTCTCTCTCATGAATTGCAGTCCTGATAACAGTTCTCCCTCCTCCCATGGCTGTAAGTAAAGAAAAAAAAACTGTGAACAGCTTCACACTATGCATGACAAGTGGGGAACAGCCATAGCAGTGTTTCCCAAACTTGGACCTCCAGCTGTTTTTGGTGTATGACCCCCATTATCCCTACCTAGCAAGACCAGTGGTCAGAGATGGTGGGAATTGTAGTCCAAAAGCAGCTGGAGACCCAAGTTTGGCAAACATTGGGCCGTAGCTCAGTGGCAGAACATCCGCTTAACATGCAGAAGATCCCAGGTTTAATCCTTGGCATCTCCCACTGTGGCTGGGAAAGTCCCCTGATCCCAAACGTATGATTGGTATGATTGGTATAAGGCAGCTTCCTATGTGTATCATGTACTTTGACCTTCATACAGTATGACTGTTACCAAAAAGTGGCCCATAGTTAAGTATCAGAGAATCCTAGCATTACTGGAACACTCAGATCCTTCATTTCATGCATTTGTTTTCTAAATTCATGTAATAAATCTTTAAGAATGTTTTAGTCAGTTATCCCTTAATAAATTATGTGTCTTTTCATATTGATTATGAACAACCTCATGCTACAGTGGGCTAGTATGTAGAAGTTGTACGGATGAATAAAATCCAAACACTGCCTTTATTAGCTAAGGAAAAACAGAAGAATACCTACTGAAAATAAACAAATAGCAGAAGAGGTGGAGAAGGAAAAATCCCTTTCAGGACTTGTGGGTACATTCCTTGTTGGACACTGGTAGTGTAAGATTCAACAATTCAGTGTTGACATATTAGAGACTGGATTTTATGAGAGAATAATTTATCTGCATATTTGAAATTTTCTTCTGCTCCCAAACTCTAACACGGATAGACTTCTGGAGCTTTTTCTTTTCTTTCTTGAGACCAATCATAACAAATAGTGGCTGGGTGCAGGGGATAAAACGTGAGGACCATGCAGGTCATTTAACTTCCTCTCTTGTGAAGTGGAAATGTAATCATTCTGGAAAATTAAACATGACTGACTTGCATTACTGCGTATGAAGGTACAAATGATAATTATAATCATTCTACATCAGACGTTTATACGTCATTTATATCTCTTGTCATTTCGCAAGGCTAATTTTACACAGCATCCGTGACATAATAGCTCAAGAAGTAGGACGAAGGTAGAAAGAGAGAACCTCCTTCTTCACCCCCAAGTCATTATAAAAGTCTAATAGAATATAGAAAGGACACCTAGCAATCAAAATGTCAAACAATTACAGTGCCCAACTAGCTCAACACCAGTTTTTCATATCCATATATCTGTATTTTCTAAAATTAATGTGCATAAAGTGAATATGGTTTGACTACTCAGATAAGTATATATTCACTCAAATAAACATACATATTCAGAAGTTCATCCACATTCACCCAAAAGTGCTAGTGCTTTTCAACTTACACTGGTCTGAAAAAAAAATAGTGTGTAACATTGTGCAGTCCTGAATGTGTTTACTCAAGTCCCGTTGTGTGGCTTCCTCCCAGGTAAAAGGGTATAGGATTTGGTTAAGAAAAATGCAGAGGTAAATAAGATATTCATGATCAGCCAGGAAGATATTAAAATATTAATACTGGATCAAATTATAGGACTCTGAAGTATTTCTCTGATAGCTCCATCTGTGTAGTGATGCCAAGGCCTAATACGAGAAAGGCTAAGGTAAAAGGTAAAGGACTCCTGGACAGTTAAGTCCAGTCAAAGGTGACTATGTGGTGTGGCGCCCATCTCACTTTTCAGGCTGAGGGAGTTGGCGTTTGGCCACAGACAGCTTTCCGGGTCCTGTGGCCAGCAGGACTAAACCGCTTCTGGTGCACGGAGGGCAGTGACGAGTGCCAGAGCACACGGAAATGCCGTTTACCTTCCTGCCGCAGCAGTATCTATTTATCTACTTGCACTGGTATGCTTTCAAACTGCTAGGTTGGCAGGAGCTGGGACAGAGCAACAGGATCTCACCCCCTTGCACTGATTCAAACTGCTGACCTTCTAATCGGCAAGCCCAAGAGGCTCAGTGGTTTAGAGCACAGCGCCACCCACGTACCTCAAGGGTATGCAGTACTGACACCTTTTTTGTAAAAGAAAAGCACTGGTTAAAAATGTAACACTTCCTGTAACAACTTCATGACACCTTTTTTTCCCTACAATAAAAACACCCTGAAGATCTGTATGTAGAAGCAGGCTTCTGTATAGAAATATATTCTATATGGAGAGTAAAGAAAAGGGGCACTTTCTCCTTTTAATCACACTGTAGCATGAACACAAATAATTGTGCCATATTTTTAATTTATTCATAAAATATTATCATCTTTCCAATCTTAAAAAGAACCCCAAAGTGATTTCCAGTTATTAAAATCTCATCACAATTCGAACTAGGAAGCATTAAAAAGCCAGAAGACAAATAGGTGAATTGCAATCACTGTCACATGAATAATAGCTTGTGAGCCACTTAATGTGCGTTGGGAGAAAAGAGAATGGCCATGTGACTCAGAAGAGCTTTGCAGCTTTGCCCCCTCCCCCAACACCCTAACTTGGAACAGCTATCCCCTTTCCCAAGGCAATATCATAAACTGGTTTTGAAATATCACTCATTTTCAGAAGTGTTTTGCCAAATAGATTAATGGACTTCTGTTTGAGAAACAGATAGGTTAAGGAGGCATAGACTTAGAGGAAACACAACTAATTCTGATTTATTTCTGCATTGGCATATTCTATTGACATATACAGTATATTTCTGCTCGTACTATTGTAGTCGAATATTGCTTTTCCCCTTTTAAGTGAGTAGATGAGACGGCATTGCTCTCTGATTGTTTTAATTGCTAAGTGAGATTTATTCAAACTTGATTGCCATTATGCAACTGAAGGAGCAGGTTGTTCCCATTATAATGATGCCTCGGTGCCGGCGGGGGGGGGGGGCGCATTGGGCAACACCATGCGGTCCTTGAATTGCAGGAATTGGAAAGAGGCTGGTGTTGATGTGAAAACTTAACCTCAATATACTGCATTATGTAAATTGCCTGCTGGAAAAAATGGGGAAGGAAGTGCTTGTTTTCACTGTTAGGCGGAATTAGCTTGACACTGAAACATCTTTACATTTCTTTGCACCGTACTGGTAATTGTACAAAAGCGAACAATGAATAACAAAAAAACCTGTCTTGTGAAACAGCTGATGTCAATCTAATTTAAGTCAGAGAATATTTAAATATGTCTGCACTCATTCCAAGAATACGTACACATTCATTTGTCTCTTCACAGGAACTGCCTTTCACCCACCCTGGACATTCTGTAGAGCAAAGCTAGGGCTGCCAAACGTTTGGTCCAGCAAGGCACATTTAATTTTGAGAAAGTGCCGTGGGCGCCAGTGACATCACTTCTGTGGGGGTGTGGCATAAAAAACATGGCTGTCATGGGAGGGGGCCGAGTACAGTCATTGCTGGTTGCTCTCTTCCCAAATGCACACGTTCATTTCACATATACAGGCCACAGATAAATATATCGCTCAGCCCAAGTACGTCTCTTCCTTTCTCACAAGCCACACACACATTCATACATACATATTTCCTTTTCAACCCCTGCTTGCAAACATACACCACAAGCACACCTCTCCATCTCCATGTATGGGCTAGTTCTGCACAAAAAATTGAAAAGAACGGTATCTGTATGTTTTGCCTCATATCTTAGGTTCTAAAAATGCTAGAAACTTTGTCTTTTTAAATAAGAACTGGGAACCTAGGGGTTATGATTTATCTGGGGTACACCAAAGAAGGCCTTTGAGGACACCTGCACACACTGGGTTGGCAATCCCTGCTGTAGAGTCTTGTGGAAGCATGTCATTGCCTCAGCAGGACATGCTGAGGCACTTGAGTCCAAAGGAACCTGCAGCTTTATTAGCTAAACAGATTAACTTCTGGATCATTCCAGTCAAAAGGTCTAATGACCCAATATAGCCAATGTGTTGTCTTGCCCGTGATCCAAGTATGCTTCTATTTCTTTTTCTCCACCAATGCCTCTGTTCTCTGTTCCCTTTTTAGTGCCACACAAACATCTCATTCCAGCCAGACTTTCTTCTTGGTTCATCCCCCCCTCTGGTTTTCAAGCGCTCATCTATTTCTTGCTCTCCTGCTAAATTCACCAGCCATCTTTCAGTTATAGCACCAGTGTGTGTGTGTTTGTAACAGCTTATATGTGTTATATATGCATTAATAATGTATCTCCCAACAAGCAAAGATGTTAATTATTTTATATTAGATCACAGTTTTAAAAGGACCTGTTTAAGGATTCAGAATGCAAAGCAACCGCAGGGCATGTGGGATTATAAAGCAAGTACTGAAGTGCCTAATTAGGCACTGCACTTTTCTTTCTATAACAAATCTTGCTGCTCTTTTTAATGAACTTTTAAAGAAGTAGTTAAATAGTGTTGTATTCTACAAATACAGAATTCAAATCGATCTTATGAAAGCAAAAATATAAACGTAGCAGTGCACCGATTTTTTAAAAAAATACTAAATACTGCTTTAAACACATAGAATCGTAGAGTTGGAAGGGACCCTGAGGGTCATCTAGTCCGACCCCCTGCACTGTAGGAATTTGCAGCTGTCCCATATGGGGATTGAACCTGCAACCTTGGTGTTATCAGCACCATGCTCTAAACCAACCAAGTTATGCAGTGAATCCAAGGTTGTGTATAGGGACCATGTCTTTAGGCAGATCTTATAATAAAGCTTTCTCAACTTGTACACATACTGTGCTGTATATCCTGTGTGTGTGTTCATCTTAAGCAACAGGACATTTTAAATATTAGTTAAATTGTAAAAAAAAAAAAGTTATTTAGAAATGTCTTCTTTCTTATATGAGAGTAGTCCATGGAGCATGCGGATGGACAGACAGGCTCTTAACCACTTTGAGCCAGAGTAGAGAGGCACTTCTCTGGGCTTGTACCCTTGGTAGGAACAAACCTAGCCAACCCCTGGGTACACCTCAGTTTTATACAACAAAATCTGAAAATCTGAAATTTCCCTTTTCTTCTTTAGTAACTGAAGAGGTATAAAATGTCCGTTCTCACTAGATGCCACAATAGATTGCCACCATCCAAAAACTGCAGCCAAGGAATTAGATGATTTTTAAAAATTTGCTTATTAAATTTTAACCCCACCCTTACATCAAAAGTTGCTTAAGACAGCTAACAATAATAATATAAATTAAATATAATAAAGTACCACAATAAAGCAGCAATAATAATAAAAAGTAAAAATGCGAAAGCAAGGTTGGTAAAATATCCCTAAAAACAACCAGTTGAAATCAATTTGAGCATGCTTTTGAAACCTCTTATGGGTGAAAGTTACAATATATATATATATTGTGTGTCTGTGCATAATCCTCATTGCCCACCTTTGCTATACCACACTGCTGAATTGACAACTGATGGAAGAAGCCACAACTGACAAATTGTAGGAAATAAACAGAATTAATTGTGGTTTGTTTGGTTAATAGGTGGCTGGCACCATTTCAAGTCAGTGCTTATCTGTGCTTTAAAATGCATGATGTATGTCTTATTATGACGCCCTTTTAATGTTGGTTATTATTTGACAGCAGGCAAAATGTTATGTGTGGCATGTCATTGAAAACCAGGATTTGTCAGGGCAGATTTTGAGAACGGGAAGGCTATTAGCGTTTTGTGCATATTGGAACGGCTGTGAGTTGGCATCCCTGCTTCATTCATTTTGTTCTCTAAAAGCTTACTAAAGTGGCAGAGAAACAAGACATTGTGGTTTGTATAAAGCAGAGGTTTCCTCTTATAATGGGAGTCTCACACACAGTGCTTAACATTGTAAAATGTGGTGATGGTGATATAATAGGTACAGTAACAGAATATTATCCTTTTAAAAACGGCAAAATGGCAGCATTCATTAGGCATGTAGGTAGAGAAGATCTGTTACATAGCTCAATATTTCAATAATAAAAGTCCCAATAACGCACTGATTGTTTACAACTTCTCCAGTGTTAGGGTTTTATATTACATGGAGACTGCTTCTAGTTCAATTCAGATCATCCGGGGAGTGACAGTATGAGATATTTTTCATCATTATTTGCCCTAGACTTAGGCAATCAGGTCAGTCTTAGCCCGTTAGCATCATTTAGTTCGGTTGCATATTATTCTACAGTATTGTTCAGGTCTACCATTCCAAGTGTGTTGCAGCCAAGTTCACTAAGTGGTCTTCTGGTTATCTGGTATTTGGCAGATGTCGAAACAATGCAGCTCTCAGGGCGCTGCATGCCAGAATGTTAGTCAAGTGCAGTACATATTTAAAAGAAGATAACAAAGGATGAATATGAAAGACAAGGTCAGAAATTCTGAAAAGCTTCAAGTAGCTGCAGTGTATTTTAAATTATGCCATAGTATTTGTCAGTCTTTTGTTCGCAGTACATGCTTTTTGTTCAAGAGTAAAACAGAGTATGAGCCTCAGCTTCCTTGTATATGTTTTATATGTCTTAATCCACATATTTCAAAGAGAGTTTTTGGGCTTCTGAATTTATGCATATGTTTATTTGTTTGTTGATAACTAGTTCTGAGCCTGCTGGAAATAATGAGATAAAAATTCAGATTTGTTTTTTAAAATAATAATAATAATAAAGTGCATACCTAGGCCTTGCCAGACCCAGCATGGGAGAGGGTTTTATTACAGTTAATGGCTATGTTGAAAGAACTACTCCAGCTAAACCATTTTGCTTTGATGACAATGCAGAGCTAAAAAGACATGCCCCATATTGAATCTGACAGCTTCAGGTACCCCTGACACAAGTCCATATCATAGGGATAGAAAGCCTTTTTTTCAGCCTAAGAACCCATATCTCAGTGGGGGACAGGGCCAGCAGATATGTAGAAGAAGAAGAAGAAGAAGAAGAAGAAGAAGAAGAAGAAGAAGAAGAAGAAGAAGAGTAGTAGTAGTAGTAGTAGTAGTAGTTTGGACTTGATATCCTGCCTTTCACTCCCCTTAAGGAGTCTCACAGCAGCTAACATTCTCCTTTCCCTTCCTCCCCTACAACAAACACTCTGTGAGGTGAGTGAGGCTGAGAGACTTCAAAGAAGTGTGACTGGCCCAAGTTCACCCAGCAGCTGCATGTGGAGGAGCGGGGAAGGGAACCCAGTTCACCAGATTACAAGTCCACTGCTCTTAACCACTATACCACACTGGCTCCCCAATAATAATATGACTCTTATTAGGCTACATTCCAGCCAAACACAAGCCAGAGGTTTCTGCTCTCCCTCTCCCACCTATATTTCTCTAGCCAAGCAAGCAGCAGACATTATCACACATGCTGCAGATAACTCCCTACACTGATAACCGCACACTGGAAAAGGTTCTTGCAGCAGCATGTAAAAAGCCAGTGCATACACCACCAGCTATCTCAGTGTATGGCACAGGTAGTTCAAAGTCAGTGCAGCCAAAAGCTATTATGCAAAGAAAATTGTGAGAAAAGGCATTTTTCTAGCTTTCAGGCATTCCAGTTTAGTGTTCGTGTGTATACATGAATAATTATTGAAAGCAATGGTGAAAAGTATAATGGAAAAGGAATGGTTGAATATACGCAGAAATGTATTTAAATCTCTTAATGGAAGGTCACATTCCTAAGCATAGAGGCCTGCAAGAGTTGCAGTAAAAAAACCTCAAAGCATTGAAAAGCTTTGAACCAAAGCATTTGAAGCATGCAGTTAGGAAACAGAGTAATAGTATAAAAATAGACATTCAGACCCCATTTCTAAACATCCATCCATTCATCATCGGTTCCAATGTATTGTATTAGCCATAACAACACATCCAAAAGTATTATTATAGCTATTCAATAAAACAGAATGATAAAATATAATTTTTAACAGTTCAGTCAACTACATTCTGCTTGGTAAAATCAGTTCATCATTCCCTTTACTTCTGAGGCTCAGGTGTGAGTGCTGTTGCCCATATAGCCAAACAGTAATATTAATGCAAAAGAGGGAGTTGTCAGCAGGCATGCAGGAACTCAAATGTTTACAGGAGTACAAAAAAAAAAACTTTAGAAAGATTCCTAAGGGGGAATCCCCAAGAACACTACAATGATTTCTGAGCATTCTCAACGGCTACTGAATACAGTACAAGCTAACTCCTGGGAGGTGAATGGGAAGCTTGGTGAGATGAGAATATAATGGAGTGTCCTGGCGGAGAACATCGCTCACTGACTGGAACAGTGAACAAGAGCATTTCACATTTTGACATTTCTGCAACATTTAATCGTGACTTTTCAGACTACATTAAAATAGCAGTGCTACAATACTCAAAAATCACTGTTAAAAAAGGATATAAAATACAATTGCATCTTGCATGCAATTAACTTGCACGATGTCAACCTTGTGGACTGCATTGCTTACTTTAGTGTCATTGCTGAACTTGATTTATAAACACACTTGCCAGAAATGTTGGGCACCAAATGATACAGACAAAATGATACAAAAAGGTAAATATATGAAATATTTTTAAACAATTGTCTAAAGTTTACATCCTGAATGTGGGTGTTATCATACCCTCAAAACCCTTTACACTGGCTATGCTGCTTGCAACACTGTTTTTGTTTGCACAATGTTACTACAGTACTTCAACATGATATACTAGTGGTATTTAAGTGAATAAAACTGCTTCAAAACTTCCCTGAAATTAATGAAACTCTAAAAATGCTAAAGTTTGCACAGAAAACTAGAAGCCTCTAAGCAACTAACGTAAAGGCAACATGAGATTGCAGCTGTTAGCATATTTAAATAAATAATTAAATAATACACAAAGCAGACTGTGTGGGATATATTTATACCACTGCAATGAATGCAATGCAATCTGTCTACACATGCAAAGAATATACAAATTTTGAAGGGGTGGGGAGAGACACACACAAAAAGCAAAGACAAAGAAAACAGTTGGTGAGTTACAAAAGGATTTGCAACAGTTCGGAACTCTACCAGGCAATGTTGCTTCCCAACCTATGATGATTTGAATAGGGCTCTGTGTGTGCATTTGTGTACTTTGGAAAAGAGGTGGTTCTCTATGGGAGTGACATTTATAGCAGCAGCCGTATGTTGGCACTGGGTGATATCAGTTTTCTTTTGGTCATAAGTCCCACCCCCATTGTGAGCCGATCCTTATTGGATGAGGTTGTGCCATTCAATTAGTTTTATTTTTAAACCTGGTTACATGGTATTTTGTGGACATAAGCTCACTGTACAAACTGTTCTTCCTGAAAAGTCCTTGTAGTTGTACATTGCTAGAGTTGGAAGCAGCAATATGACTAAAAAGGAAGAATTCTACTATGGAGAAAATGGTAATCTTGCATGTCTTTGTTCTAAATGGATAACGTGAAAAATGTTTTGTACCAGAGACTGATATTCAGGGTTCTCTTTCATCTCTGTGTCTTTGGGGTATGTGAAAAGTGATTGCTAGATGAAACAGTGTTGCAGCAATTTGAAGATGTATTTTGTTTCACTTATATAATGTATGTTTTTGAACCAATCTTGTAACTTCCAAACAAGTTAAAAATGGGTTCAACCCTTTTCGAAGCAACCTGCTGTGTTTACATCTGTTGTACAAGTTCTGCTCTTAAACTTTAAAAAACCCCTCAATATTTTGTGAAAGTTAGTTGTGAAAAATGGGACAATTATTTAACTGCAAGCTTATTCCATAGCTTTCAATGAAAAGACTTGGTTTGGATTGCATTCTGTGCCTTTTATATATGCATCAGATCAGCAAGATACATTATACAAATCTTTAGATTTAGAGCAAATTTCAAAATTAAAATTTTCTCCAAGCAAAACCTTCCTATAATACTACAATGTGTTTCTTTCTGGAAATTTCTGCTAGCACTGATATTTACAGTTGTTAGTTTTAACAAATTATTGTTATTTTTTGACTTTTTGTATATTAACCTTCCTTTAGTAAACTTTCAAGTTCTGTCTTGCATTGGTAGCAATCTTAAACCAGACCCATCCCTCCCCAATATGAGCAGGTATTCTGGAAGGGTTTTTGAAGGTGTTTGTAATAATTCAGTGTTTTACTTTCTTCAGTGAACACTGTTGTCTTCAACTTGTGAAATTTGTTTGCTTTGTGAGTAATAAAAACCACACCCCTTACTACTATGAGATCAGAGTATGGAGCGTTTAATCTACTATGCCCTTGTTCGTTAGTAAATCAACAGGTATTGGTTTTTACTGGAGTGGTATTCTAACAGTCACATCTGATCCCCAAATGCATAGTTTTGCCATTTTAATATGATAGGAAACCAATAGAGGTTTGTCATGCATACTAAGGCTGAAGGAAGTTATTATGAATTCTGTTTTGCTAAGAGGAATGGAGTCATTATAAAAAGTAGAATAACTTCTAGGAAAAAGAAACCTGGTGTGCACTTGGCCCCACTGGCTACATTATCAACCATTCTGTTTCATGTAGCTATCCTGAGCATTCAGGAAATTGCTGCTGTTGATGATGCTGCAGCATAATGTAGGGCAAAATAAAAGCATATGGAGGAAATTATGTATGAGGATCCTCTAGTCTTTTTGAAACCTTGGCTTATTACGGTCCTAAAGAGACAAGAAACTATGTCTGAAATGCAAAAATTTGCCAGTTCTACATAAATATTTCATACCTGTGTTTGATATATGGATACACCTGGATGTAACCATGCAAATATATAAACATTTGCTCCTGTTGGATAAATGCTGATGGGTTAATGAAGAGTATTATAAGACAGGTCTCTGCCACATCACCACATAGCTATGCAGATCCTTTTCCCATTTCCCTCCAATTGTGTGTAGGAAAGAAGTTGTTCTCATGCTCTCAGGGGGTTGCACTAAGTGATCCTTGGGGTCCTTGCCAGCTCTTTAGTTTTATGATTCTAGGTACAGTAACTTTCAAGTTCTAAATGAGCGTACCTGAAGGAAGTTCTGCAACTTAATGGAGTATAGGCAACTGCATAGCACATTGGGTACCTTTATATTTCCCTTATAAGCTTGGTTTTGGTCTGAAGGATTTCTGTGTGACAGGGTAATTTGTGTTCTGTACCAGCCAGCAGTTTTTATCACATACATCTGTTCCAAAGCTATTAGCTGCCAAGGTTCTTGTGTGGCAAAAATATGTTTTTGTTGGTTATTGGCATGGAAGAGAACATATTTGCTACAATGCAAACAGAAACAAGGGAGCTCCCTCAGTTTACAGAGCAGGGCTTGTGTGTTGTGAAGGTTTTCTGATATGAAGCAGGACAAAATTTCACTTTTGTTAATCGGTAAAATTCATCCCTCTCCACCCCCAAAAAGAGAGAAAATGTTCTCTGGCAGCACAGTCCTATGAAGTGTGCTCAGAATAAGCCTCACTGAGTTCAATATAACTTACTCTAGGAAACTGTGTATAGGGTTGCATCCTAAATTCCTTTGACATAAACTGTCAGCAGTGGGCACAAATCATGTTTTCTCCCCCCTAGCAAATGGGATTTAAGAGTAGCTTCACTGAATGTCCATGTATCCTCTGAAGGAAAGAATCAGTGGTGTGTTGTAAAGAATGCTGAAAGAATGAGGTTCATAAACCTGTTAATGGTGCAAGTAGCATAGCCATATTATATACATCAAGCTTTAATATCTTGATGAGTGTGTCGACATGTGAACTGGGCCATAGTCAGCTGTCAGTATTTTCTAACACAAGCCAGAAGGTAATGCAGGTATAATGTGGTAAAGAATGTTAGACATTAACACGCCTAGCTGATAGATAGGAAATATGTGCTACCATACCTAGTTTTCCTAGATTACTTTAGCAAAACCTGTGACATTTTCTTGGGTTTTTATCTCACATCTTTCCATAAAATAGTGAGAAGCAGAAGTGATAAGCTACTTTAATTTAACTGTCATCAGTAACCTGTGGAAGATAAGAAGTTGCTGGAAAGATGCTATCACCAGCTGCAGAAATGCACAGTGAATTCCTGATAAATTGACTCATCCTAAATATTTTTCCTCTGTCAATCTTTGGTGCACGGATTGAAGTTAAGAAATTCTGTTATTTAACATAGCTGCCCCCAATGCAGTGAAGTAAACAAGAAGTCTGAACAAAGTACCTATTAATCCACCTCACATTTCCTCCCCTTGCCTTGGAGGTTTCCTATGTTACTGCCAACACAGTCCACATAGAAGTAACACTGGTTTACTGTGTGTGCTATGCTTTAAATAGCATGTTTATGTGCCCATTTGCAAAAGAAAAAAAATGTGCTCTCTCTCTCTGTGCTAGTAATATGTTATTAATAATAAAAATAACTTTTTAAAGGTTGCATTCTGCCATTCTAGAAGGCTAGTTTATACAACAGTTTATTTTTACATGTGAATTTTCCTGACTGTCTCTGGGTAGGCACTCGCATGAAAAAATGGCTCATGTGAACCAGCTAATTATGTATATGGGCAGCATCAATTCTTGGGAATGTGGCAGCTAGGAAAATTTCTCCATGATGGTGGAAATTGCTATGAGGTATAACCAAGACCAGCCTATTCACAAAAAGGATTTTAGGCATGGGTTCAAAGACAAGTCGAGATTGTTTGTGTATATAAACATTTTTACTTTGGAAGCCTGCTGTTCAAATATCTCCTTCAAGTCACAAGGGAGCTTTAGGCAAGCTGTATTTTCCCCATCTTAGTCTCACATCTGCAACATGGGAATATAATACTGTAAACTATTGTGTTGTTCCAAAGTTGCTGTAAGGATTACTGAGATAGTCTCTGTGAAATTTGAACACTTGAAACCATAATTATTCAAAAGTTATTTTACAAATTGGCTCAGAATTATACTTTGTCCATGGTTGGTGGTACAAGCCAAACCTTAAGAATAAAAATTACCTTTGATAGCTTCATATGAACTAACTGGTCATCAGGAAAGCAGGATCAGATCCCCTGTGCAGTAGTACCTCGGGTTACATACGCTTCAAGTTACATACACGTCAGGTTACAGACTCCGCTAACCCAGAAGTAGTGCTTCAGGTTAAGAACATTGCTTCAGGATGAGAACAGAAATCATGTTCCAGTGGTGCGGCAGCGGCAGGAGGCCCCATTAGCTAAAGTGCTGCTTCAGGTTAAGAATAGTTTCAGGTTAAGAACGGACCTCCGGAATGAATTAAGTACTTAACCCGAGGTACCACTATTTACAATAAGTGGTCCAGATGTTCGTAGTGGAAAGCAAAATATTGCTCAGAAACATTAAACACTAGATCTTGTCTGTTTTTTAAAGTTGTTGCAGGAAATTGTCGTGTTTTCACAAATCAGCTTGCTACTTGCTGGACTGTGGCTGAAATCATATATGCTTGCTTATGAGCAGTGCTGTTTTTCTAGAAAAAGAGGTGCCAAAACTCACCATGAACGCCTCCCTTGTTCTCTTATAATGGCAATGGTGCCTGCCTGAGAGGTGCTGGAACTGAATTCTGGCGAGTTCCAGCTGAAAAAAGCCCTGCTTGTGAGTAAGTGCAATTGAACTCTTTGGGATTGTGTTGGACTGTGCTGTAAACCAGTTAGTTCATTTCTGATTTTAATAGAACTTTTAAAGACATGGTGGAAGTGCTAGCTGTCCATAGAAATTTACTGGAAAAGCTAATATTTTAGTGTAGCTGTGATTGGGCAGCAGACATTACAACCCAAATTAAATGTACCAGCAAAGAGAAGAACTAGTGTTCTTTCTAACCCATTTCTTATTTTATATGTGCTATTCGGTGATTTGAGTTCTCTGGTATTTAAAAGTAATACCTGTCAACAGGTCAGCTGATCAACCCATCATTGTAAAAGCAAGTCAGCAGAGCAGGAGGCATACAATTGAGGATTAGAGTTTGCCTGGGAGAGGTCCTAAGAAGACTGACTTTGCTGCAGTCTGAGTTTTATATGAGTGATAATTGGCTTGCAATACATACAAGCCTCATCCCAGCCTATGAACTGCAATACTTGCAGCAATGTACATAGCAGGATAGCCACAAACCCCTCACCTCATCTCTCTTACAATACTCCCAACTTGCAGTGTGAGAGTAACAACTGCAGACAACACAGCAGGGTTGTAGCAAACTTCTGTCTCATCCTAAGCCCTAAGATATATTGTAGTGCTTTTGTAAACCACTGTCTAATATGCAACTTGACCCTCAACATGTAGTTTTAACCCTGGACTAAACTGGGCTGTGATTAGTCACACTCTCCCAGCCAAAGCTGAAAAACTAAAATAAAACTAAAACACCTGAGTTAGAAAAAGCTTGAGCTTCTCTGTTCTTTGATGCCATTTGTTTTGCAGAGGGCAACCTAGTAGCAAATCACAATTGTGCTGAAATTTTGGGATTTCTCTATATTTATTTCCACAAGTAGCTTTCACTTCTTCTTTAGAGGACATTTCAATATGGCTTATCACTTAGACCCACGAAATTGTTTATCTTCCATGGAATGGCCCAGTCTTGTAATTTTATGTGCTTATGGAATAGGGACCATGCCCCAGTGGTAAGGTTGCCGGCTTAGCACAATGTGAGAGGAGCCAACCACATCCTCTCATCTGTCAAGTTGGGGAGAATAAGGGACAGTGAGCCTTTGAGCAAGAAGAAGTAAACCCAGGTCTCCAGTGCTTAAGGTACAGTGATGCATCCAGTAATATCCCAGTGATGTGTAAGTGTGTATGATCTCAGAAAGCTTAAGCCATCAATGATATAGTTCCTACATTTTCTAGGTCATGTGTCTCTGATTCAAGGGTTAGGAATCTGGCTGAATTTCAAGATCAGTGTACCCCCCCTATCTTTCTGTATGTGGGAAATTGCACTGCACTGTGATTCACACACCATATCAAGGGAACAGCAAACCTTAATGGTTTAATATCACTATTGGCCATATGCCACAGCTGAGCAGTAGTAGTTCAAGAAGACAGTTCACTAGCCCTTGAGAGCCGTATATTGCTTTTTATATGGCATCGTTCATCCAGAAGGGTACCAAAGTGCTATGCATGTGAATATATATTCATTAGCCTCGGCAATAGCAAATGCTATCATTTATATTATGTTACAGAGTTCCATTATAAACCTCTTTATTCATTTGCTCATCTCTTTATCCTTTTGGGCTCAGACCTTTATATGCCTGCTGTACAGTCACAGGGTATTGTGCTTTTGTTTTAAATAAAACATATTAAAAGGGCCTCTTTTTAATGAAATTCTGACGTTAATTCCTCAAATTTATGGAGGGGGTAGAATTGACATATTTGTGCTTTTAAAGTAGCAAGACTTTTAAATTTCACCGTCTTTTGCAGTTCCGCACTACTGTCTGTGTTTAGAAATGCTGCTTTGTACCTGTTTAATTGGTTCCCTTTTTAAGATCTATTGAAAGCCCTTTCTGGACTTAGGAAATAGTTCTAGATGAGCTGAAAGGGGATTGCAAAGACTTTTGTTGTCAGAACAGAGCAGGAGAAATCGCTCGGTCCATTTATCTGCCGAATAATCAGACTACTCCAAAACCTCATTCCACAACTCTTACTCCTTCAGCCCCTTACTCTTTTGCTTTCTCATTTTTATATGTTCTACATTTTCCGACACTGATTATTGTCTCTGTTAGCTAGATTCACTCACGCTTTCTGGTTGGAAAAACCTGACCAAGTGGCTGCTCAAGCACTTTATTTCGAAGATAATGAAGAGAATACAGAGTTCAGTTCTCAGGGACAGCCCCCTGGTGCTATACTGGATAAGTTGCCTGCAGGCACAAAGCACTACCTGCCCAAGGGACAATTTTGTCTTTTCATTTCCAGCCAGGTAAACTTTATGTCCAGGGACGCGGGTGGCGCTGTGGGTTAATGCCTCAGCGCCTAGGACTTGCCGATCGAAAGATCGGCGGTTCGAATCCCCGTGGTGGGGTGCGCTCCCGTCGCTCGGTCCCAGCGCCTGCCAACCTAGCAGTTCGAAAGCACCCTCGGGTGCAAGTAGATAAATAGGGACTGTTTACTAGCGGGAAGGTAAAGGGTGTTCCGTGTGCTGCGCTGGCTCGCCAGATGCAGCTTGTCACGCTGGCCACGTGACCCGGAAGTGTCTGCAGACAGCGCTGGCTCCCGGCCTCTAGAGTGAGATGAGCGCACAACCCTAGAGTCTGGCAAGACTGGCCCATACGGGCAGGGGTACCTTTACCTTTAAACTTTATGTCCAGTACTAGTATGGCTTTCTTTCTTGCCCTTTGTCTCCTGTTTCTTGCTTGCTGCCTTAACACTGGTACTAACTGATCCTCCCAGGCCTTTTTGTATAGTTGGCACTTGCTCTCAACTTTTCACCGCCAACCCATATTCCAGCCATCTTCTGCTGCTGTCCACAACTCATTCTCTTCTGCTGTCTGATAACAGACCAAACAAAACTCCTTTGCTCAGGAACATATGGGAGTTCGGTTTAAGATGCAAAGCTGAAGTGCATCTAATTGAGATGTACCAAAAGAAGGATTGACTGCTTGTCCTGTTTAAAGAGTGTCTATTCCCAACCGGCACACCTCTCTTTAATTGCCTCTGATGGAAGCAGAATAGTGTAGTGTACAAAAGCAGCTGGTTTTATAAGAGAAACAAGTCTAATGTTTGACACCCATGTGGCCACTCAGCATAAATATTCTATTAGTTGTGCAATTAAAATGTGTAGCTTCGTAAGGAAGAGCAATGCTCCACATTGATTTGCAGGGATCAAGTGAGAAATCTTTTGGTGTGTTGATCCCTGTAATGAGCAATCTTGCCATACAAGGACAAAAAACTCAATTTTCCAGCTGTCATCATTGCATAGAAAAGGCAAAAATGTCAAATACTGGATTCACCTATGATTAAAGCCTCTTTGAAGGAAGTTCCACCAGGAATGAGCTTGGTTCATCGTATCTTTTCCTATAATTATAGCTTGAAATGCAAACTAATGCTGTCTCACAAACATTTTATATGTATTGCTTTATGAGTGTAAGCTGGCCCCACTGAGCCCAGTGCAGCTATTCACATGTATCAAGTTGTTTGCATGCATTAGAGTTTGCAGAATAGAATCTGAATACATGCAATTCCTTAGAGTAGCCTGGTACGGTAAGAATACAACAGGGATTGTGGTCGACAAAGGTTAGGAGGAGACAACTTCCCAAAAGAGATACAGCTTGGGGGAAGGGGAGGGAATCAATTTAATTAGAATGGATTCTTTTCATAGATAGCTTAAACCAACACACCAAATTCACTGCCTGAAATATGATTTTCTATCAGTATTGATATAATGACATAAAACTCTAAGAACAGTGTTTCTTCAGTTCCATCCTACAACTTTGAGAAAGAGAGATGCAATTTTTATCTATGGACCGTTGTTGATTAGGATGGGAAACCCAAAGCACATTTATTATGGAAATGTTTGCATTGAAGTCAGCACCATTGCTCCATTTTAAGTGTGTTGTGGACTGGAGCTTTAATCTCTATGGAATTCCTTAAGACTTCGTCATTAGTACTGCAATAAAAATGTGATTAAAAGATGAGAGGCTTGAAAGGAAGTGGGAAGGGGCAATGCACCCCAGGATTTCGAATGCGACCTTGTTGATTAACACTTCAAGAGCCAATTTAATTAATTTATTTCATTTCCAGTTTTCATTATATGGCGTGTTTTTTTGTTTTTGTTTTAAATGTCTTTGTGTTAATGTAATAACCCTGGGAAGGGTTCCAATGGGGTCATATGGGCTCAGTCATGCAGCATGGCAATACCTCCGTCTCCTGAGTCACTAGGGTCCATCTCAAATTTGGACACCTTGCTTGTTAGGCCATCCTTGCCTCTGGAACCACTGGAGCCCAACTCCAGTTCAGCCTCTTAAGAGCAGGTGACTGCCCTGTTCATGCTGTTTACTCTAGAGGAGTCTCTCACACCTCCTCCACTACCTACTAGGTCACAGAAAAGGCAGGCCAGGCATGAACAGACAAGTCAGGCCCAGCCTTCCTGGAGGAGTGGGATCAGCCTTGTTGGTTGCCCTAAATTATCCCCCCCTCCACTCAAAAGTACAGGGGGCATGTCACTTGTTGGATCAATGTCTTCAGTTCTCTAACTATGCGTTGTACCTGCTATGCCTTTCAACTTTATCCTGCTTATGTATCACACTGATATGAGTATTAAATATTTTGGTAGAAACTGCAATCTGAGTTTGAGTTCCTCATTCAGTAGGAGCCAGGACAGTGATTTGGATATTTGGATACAGAATTTGGAAACAACAACAACCACACCTTATGCAGTTTACCTGTATAGAGAAGCTTTTTAATGTTTAATGTTTTATTATGTTTTTATATCTGTCAGAAGCTGCCCAGAGTGGCTGGGGCAACCCAGTCAGATGGGTGGGGTATTATTATTATTATTATTATTATTATTATTATTATTATTATTATTAGTTTGGCAGTATAACATTTCATAGATAGGCAAAAGTGCACAGCAATTTTTAAAAATGAGAAATTTAGATGTGGAACCATTTCTTATACCTTGAAATATATTATAGCAATGAAGAACATTTTATGATGCTATTCGGTTTGCAGCAAATAGCATAAAGGAAGAAATGTCTGGTTCATGGTTAAGGCATCAAGAAATAAGAGAGCTAAGAAGAGGCCTGCTAGATCAGGCCAGTGGCCCATTTAGTGCAGCATTCTGTTCTCAAAGTGGTCAGTTGGGTGCCTACAGGAAATAGCCTGTGAGCAGGACTTGAGTTCAGTTTTTTAATACCATAAACATTGTGGAAAGATGTTAATCATTCGATCATTTAATGTGAATGGTCACGTAAATACTACATAAGCAAGGAGTGCCTTGAATAAATGGATTTTACAAAAAGAGAAATTTATTGTCTTTACACCTCCAATATTACTTGGCCACCTACATCTTTTTTATACTTTTGGGAGATATGAATGTTTGCTGCTTCATCCATGAAAGCTAGATTTCACATAATTAAATAAATAAATAAAGCCTGATATTGTGAGCTCCTTTTTCATTAATCGCTCTATAACTTTGGTTCGTGGGATGCGGGTGGCACTGAGGGTTAAACCACAGAGCCTAGGACTTGCCCATCAGAAGGTCGGTGGTTCGAATCCCCGTGAAGGGGTGAGCTCCCATTGCTTGGTCCCTGCTCCTAGCAGTTCAAAAGCACGTCAAAATGCAAGTAGATAAATAGGTACTGCTCCGGCGGGAAGGTAAACAGTGTTTCCATGTGCTGCTCTGGTTCGCCAGAAGCGGCTTAGTCATGCTGGCCACATGACCTGGAAGCTGTACGCCGGCTCCCTCGGCCAATAAAGTGAGATGAGCGCCGCAACCCTAGAGTCGGTCACGACTAGACCTAATGGTCAGGGGTCCCTTTACCTTCTTAACTTTGGTTCACTTTCTGTGCATCATTCCAACATTTAACCAAGTCAGCCATGGACAATAAAGTTATTTCACGTAATATTACATAATAAGAAGAAAATGACAACAACTAATAACTTGAACAGTGAAACTGTTAGACAGACAAGCACGGTCTGCCTCAAATTAACAAAACGCCAATTTAAGGTGTCTGACTTTCTGTTACAGTTACATATTCATTTTTTCATGCGTTTCTTTCTTGACAAGATGTGATGGCTCATTCATTTCTGTGTGTGCATGTTGAGGTTGGCACTAAATGTGTACTTCAATGCTGCTTAGTGTGTTGACTCTTCTTTTGGATGGTTTGGTACATTTCCAGATTATAGCTAGCTGTATTCTGGGGGTGGGGGACTTCAAAAAGTGTATTGAACCAGGATGTTGTGGATGATATAATGAGAAGCTTATGTTGAAACAGGGGTGGTGTTTTTTTAAAATGTGGACATAAACAAAAATCCTAAATTCATGTTGAGGGCTATGTGAATTGTCCTCAAGTTAAGTGTGTTATAAAAGGAAGGGCATTTGTTCCCAACTTTTCACATAATTATTGTTTTTCATAGCTCCCTTGAGTTGTAGTCACACTGAAAATAACAGCTCCAGCAAAATCGCATTTCATCTTCATTGAAACCTAGATAAATCTGCAAATTATGTGGTGTAAAATTATTTTTATAGGATATGGGAAGGCAAGGCTGTGAATAGAGCTTCTTATTTCATTTTAACATTTGCAATTAAGACTTTCAATGGGTAGTTTGAGAGAAAAGTAGCTTCAAATTCAAGGCAGCAATGCTTAATGGGTTTTTATTTCTCTCACAAGCCCACATTGAAGAAACGCGTTGGGAAAGAGTGATAATTTTAAGACAAATGAAAGAACTATACTGCATGTTTTCTCAAAAAGATAATTGCTCTGTCTTTCCTGATTTACCTAGTTGTAGGCTGGCAAAACTTAACAAACCCGTGTTAATTCTTTGGTTCTGCAAATGGTTGCCTATTGTGCAGACTTGTTGTATACAGTACTTTGAAACAGTGGGATGAAGCTCACACAACTGGTGACTCTTAGAATGGCTGCTTACCCAGTTGTGGGGTAGGCAGCTATTTTGGCCTGTCACACAGAACTCGCACTCCCAGGGAACAATTCCTGGGAACAACGACAGGCAGACTGGGTGATTCCCAGCCTAGCCGCTGTGGATTGGTGGGCTTTCCCACCAGCTGCTTGATTTAAATTCCAGCTGGTCTAGCCAGGTTGAGTGGGGGTTGGGAGCACATAAAGGCCAGCTGCGCCCAACCCTAAGGTCTCTGTCCAAAAACCTTCAGTGGCTTGGGAGGGTCATCTGTACAGACCTGCATCTTGCAGAGGACCCATTAATCCTGGGTCTGACCCTGCCATGTGGCAGCCCTCCACCAGCGGGGCTGGAAGGATATACACCCAATGCCTAAGCCAAGCCCAGCAACCTACATGTGGAATCAATAAAGTTCTGGCCAATTTTTTAATACTGGAATGTTGTCCTGTCCAGTTTGTTCTCTTTCACAGGCTAGGCCTTGCCTAGGGGTGTGTGTAGCAGATGTGCCCCTGCCTAGGGGGAAGGGTCATTGCGAGTGGGTCCGCAATTCTTTTTCATTCCTTATAGCTTCTCTAGTCAGTTGCACATATATCAAATATTAAGCACAAAATATATACTGTAGTTGCTTGCAACAGTGCAAGTTGTGTCTACAGCACTTTCTCCCTTCCAGTTTGTACAACTCACCACACAATTTCAGGGTCATGTTTGGTTCTTATGTATATATAGTCAGACATACAGTGGTACCTCGGGTTAAGTACTTAATTCGTTCCGGAGGTCCACTCTTAACCTGAAACTTACCTAGTCCCTCAGCTCACCTTGTTGCTCAGTTCCTGGTTCACTTCTGGCTGCTTTCTCCAACTTAACCTTGACAACATGATGGTTTAATGGAGTGGACACAGTTGTACCGTTCATAGCGATACAGATACAGGCTGTGTACACAACATACATTTAAAGTACACATGCATCTGCAAAGAATCCAGATAACTGTCTTTTATCTCTCATAGAGTTGCGGTTCCCAGCACCCTTGACAGTCTTGAGGTTGTTTTTCTTTGGGGGGGGGAGTACTTTACATGTATGGTGTGTGTACTGCCACAGTTTCAAGTGATTTCTCTTCCTTAAACTAAACTTGAACCACTTATGCAAGCTGTCCTGTGAATCAAACTAAGCAATAAATTAGTGAGGTTTTTCATAAGAGTTTAACGTAGAACAAATTGATAACAGATTATTCCTGACTTTCTGTTTTGTTTACTATGCTGTATCTTTATAATATTTTATTTTAAATGCAGGTGAACCAAGGAAATTTGACCCAAAGTTCAGAGGACCTATTCACAACAGGTAAATACTTCTGATTTAGTATATTAAACTCCTGCATTGTTTTTCTGTGAACAGAAGAAAAATATGCACTTAACTGAAAAAATCGTATCAGTTTTTATTTGTGTCCAGATGTTGTCTCTTTCTGTACTTTGGAAGTGAGGGGAAACTTTTTTCTTCCAATATAATGATGCTGCTGATGTAAGAGATTTGCAGAGTCTGCATGTTCCTCTTGCCATATGAGGGCTTTCATAAATGTCACGTCCATTGAGGGGTTGTCTCCCCTACTTCAACTATAATGTTTAGGAACTGTTACTATGTGAAGTCCACCAGCTGAACTGGTGTGAAAATCACACTAAGCCAAACTATGACTTGGTGGGATTGTGCAAACTCGCATACACCTGGAAGGGAGCTCACAGCTACTTTGCTCCTTCTCCTTCCTTTTACTGCCACGCTAAGGTTTGGCTTAGCATGTTCTTTGAACCTGAGCTGATGGGCTCATGACCAGGAAACAGATCTTGAGCCATGGCTCAATAAAAATGTGGTCCCATTTTTGAAAGAAGAATTATGAGGCATTTTGCACTGCTCATCATTGCTTTCTCGGTAATGACAAGTACGGTAGTGACATTTCAAGCCGTTCTAGAAATAGCATGCTAATATTTTCCAATGTGGGAGGTGCCATTTCCCCAGTACAGCCTAAATTCTAAGTTTTTCTATGGTAAGAAAAGTGGATATGGGTGACTAATAGTGCACATCTTCATGATACTGTCAGTTCACAAACTTAAGCATGAAGATGCATGCTCATGAGATCATGCTATTTCAAAAGGTAGATAATAAGCATAGGAATTAAATATTGCCACATCTCATGCTGCCCTTGCTTATGAATCACACTAGCACATCAAAAATAAAATCACATTCGAAATATAAGGTATTCTTAGAACCATTTGTGAATGCATTCTTTACTAGGGAGTGCTTAAATGTGGTGTGATTAAGCAATCCCACTTTACTTTGTTTTAACTATCATGATATATAATGTGCCTGAAGAGGACTGAAGATGGAAAGCCAGTAGAGAAGCATTACAAGCAATGTACTTTAACCTATAGCAGGCGTATAAGACGAAAACCAATGAAATATTATAAAAAAATTCAAAGGGCTGCAACAGACATTCCCAAACTCGGTCCTCCAGATGTTTTGGGACTATAACTCCCATCATCCCTAGCTAACAGGACCAGTGGTCAGGGATGATGGGAGTTGTAGTCCCAAAACATCTGGAGGGCCCAGTTTGCCTATGCTGACCTATAGTCTTCACTTGAGGCAGAATTCCTATTAAGCTTAATGGGATGCTTGGTATCTTTCAAAAACTGCATGCTGCATAGCAGTTTTTTCGCAGTTATCTTCTGATTTTAGACCCCTGTTTTATACCATGATGCCCTAATACAAACATATAGTTACCATGACAGTAGCTGCAGATACTGCAGTTATTTGTATTGTGCTACATGTGCACGACCACAGAATATTATGGCTATTATGCAATTATCATTCAAATGTGGTGTATTTTATACAACGCTCGGAGAAATGCTATATGGGGAGTTTGCATTTCCCACCCAAACACAGTCCCACATACAGTTAACACATAATCAAGAGCTTTATTTTGTCTTGTTGTCTTTCTTTAAAAACAAGGATCATTTGTCCTTGGTACATACATTATTTTTGGACCTGATTATACTGTGTGACTGCAGTGCCCTGTGATAAAAAATATATCACTATTATTTCAGACATTGGACAATATTTTTAGCTCTCTAATTGCCAAGAAAGGTGGCGTGTTTAGTGCCAACACTGGCATATTTAGTTGCTGCTAGTGTTTCTTATCTCACCCTCCCCGCCTTCAGTGAATGCTGATATTTTGGTGGAAGGGGTGATGATCTTCTGCCCATTTTTTATGGCCCTGAGTTTAACTTTAAAGAGTTGAGCTCACACATTATATTTGGTGTAGAACTCAAAGTGTGTGTGTGTAGTACACTCTACTAATTTACACCTGTTCCTAAAATAAGCAATGTAACATATGCAAGGGTAAAGGAAAATATCAATCTATACTTAATTTTTAGGTGGGCAGTTCTAACAAGCTTTTGGCTACATGTGTTGGGGAAGTGGGATCTCAGCTGTCCATCATAAGTACCTGATTCATCTCCAAGTCTGCTGGATGCTTACACATGAGTGTCTTCTTTGCATAGTGTCTACAAGTAAGAAATCTAACACATGTAGGCTTGAATTTTATGACAAATATGAAAAAAATGTGCACGATTAATTTATTTGCCTGTACACATTGTAAAGCAAGACACAGTTGCATGGTTGTCGAACAGTTTCAGTCGAGGCAGTCATTTGTTTGGGTGAGGCAGGACCGATTCCGCTGCCTGACCATGGATATCCAGTATGTTTGTCAGATCCAGCCCAGGGTCATCTATTGATTAACATCGATGGAAGGTTATTTTCCTATGACACTCATAATCTTTTTAGTATAGGAAGCTTCTTGAGATGTCAGTACAGTTCCAGAATCTGTAATAATATTTAATCAAGACTACCAAAAGGCCAAACCTAAAGCAGAATGACGTTTTGTTTTATTTTTTCAGGTATACTATAATTATATGCAAAATAAAAACCCATTTGCAATAGAAGTTTACCAGAAATAGACACCTGAAAAGTTTTCCAATAAGGCTTGTTGGTACCATTTATAGTCCATAGAAGATCTGTGTCATGTGATTGCACATGTAAGATTAGTGTGTAGGGTAGATGTGTATTTTGGTACATAAGAACATAGGAGGCTGCCAAGTCACCCCATTGGATAATCTAGCTCAGGATTACCTACACCAACCGGCAGCTGCTCTCCAGAGTTTCAGTCAGGATTCACTCTCACCCCTACCTGGAGATCTACGTTTTCTACTACCAAGCTCTATTTTCCTGACACATGGCTTCTTTCGTTGTCTTCTTGACTGCACCATATAATCTCATAAGCAGACAAGAGGAGACTGATATACAAAAGCAACAGCCTATTAGTTGTGGCATCCTATTTCCCACAGCAGCCAAGCATGTTGTTCCCAAAAGCCCCAATGGAGGACATCCTGACATAGGCAGCTGTCACATTACTGGTGGGCTCTTCTACAGGTGCTCACACTAGTAGCTGAGACCCAGACCTTCATGATGACCTGTGGTAGGACCGATTGCGACAGGGCACATATCTGCAGGGGGACTGAGTTTCCTTTCCTTTTCTTAAAAGCAAGTTCCTGATGTTATTAGAAGGAAAGTTATGAAGCAAAATGTACAGGCAAACTTTTAAAGTAATTTCTGTGTGATGAGCCAACTTGGCTGCTTCTGCTTCTCACTCTTTTTGGCCAAAGAGAAAAGTGAGAGCTGTGATTGAAAAGTGGATTGTTTGGTCTAGTACAGGGCAGTCCAACATGGAGCCCGAGGGGAACATTTGACACGTGTGTGCATGCACCCACCCACCCCTGCGGCCCTCATGCTGTCTTCCTAAAGCCAGGTAAGCAGGGGGCTGGGACTGGGGAAGGAGGCATGAGGGCTCTGACAGAATCCTAGAGTCTTCCAGCCTCCTTCCTAAAGCCTGGTGCCTTGCTTAGCTAGTTTTGGGAAGGCAGAATGAAGACTGGCGGTGGGGAGCATCAAACTTTGGCCTTGGTTCCTCCCCACCCCCGCCATGTTAAAAGGCAGTGTGCAGCCCACAGATTCTGTGTCAAAGTACTCTTGCAGCCCACTTGGTGTAAAAAGTTGGACCACCCTAGTCTAGTAGGTTCCTTGCCACGCAACTCTGGGCATAACATAATGCACTGAATAGTCAAGACACCTGCTGTTCACTGCAGAGGAGTGGGGATGCAGAGAAGGCTTCAAGAAATCAAAACCTGTGCAAATTAAGACTTAGGTGAAATGGCTAAAATGTTTTGAATGCAAATACATTATTGAGAAGCTGTTGCAAATGTGCTTTTGTTGTTTTCCTGGAAAAGAGAAAAATGAGACCACCAGCAATTACTTATCAATTTTAGTTTTCTCTCTGTGGGAAAAAAATGGCAAAGATAATAACAATGGCACTGTGATGTTCAAAGCAACATTTTAAGTACATAATGTTCTTTGCTACCCGCCCATGTACTTTGTTGTTATTAGTATTATAGTTGATATTTTGAAAATAGATAGAAGAGCCTTGAATGAACATTTAGTGAGAGGTAACTATTGAACTTGATGGAGGAAGCTGCATTAATATTAATAAGGGAAATTGTATTAATGGAGCTATTTCTGTGATAAGTTCCCTAGTTATATAGGAAAAACATTTACAGATAAAATGAATAGCAGACAGATGCTAAATAATATTTTTATCAGTAGGCTTTTGTATCCTAAAGCTTGTATTTCTTTAGTATGTAGCCTGCTCTTTATTGATCAACTTGAGTTATTTTTCAGCAAATGTGGCAAATAGAGATCTGAATAGTCTGCCACGGACATATGCTATGTCTGAGATGAATATTCCTAATTCAAAAAAGTGATTCTGGAGAAGTGAAAGCTAATCATCTCCAAAACAGACTTTCTGAATAGTCAGGATTTTAAAAATCCTGTTTGGGGCCTTCCTGTATTACAGCAACATCTTATGAGGGATACAATCCATTGAATTCAATGGACCTTGCTTCCTGGTAAGCATTTGTTATTTTAGCCTTTGTCTTGTAGGCGATCTTACTCCACCAGAAATTGCACAGTGTCAGCAGAATGGCACCACAGTAAAATGTGACTTGTGTGGCGATGTCACTTATGGTAAGTATGGGTGACTGGCAGTAAGGACAAAATAATTTAAATAAATGATGTCAACATTCTAGCGATAAAAGGCGAGTTTCTCCTGCACTGCTACAAATGTTTTTGAAAATTGATGAATACCTTAGTTACAGCACAGTATGACAAACAGTACTAAAATGAGAAGTAGTTTGTGCTATTGGGTGAAAGAGAGAAGGCGGAACTGCTCAGCACCTACTTTACCTCTGTCTTCATCAAAAAGTAAAGCAGTGCCCATCCTGGTGATAACAAAATAAATGATGGAGAGAGCTGTAGCCTAAGATAGGAAAAGAGGTGGTATGGGAACACCTAGCTACTTAAAACGAATTTAGATCTCCGGGGGCTGATGAGCTTCAGCTTGGTTTTTTCCCTTTAAATCATTTTCCTAACAAAAATTCTACTAATTTCTACATGATGCATTTCTATAGGTTCTATGTATTTATTTATTTAAAATATTTAAAATTCTCATATATCTCATTTCTTAATTGATTTAATTGATTCTCTCTGATTGGCAACTAGCAATAAAGTTTAAAATAATTATAATGCAAAAGAGAGAGAAACTAACACTTACCGTAATTAAAAAACAAATACTAAGTACAGCTTCATCAGGCTTAAAACAATTCATTTAACAGAGCTTAAAGCACATTTCCATATGGAAGTCTATTCATGAGAGAGCAAAGTGGGCCTCTCTTCTGAGGTGACTTCTAGTACCTTGGTACAGGTACTAAGGAAGACCTTCCCCTGGTCCTGCCTATACGTATCTGTGGACCTTGAGTACAATGTTGAAAATTTCATAGATTGGCATATTCGTGTGGGAAAAAGTAGTCCTTCAGATACCCAAACTGTAAAGAATTGGGACCAACATTTTGAGTTGATCCCAGAAACAAATTGGACACGTGTGCAGTTGTTTCCAATAGTGGTATCACATAATCCCAGTAGTCACCCACCATTAACAGCCTGGCCACTCCATTTTGAAGCAATTCTAATTTATCTTTCAGATGTTTTGAGTGGACACAAAACATGTAACATGTGAATTTGACTAACTTGAGTTTGCAAACATAGATGCCATACATGCACACTACTCAGGGAGCCGAAGCTGATTGCACCTTCCTTTGAAATGCACACTCAGTGGGAGAGTAGGGTTCACCCTGTGTGTGTGTGTGTGTGTGTGTGTGTGTGTGTGTGTCTGTCTGTCTGTCTGTCTGTGGTGTGTGTAGGGGTGGATTTCAAGACTGAGCTATTGTACTTATCTGACCATACTGTTCCGATTATATATGTTAACTTCTATGTATCAGTTGTAGCCTGATTTGATTAACACTTAGATAAAAGGAAAGCTGTGATGCTGTTCTCCATTGAGATGTGTATTGTATGTATAGTATTTGAATGATAGAACACTGTTACACTATTGTACATAAGGGATTGTCTGTGCATCGGTGCTGTTGTTCCATTTCTAAATTTTAGCATCAGATTATAGTGCAGATGTTGCTGTTTTATGAATTATACATCAGATTCTGGATCCTACTGCACCAGTAATATAACAAGTGATGCAGTATTTGCTCCCAAAGACTAATATTTCTCATAGAATTGGGGATTTCATAGACATGTCTACACTTTGGATGCTGGTGAGGGAGCATCTAAACTAGAGCTGTCAAGTAATTAAAGGCTTTTAGTTGATTAGCTGTCTTGCTTTTAATCAATTAATTAGACAAATTAAAGACAAGTGATGCTATTTCATGAAAACACCACTTGAATTGAATTAAATTGATAAATAAATTAGCATATGGGAGATTATTTTAAATGCATTTGTTAGATCAGGTTTAGATTGTCACTTCTCCAGAGAGGAATACACACCCAGCTATCTACCATTTGTATATGTTAATTTATTTAAATGTATGCATATAGGGAATTGTCTGTTGTTTAGATAACTAGCGTATAAAGCAGCTGTGTGATTATGCCCAACTGAGAGTTGATGCACTCGGATCATTTAGAAGAGTGAACTCAACTTTCACAGTGTGGGCCAAAGTTAAGTAATCCTGTTGATTTCATTGGGAGAATTAAGCACATCTTTAACTATCGCTCACTGAAACAGATGGGACTTATTTGCGCTTAACTTTAATACCCTCTGTGTTTTCCTCTTCGTACTTTAATGCATATCTAAATAATATTAAAACATTTGTTACTTTGTGATCTAATAAACACAATAATTACATTTTGTCGGAAAATGCTAGATAACGTAACTACTTTATAGTCCCGGTATAACTGATTTGATGCTATTATCATTATCATTGCTTCATTATCCCTATACTGATTCCACTGAGGATCAGTCAGGAGAGCAAGCAGTACATGCATGTGCACACAAACATATCTAGATTCTGTACAGATGAATACTTGAACACTCTGAAGAGTACTGTTACCATAGTTTACCAGAATCACCAACAGCATGAATCATGATTACATAAATTAGATTCCTTCTCACTTTAATTCAATTCAGTCTTCAATAATGCTTCAGTTGGAATAGTTATTATTACCATTATAAATATCAACAAACATTATGAATATAGATATTTCCTATTAGAAGCTAAGTTTAATCAGTACGCTCTTAGTAATAACTAAGAAAGCTATTGGCAATCTTTATGTATGTACAGAGAGAAAGAGATTAGGCTGCTAATATTTTGTTTGACTGTTGGCTACATGAATCCTTTGGACTCATGCAATATACATTTACAATGGAAAATTTAGAGCTTTGCTCTGGCAGTGATGCACACTTGAACACAGTGCTGTTGAAATAGCGTGCATATATTTTTATTTGCCAAATTTTCATCCCACTTCTGATTGTCACCCTTGAAATGGCATACAAAAGGTAAAAATGCACACATAGAAACAAACATTGCACTAGAATATAAATAGTATACTGCTTATTATTTATTCCCATAATCTCTGTGTTGCCCTTCAGTGTAAATATTTATCTGGGCCTCTGAGAAATCCCTACATTTTAAAAGTGTCTCAGTACAAAATAATAATATGGAGATTTTCACCACGTTCCCACCTCTGCCTCCTACCTATCAGAAGACAAATGTTTCAGGCAGCATTTTTTTCATAGAAGTTTCCTATTAATGGAGAAAATATACTTGGAATGAGCATGCAGTGCTAAATTTCCATGAGCAAAGGCTGTATTCTAGAGAAGGAAGAGGGAACTCTGAGATACATCAAGTAATAGGTTACCAGCTCAGTGGTGCAAACCATGTTATCTTAAATGCATCCCCCCTGTTTAAATAGTGCCAACAAAATAGTCCTCCTATGCATATTTAGGTGGGAGGAGCAGAGAAGGAGGTTTCATTGTGTGAACATTCTTCAAGCATAATGAATTCAATGGAGACAACCCCCATTCCAAGTATATTTAGTGCATTAAACCAATTCAACCACATACCTGTTCTCACCCTGCTCCTCCTCAGATTTCTTAACCAATGCAGCGCCTTTAGGAACTGCAGGTAGGAGGGGAAAGGAAATTATGTTTGAATCCCACCTGACACTAAACTCACCCCTTCTTAACCCAGCTCCTTTCTACCACCTCCACATTTAGTGCACTCAAGTCTCTAAATAGAGACTGAACTGTTGGGAGGAAGAGAATTTTTTTTAACATAAATGATCACAAAGGCAAAGCTAATACTTAACAGCAGTGCAAACTTTGTCAAACTAGAACATACACACAAAAATCATTGAAAGAAGTGGAGCATGGTTTGGTTACCTTGTCTTCTGGTTTTTACTCCTTACCTTTTCCATACATTTCCCCCTTGCATTACTACAGTACCCTTTCATTGCGCCATCATGAGACTAATAAGATTAGATCTTTCTTCTTAATTTGTTCACGTCCATGATTTCAAGAGGCAGTGTCACAAATCACGAGCCTATTAGTGGTATGCCCAATGACCTTTATTTTCTCTCTGTGAAGGCCTGAAGGGATTCCCCAATTAAGCCTCCAAAAGTATATGAACAAAAAGAGCTATAATTGGTGGCCAAGAG
Source organism: Podarcis filfolensis (assembly GCF_964270895.1). NCBI lineage: Eukaryota > Metazoa > Chordata > Lepidosauria > Squamata > Lacertidae > Podarcis > Podarcis filfolensis. The sequence goes on from NC_139609.1 coordinate 35,113,567, forward strand.
AGGCCCTGAAATTAACAGGAATAGAATAAAATATACTCTTTGAACTGATTGATTGCAGGATATTACATTAGCTACGCAAAAATGACTCCATAATTCAGTAACTTCAATCTCTCTCTCTCTCTCCCTACCCCAAGTTTACAATCCTTAAATTCAGAAAGCTGATTTTTGCTTGTGGTTGTTGCAGGGCGTCAGCCCCATTTAATTATAACTCTGGATGTGTTGGACAATGGTGAGCACTTTGCTTAGTTTCACAGGTTGAAAGATAGCCAGCTTTCTCCCCACTCTAGAACTGAAGCTTTGGGCTGCTTTGTAAAATAGGCTTAGCTTTATTGAATAGTCTTTGTGTTTCCAAGCAGATAACAGAAGTGGGAAGGGATGGCACAGGGAAAGCAAATGAAACTGGCTGTTCCTAAGAAGTTCAGATAATCCTTGGTATGCCTATATAGGTATAAGCCACCTTTTTTAAAAAAATACCAATTTCAGATGTTTTAATAAGGTACTAAGAATAACATTTGAGAAAGGAAAGCTTACAGTATTAAGGTGGAAAACGCAACCCGCACTTCAGTATCCGGTCCCCCCCCCTCTATACCTCCCTGTCCTGGGGCTGCTGATATGGTTTATGATTATAGTAATCCCTGGGCAACTATTCCTTTTTAGTGTGTTATCCTCATGATACCTAGGGTGCTCCATTAACCTGGTCACCAGTTCTTCGATTATGATTTTCTATCCACTTCTGTAACAATTTCCAGAGAAACAGCCATTTTAGTCTTTTGCGGCAAAAAACAGCCACCTCCTAGCAATTTAAAGATTTGGTTTTAGTGTCGGATACTAACTGCGCATAATAAATAGTGCATGAGCTTTTTGTCCCATCCTTTCAGGGGAGTACAGAACCCTTACTGCTAGCCTTACTGCTCCACCTGCTTCTGGGGCTGCACAACTCGGGGGACATGTTGTATGTTGGCCTCAGATATGCTCCTCAGCCTGCCTGTGTCCCACAGCCTTGAAGGCAAGTCTTGGGACTACACCCTTCATGCTTCAAGGTGCACAAAGTTTGACAAATGCCCTTAACTACCTGATAATGTAGTATATAACTCCCACACAATGGACCTATTTAATGGCTGACACTCATCAAGCAGATCTGCCACCAAATCAGTACAGAATAGGCAAAACACACACACACACTGCATACAATGGTGAGCAGCGATGCCTATGAAGGGCAGGAGGGTGGGTGACAAGCAGCAAGAGGCAGGGAGGGGTTAAATAGCTTGAAGCCGAATGCCCAACCTTCTTTCCTTCAGTACCCACAAACACTGCTCACTAACTGATGATACCATTGTTTGGAGTGCGGCAGAGAAAAGCTTTTCCCACCTCTTTCCCCCACAGAATGGGTGGGAGTATGGGTGTCCAATCCTAGCTCCTAATGAAATGCAGACATTTTAAAGGGTGCAGACCCTATGTAGGAGTGGTTGAGCTTTCAACTAAGCAGAAAGAGCAAACAGTCTCTAATGCATTGTGGATTTTTGAAGATATGTTCCCTGAGTGCTGGGCACTGTAGGAGGTATTGGTGGGCACAATGGCACATGTGTGTGCCAGGTTGGCTTGTCCTGTTCTAGATGTTCTATTTTTCAGCTAGCTGCATACTTTATCATTTTTTATTTATTTCTTTAAATGGTAGAGGGAAATATATTAAAATGCCATGGGCATTATTAATCATGCACAAATTGTAATTGTGTCTGAAATGTGTTCTGGTTTAATATGCTTCTATATGGTTCTGATAAAAACCAAGGCTTCTGCCTCCTAGATTATTCTCTTCTCACTGCCGCAATAAAGTACATTGGCCTGCTTCTTTTGCTCTGCAATGATTTAGGAGGAACAAAAAGCATAAGCTGTGTGCATAACCTGCACTGTAATTTGGTTTCATGACAAGTTTGCTGATACATTTTCCCTTTAAACCCAGGCAGAAAAATGTTGCCTTAAACTAGAAAAATGCATTTAACATATGCTATCCGGCCATAACAACAACATAGTTATTAGAGTAGAACTTAACATACAGACACCTTGCAGCTGAACTAGAATGTCAAAGACTTATTTAACCATCATAATATGAAATACATAATTACCAATCCGATATGATCTAACATCTTGCTACTTTGTTAGAATTTATAGTAGCTCGGTACAAGGCACTGTAGGGAAATGAATCTCCGTGCGGTGCACCTAAGTTTATTCAGTATTCAACCTTCCTATGTTAATCTTACTGCATGTGTTTAATATTTAATGCTACCATAGCTGAGAACTGAATTCCTGGGCACAAGCTATTTCAGTCATGGTACTGAACTTATATACTGGCAGTGGCAGCCTGGGATGGGTGTGTGAAATTTATATTATATTCTAGGTAATTGTACTATGTAAAAAAAAAAAAAAGGCTTTCCAATTTGTTTAAGCTGTACAAGAAATATAAAAGAAAATGATAGCAACAACAAAAGTTGCTTAGAGTATGCTAACCTTTCTGCAGCACTCAATATGTTACACTCAATATGCTACACTTAATATGCCAGCAAATTTGGAAAACACAGCAGTGGCCAGAGGATTGGAGAAGATCAGTCTACATCCCAATCCCAAAGAAGGGCAGTGCCAAAAAATGCTCCAACTACCGCACAATTGCACTCATTTCAAGGTTATGCTTAAAATTCTACAAGGAAGGCTCAAGCAGTATGTGGGCCGAGAACTCCCAGAAGTGCAAGCTGGATTTAGAAGAGGCAGAGGAACCAGAGACCAAATTGCAAACATGCGCTGGATTATGGAGAAAGCTAGAGAGTTCCAGAAAGACATCTACTTCTGCTTCATTGACTATGCAAAAGCCTTTGACTGTGTCGACCACAGCAAACTATGGCAAGTTCTTAAAGAAATGGGAGTGCCTGATCACCTCATCTGTCTCCTGAGAAATCTCTATGTGGGACAAGAAGCTACAGTTAGAACTGGATATGGAATGACTGATTGGTTCAAAATTGGGAAAGGAGTATGGCAAGGCTGTATATTGTCCCCCTGCTTATTTAACTTATATGCAGAATTCATCGTGTGAAAGGCTGGGCTGGATGAATCCCTAGCCGGAATTAAGATTGCCGGAAGAAATATCAACAACCTCAGATATGCAGATGACACAACCTTGATGGCAGAAAGTGAGGAGGAATTAAAGAACCTTTTAATGAGGGTGAAAGAGGAGAGCACAAAATATGGTCTGAAGCTCAACATCAAAATAACTAAGATCATGGCAACTGGTCCCATCACCTCCTGGCAAATAGAAGGGGAAGAAATGGAGGCAGTGAGAGATTTTACTTTCTTGGGCTCCATGATCACTGCAGATGGTGACAGCAGTCACGAAATTAAAAGACGCCTGCTTCTTGGGAGAAAAGCAATGACAAACCTAGACAGCATCTTAAAAAGCAGAGACATCACCTTGCCAACAAAGGTCTGTATAGTTAAAGCCATGGTTTTCCCAGTAGTGATGTATGGAAGTGAGAGCTGGACCATAAAGAAGGCTGGTCGCCGAAGAATTGATACTTTTGAATTATGGTGCTGGAGGAGACTCTTGAGGGTCCAATGGACTGCAAGAAGATCAAACCTATCCATTCTTAAGGAAATCAGCCCTGAGTGCTCACTGGAAGGACAGATTGTGAAGCTGAGGCTCCAATACTTTGGCTACCTCATGAGAAGACTCCCTGGAAAAGACCCTGATGTTGGGAAAGATTGAGGGCACAAGGAGAAGGGGACGACAGAGGACGAGATGGTTGGACAGTGTTCTCGAAGCTACAAACATGAGTCTGACCAAACTGCGGGAGGCAGTGGAAGACAGGAGTGCCTCGCGTGCTCTGGTCCATGGGGTCACGAAGAGTTGGCCACGACTAAAAGACTAAACAACAACAACAACATTTCCGCTGAAAAGATCTTGAAATTAGGTCGTGCATTAAATGGACTCTGCAAACTAACTCTTTTGAGCAGCTTTACCAGGATGTAAGAAGAGCCTGCTGGATCAGGCCAGTGGTTCATTTAGTCCAGTATTCCTTTTCTCGCCCTGGCCAACCAGATGCTTGTGAGAAGCCTTCAAGCAGGATCTGAATACAAGAGCACACTCTCTGCTCCTGTGGTTTCCAGCAACTGGTATTCAGAAGCATTGCTGCCTCCAATTGTGGAGGCAGAGCATATAGCCATTGCCTCATCCTCTCTTAACGCCATCCAGGTTGGTAGCCATCATTGGTTCCTGTGGAAGTGAACTTCCACATAGTTTATGTGCTCGGTGAAGTAGTCCTTTCCTGTATCTGTCCTGAATCCTCCAACACTCAGCTTTGTGGATGGATATCCATGAGTTCTGTTCTTATGAGATAGGGGGGACGATGACTTTTCTCTATCCACATTCTCTATGCCATGCATAATTTTATAAACCTATATTGTGTCACCTCATACCCACATTTTTTCTAAACTAAAAAGCCCCAAAGGACGCAACCTTTCTTCATAGGGGAGTTCCTGTTGACTTTGGTAAAAAGGACGTATTAATGTGTTTCTCTCATTTGGGTGAAGCTTTCTCTTTTGAAATCAAATGCGTCCATCTTGGATTTTTTTGGCACTTGCTCCTAATTGGCTCAGCAATGCTTACATCTTGTGCCAGGTCCTGGGCACCACTCAAGATTAGGTCACCACTCCTCTGGTTGGTTCCTGCACCAACTGGTATATATTTAGGGTATATAGATTTATTTATTTTTTACCTTTTTTAATGTCAAAAGCCTCCCTTTTTTTAAAAAAAAGTCAAGCATAGTTTGGACTCTTAAGCCTGTTGTGAGCCTCTGTTTTACTCTGCTCAGCTGCATAATGGGTGGTTTAAGGCAGGTCACAGGAGAAGCATAAATTAAAGTTTTAAAATCAAAACAGGAAAGCTGTAGATGAAAACAAAACAAGAAGAGAAACATAAAAACTTGCAAATAAACCTTCACAAAGAAGGCCTTAACTGCTGGACAAGGTTTTCAGCACTATAGAAGAATGAACATTAGAATGCTTCGTAAAAACTAAAACTAAAGCTTTTGTTATCTGGATTTTCACTTTTTGAAATTTGGCAACGCCACACAGTAGCAATTTCCACTTATTCATATTTAGAACAAATCATTGCTTTTCAGGATGTGTCTCGATCTAGATTCTATTCTATAATTTTGTCTCACGTAATTCCTCTACAGGAATTCATAGTCTATACAATAAAGGGCAGAATGGGATGACACTTCCTTAACCAAATATCTCTGTTGTATCTTTGTTGCTCAGCCCCATGTTGATGAGATTAATATATAATCTCTTTCTTTCTCATAAAACCAAAGCCCTCCTCAGGTATTTGTTGTTTACCTGCTTGCTGGACCTGCTACCTCCTCCCCACCTCTCTCTCACACACCACATGAAGAGAGCTATGGTTCATTTAGTATCCTGCAGGGAGAAAGAGATTATGTCATAATCTCATCAAGTTGTGTGTGTGTTTTGCTGAAACAGCTAATATCCCTGCTTTATATTTACAAATGTGTAGTATATTTCCATCATGATGAAACCTCTGTTGGGTGCAGCAGTGTAAAACGTGTGTGACATTCAAAATAAAATATAGGCCAAAAATTAGGATACGTACAGTAAGTACTCATTGGAGGATGACTGCACCAAATGTTACAAATGTTACAAGGAAGATATGATTAGAATGTCTTGATTATGGCTGCTGTTTATCATGCTATTAGTTATGTAAATTTATAATGTTGCTTAAAAAGAGGAAAAAAATGTTACTGAATAATGCAGTGTTCTAGTTTTCTTTCTTTGATAATTAAATGTTGCACTTTTTAACATGCACCGAAAAATGAAATAGTGCTTCAGTCTTGAAGTAGTTGATTTACCCTTGTGTTAGTGAAAGGTCATAGCGTTTATTGGCCATCTTAAGGGAAAGGATACTGCTTTGCTTGTAATGGCATTGATTAAAAACCAGAAAAAAGTAACACCTGAACTAAATGTTTGGGGCAAATCTGAATTAGAGCACTGGTCACCCACTTCCTCTTTTTGAGAGTAAATCCCTATCAGTCCAGATAGACAAGGTTCACAAGGCAAATTGAAGCTTTCATTGCATTGCGACAGTAACTCTTAACCCCCTGAACAGAACTTTCAGAGGTAAAGGTAAAGGTAAAGGGACCGACTCTGGGGTTGCGGCGCTCATCTCGCTTTATTGGCCAAGGGAGCCGGCATACAGCTTCCGGGTCATGTGGTCAGCATGACTAAGCCGCTTCTGGCAAACCAGAGCAGCACACAGAAACGCCGTTTACCTTCCTGCCGGAGCGGTACCTATTTATCTACTTGCACTCTGTGCTTTCGAACTGCTAGGTTGGCAGGAGCAGGGACCGAGCAACGGGAGCTCACCCTGTCGTGGGGATTTGAACCGCCAGAGTCCTAGGCTCTGTGGTTTAACCCACAGCGCCACCCGCTTACCTAAATAACTTTAGGTAAGTTATTTAGGCTTACCTAAATAACTGCAGTTCCAAATGAATAATTCAGATTCAGATTCATTTAGCTTCTGCCTCATCAGAGAGGCATTGTCTGTCACACTGTCCCGAACCTTTGAAACCTTGATCCTTGGGTGTTTGTGGTACCCAGTGCCTGGCACTGCAGGAACCCACTTAGCTCTGTGAAATATTTTAAGTTTGGTCCCCAATGAATATAATAGAATCATAGAATTGTAGAGTTGGAAGGGATCCTGAGGACCATCTAGCCCAGTGGTTCCCAACCTTTTTTTGGCCATGCCCCACCTAAGCATCTCTAAAATCCTGATGCCCCCTCCCATGACATATAATTCTTATTATTCAAAAAGCGAACTCCTATTTACATAGAGGAAGCCTGGAAGCTCAGTAACTGTTAATAACGTATTCTTGAATTTCCCCCCTTAAAAATCAAATTTCCCCCCTGTGGGGCTTGTACCCCACATTGGGAACCACGGATCTAGCCCAACCCCCCTGCAATGCAGGAATATGCAGCTGTCCCATACAGAGATTGAACCTGCAACCTTGGTGTTATCAGCACCACGCTCTAACCAATTGAATCCCAGAATCCAACTTACGTTACACTATGCATTCTAATTTGTATTCTATCAAATTTATGTACAATAGGTGTTTATTAAAATAGCAATGTGCATTTTCAAAGATAATGCCTTGAAAGGCAACAGCAGCCTTTGCAAATATATCTTTTCTGATTTTTTTTAATAACATGAGGACTTTATAAATATTTTAAATTGTATTTTAAAATATACTGTCAGGGTGGCTGTCAGTGACCAAGGTGAACCCCTAACCTCACCCTTATTGTCATGTTCTCATTTCCTCTTTTTCCCTGTCTAGAAAGTTTGCCCCTAGATCCTTGATTTCACTGCCCTTTTATGGATTGAGGCTGAGCACACTCTTAGCAGCTGCATTACACATGACTTAATTTTCTTGAGATGTGCCCTCTTCCAGTCTCAAGTTCGTTAAAAGCTTTTGCCAGCTTCACTTCCAGGATGGCCTTCAATTGCAAAGCTAAGAATGTCAAGAGCAGGTTTTGAGTGCACATGTAATTATACTTTAGATCAGTCCACCTTGAATATCCGCTCTAAAAATAGGCTGGAACGAACACCTTGAATCTATGCAGTCTTTGTGGTTCTTTGCCATTTCTGTGAAAGACCCCTTGAATTTTATTTACTTAATGAAGATGGGGTTGGGTTGATTCACTTGTTGACTAAAATGCATTCTTGAAAGCAGAGAACAAAATCAAAGTGGAAGGAATATTAAATCAGAAACTGAAAAATAGGTCAGATTGTAGCTCTGTAAAATATTTTAAGTTGGATACAATGAATATCTCTCTAGGTATGGAGAAGTGCAGTGGATTGACCCACTTAGCTTAAAGTTAGAGTGCTGAGAAATACTGGTGTTCATTTGCAGTTTGTGCTCTGTTCACATGTTCTGCTTTTGTGCTCTCACCACTCCTCCTGGCTCATTTATTTTAACAGTGACTTCAATGTTATAATATTCTTTTCCCCTCCTTGTGGATTTACCTTTCGTGGGGGTTTTCAGCTTGACTGGTGAAGCTAAGTGACCTGCTGTTTTTCCGTCAGTGCTCTACGAGACAATCAAATTCTTCAGATATATTTTTCCCAGGTGTGAAAATTATTAGGGATTTGATTCACGTGCATTTATCTCACCCAGTATTTTATTTCTTCTTCCTTGATGGCTTATAGCTGAATGTGAGAACTACCTCCATTGAGAAGTATTTTGTCTAAATAAATAATTTAGAAAGCAATTTATTCTGGTGACTGTTTCAAACAGTGTTGATACAGCAGTTGTTATAGGTGCATCTGTGGACACTGCATACAAGTATCTTAAGGTTCTACACTTAGGTAGGAAGAACCAGCTGCACAAATATAAGATGGGGGACACCTGACTTGCCAGTAGTACATGTGAAAAGGATCTAGGGGTCTTAGTAGACCATCAGCTTAACATGAGTCAACAGTGTGATGCACAAGCAAAGAAAGCTAATGCTATTCTAGGCTGCATCAACAGAAATCTAGTTTCCTTATCAAGGACAGTAATAGCACCACTCTATTAGTCAGACCTCCTTATCAAGAACAGTAATAGCAGCACCACTTTAGTCAGACCCCACCTGGAATACTGTGTCCAGTTCTGGGCACCACAGTTTAAGAAGGAAATTGACAAGCGGGAATGTGTGAAGAGGAGGGGCCAAGAAATGATAAAGGGTCTGGAAACCAAGCTTTATGAGGAATGGTTGAAGGAACTGGGTATGTTTATCCTGGTAAAGAGACAGAGGAGATATGATAGCCTTCTTAAAATATCTAAAGGGCTGTCAAATGGAAGATGGAACAAGTTCATTTTCTCCTGCTCTGGAGGCTAGGACTCAAACCAATGGATTCAAGTTTCAAGAAAGGAGATTACGACTAAACATCAGGAAGAACTTTCTGACAGTAAGAGCTGTTTGGCAGTGTAACAAACTCCCATGAGAGATGGTGGACTCTCCTTCCTTGGAAGTTTTTAAATAAAGGTTGGATGGCCATCTGCTATGGATGCTTTGGTTGAGATTCCTACATTGCAGGGGGTTGGACTAGATCACCCTCAGGGTATCTTCCAACTCTACAGTTCTATGATCTTAAATTTACCAAGTTTATTTCCAGACTGAAGATTATATTCAGCCAAGGCCTACTCAGATCAGACCCATTGAAAATATTGAACCTAAGTTAGTCAATGTTTCTTAACATCAATGGGTCTAATGTAGTGGGACTAACATTGACCACCCAGAGGCTGCAATCCTAACCCTACTTACCTGGAACAAAGTGCCATTTAATTAAGTTGTTCTTACTCTTGAGTAGGCATGTAGTGGCATTGTTCTGAGACAGGATGCTCCCTGAGCACTATGGGACTTGCACATACATCCACTCACACAGTAATCTGATCACTGAGCTGATGAATATTAAGACACTGAACTGTAATGGTTCACCAGGTTTTCTCTGCTTCAAATGGTGATCCATGATCTAGAATTAAAGTTGTATTCAGCTATGAAAAAAGGCAGTCAGGTCCTGAACTGCCCAAACTAATGACACCAATGTTTATTATCTCTATTTTTAAAAATCTTGTTGAAAAGCTCCTTTCTGCTCATGGCCAATAAACACAACCCTCCCCCCCACACACACACAACAAGCAGAAGTTGTAAATTTGTATGCTGTTTATAAGTCGCAGGACACTTTCGTGGGCTAAGAAGGAAATATGCTGCTATGACCAGAATGATCATGCTTTGCACTCCAGTAATGCCCAAACCCATAAGTGGTCCATGGATATCTGTGTTAAGTCATTTTATGTAAGCTACTCCTTCCTAGGAGCAAGCATATAAACATTTGGCCTTGCTTATATCTTACTGGCATTTTGGACGGTTAATTCTTGCCACAGAACTTTTGGCTCAAGATACTTGTGGCTTTGAAAATGAGATTTGCAGAAGGATTAGCACACTGAAAGCGATTGCCAGTGGATGGATAGATCTGCTGAACAGATGCAATTTGCACCTACAGTGTACCAAGAATTCAATTTTATTTTGGTTCACAGTTGTATTATGGGACACTTGTGTAACTGCTCAATATGTTCTGTCTTTAGGCATTGTACAGACGTTCTCTGTTGTGTCATCTTCGTTGTGGTCATCCTGGGTTACATTGCTTTAGGAATTGTGGGTAAGTAAATACATGTACTGTTGATGCTTATCCTATTCAAAGGAAAGTAACTTCTAATTTACTTGAGAAGCAATTGTTGCTTTAAGTTAAATGGGCATCCCGATTAAATATAATTACATCCATTTAACACATTTCTTGGAAACAAAGCATGAACTACCTGCTCTCATTGACTGTTGTAATTATAGGGGGGAAATAAAAATGATTGGTATATTGACAAAAAAAATCCAATATAAAACAAAGCTGAGTAGCCATGGTTCAATAATTTTGTTCTTCATTACTGTAAAAAGCTGTAGTTATAGCAGGAAAATGTTGGTAATTAGAAGTGGGAGAAAATAAAAAGTTTTAAAAATGAATTCTTTATAATGTTAGCAACAATCCATGCAAATAATGAATAGAACAGTTGCTTTTTTAATTGGGATGCAGAGCTAATGATCAACGGCAGATTCTTTAATGTGCATCTCAATTTTGTTCGAGAGAACTTCACTGAGAGCCGAAGCTTTATAAGGCACACAGCTGCCGCTGCTCCATGTCTCTTTAATCTCCACTCAACCCAATGTCCAATGCAAACCATGTCTGACATTATCACACAGTGTTTCTTTGACATCACTTGGTGCATTTATTAGACAAGCCTTCTCCAGCCTGGTGCCCTTCAGAAATTGTCGGTCTACAATTCCCATTATCCTTGACCACTGGTCATGGAGGGTCACATGTTGGGGAAGGCAGCTCCATATTTCTCAGGACAAACCCCAGCAGCTGGCATGAATATTCAACTCATGGATACATCTTTTTAACTCAGTGGCCAAACTCCCATTGACATTAATAGATCTGGACTTAGTCCGCCGTTTATTTACATGTGGTGCTGCTCTTTGGCAGTAGAGTTCACTTCAGTTCTGGCTTAGCCTTAGTGAATTTTTAAAGATTTCTTTTTATTAACATCATAACATTTTTTCTGTGCTGTACAGCTACACAGTAATAGTATTATGCTATTAGACTACAAAAAGGAACACGCATCTTACAGAAGAAGTACAATCAAGAGAATTAGAAAGGATGTTCATCCTTTGTCCTGCTGGAACAAACAGTACAGCTCTCTATCACATCATAGTTCCATAGAAAAGGCAGTCACTATACAGTCGAGATGAAAGTATAGCTTTTTTTTTTTGGCTCTCTTTTAAACTGAACCAAGTTCAATATTTATAAAGACAGGTTCCAGATTTCCTCTGGGCTGTAACCAAGCCAGCTCTAAAAGAAACACTACCTGCCTTTGGCACAGGACTCTCAGATAGCATGCTTTATGTTTCAGGGGATCTCTCTATCCCTGAGGCAGGTACATTCCATGTATAATAAAGGTTTTTGTACCCATTAATACCCTGCCCTACCGAGTTTGTGTTTCCCTTCAAGCTATCCCTTTGTGAAACAGAATTTTTAAATGTGTGATCACATTGGTTTCTGGTTCATCATTCTGAACCATAGATTGATTAGAAGAACCGAATACTTCCAGGAAAAAGGCTAGGGAGATTGTTGGTAGCTTGTGCCCAGCACCCCTGGACTCTCAAACCTTCCTACTGCGCTGTACTTTCCTCCAGCAATGCACAAATCTCCTGTAATCCTCTGGCTAGGATTTCACAGCAGTTTTCTACGTAAGGTTTTTACAGAATCATGTACTGCATAAAATCTAGATGACTGAATGGTTGGTTGCCCAGTTCTATTTTCCCCATAGGCATTGGTCAAAGATGATATGGTCTGTATACATAACACTGTATTGCCTGTACCCTAACTGTAAAGAAAGAATCTCTGCTTAAACTTTTGAATACCTGTAAATGCTCAAAATAAAAGCTATCCATCCTGAAATCAAAATTCATTTTGGGGGGTGGCGGCTATTTTCTGTTCCTCTTATGGGAGTACTTTTTCAATCTCAAATTCAGATTCTGAAGCTAGTCGGATCTAGATGCTTGTTTTACACACACACTTGTACACAAGCTAGCTATACGATTATTATTATCATCATCACCAGCCTTGTTTTACACTTTTTCATTTGCTTCATTTTTAAAAAAATGAAAGATGAGATCAGCCTTGGATAGACTCCAGGCAGTTGTCCTGTTCAAAATGCATGAGAGTCAATAAAGTTCAAATAAAGGGAAAATAGAGTATAAATCAATTCACAATCATGAGTTGTGCCTAAAGCAACTCGTGACCGAATAAGATCTGTATATTTCTGTCCTTTGGCTCTTTATAGATAAAAAAAATGGGGGAAGGTTTTCTATAGTCTATAAATGTATGAAGCAGATCTTCAGTCCACATTTTATTTGGATGGTACAGAAACAGAAAAGTTCAGATCCATCATTTCTAGAGCATGGAGTTTACTATTGATTGTGGCAGGGGGGAAATGCTGAGCTGAAATTCTAGCTTTAGTAATACATGCAATCAGTGTGGCTTGAGTAATATTTGCAATGGTACAATCAGGAAGGGATTTAGCTCTCACTGTAGTTCCAAAGACATTATATTGTCATGTGGTGATAAAAGGACAATCAAATCTTCTTGCATGACCAAAGCTAGTGATTTATGGTAATAGTCTTTCTCTGATCTGCTTCAGTGATGATTGGCTGTTGAATGATTATGAGCCACATAAATATTTATTACAGGAGTTATTAATTGCTGTCATTGGGTCAACTTTACCGTCGGACCAATGATGCTGATATGCCATCCAGTGACATTTCAATTTTTGCAGAATTCAGTACACAATATTTACATTTGCACTTTCTGGATTATTAAGAACATTTTTTTAAAAGCAACCTAGTAAAATGTTTAAGACAAAAACCAATGAAATATTATAAAAAGATTCAAAGGGCTGCAAGAATGGTATAATTCAAAATAAGAAAAATATTATATGGTTTAGCTCCTGGCAGTTCTCATATAACAATTGAGAACTGACTATGCTAAGCATTTTGCTAAACCAAGAGCATAAGTGAAGCTCAAGTGAGCAAGTGATTAGCATAGACAGCTCTCAATTGTTATATGAGAATTTGTTATCCATGAATCTGTAGGTCAGATGCTCTCCTACATATTTCTCTTTCTGTTTCTGAAATCTTCCTATTGCAGTAAGTGTTAATCTGTGTTCAAAGACACAACAGGAGATTAAACAATGGGGCAGGAGGCCACCTGTGAAGTAGTAAACCAAATTTACCTTCTGTATTCAAAAAGAGGCTGCTTTTACAGCACCTACCCCTATGTATAAATTTAGGATCATGTGTCCTATAATCTCCTTCACTGTATTGGTAAATTGCTGGTGTTTAAAAACCGTAAGCACAACTGGCTGGTTTTTATTGCCACATACTAAAATATTTTAAATGTTTTATCTTTTAAAGGGAAACACTTCACAAGAATGCTGTTGGTTCTTAATCAACTGATTTGCAGCCTATGTTAAATTTCCCAAGCAAGTAGTTACTCTCCATATTTTGTCCTTGATGGGGAATCTTACAGTTCAGTGTTTTGCAGCCACTTACTCAATCCCAGACCAATAAAGGAATACAAAATGAGAGGATATTTGACAAATGCATTAAATTGATAGATGTTTGTGATTTCTAGCTTTGTGATTTGTGAGCTTGAAGTACATTAGTGAATGATGGCAGCATAACTTGATGGTTTGAAATATGGGGACCTGACAGGCTTTTGCACACACACACATGTCATTCTTGTGTTATACCATTGTTACATGGAATGCTGACATATTAAGATTCTCAAAGATTTATGAGTGGTTCCAGGAAGTTTGCACTAAGGAGCTGTCAAGCGATATGAAGACTTGGAACAAAGATTTTGGCAGGCAATTAGACTAACAACACTGAAACCATATAAGAAAGAGTTGCCTAAAGTATACTGAGTTATTAGGACTGTGGTCTCTATAGACCCAGTATTGGTTTGGGGAAACCCAGCCAGATGGGCAGGGTAGAAATACAAAATTATTATTATTATTATTATTATTATTATTATTAGTCCTTTTGAACAAGATTGTTTTATTACCTGTTTCATAAAGAATTGTGGTTCATGTTATGAATGGCTGCAAAAAAATAATTTCTGCTTAAAAATGGGAATACATTTTATTATTAAAAATTTCAGACTTACTTGCATTGGAAAAGGTAATACATCAAATCCAGCAATAAAGCTAGTTATGTTGATATAAAAAATATGATACCAGTTTGTAAATTTGTAAATGAAGTTTAAAACATAACACACATATCCCAAATACATTACTGTTTAACATATGTCTGTGCTGAGCTAATGCTATATGAGAACAATATCTATTTGGCATTGCAAGTCATTATATAATGTAGAAAGATAACAGGAGATGCAACTAATTACAGTGGTACCTTGGTTTACGAACTTAATCCGTTCCAGAAGTCCCTTCTTAAACCACAGTGTTCGTAAACCAAGGCGTGCTTTCCCATAGCAGCGGGGGACTCAATTTACAAATGCAAAATACTCAACAGGAAACGAAACATGTTCTGCTTCTAAGGCAAAGTTCACAAACCAAAACACCTACTTCTGGGTTTGCAGTGTTCTTAATCCAAGTTGTTCACAAACTAAGCTGTTCTTAAACTAAGGTACCACTGTAATGCATCCTATTGTTGTTGCCATTTTGCAATGTCTGAAACTGTGCTTTTATTTTTCCTCATGGTGAAATATATGCAGGCTTCCAAGGTGAGCACAGTTTAGGCATCTCAACATAGTGGTGGTGTCCACTTTAGAAGAAGCACAGGAGGAAAAAGTGATTTATGCTCCTTGCTTTCTCCCTATTATAGAGCATCAGAGTCTTCAATTCCCCCCACCCCAAAAAAGTGCTGGTCTTGTTAAATACATAGTTTCATATATCATTGGTTCATCTCTTTATATGCAAAAACTAAAAGAGTTTTTAAAAACAAATGTTCAGCTGATTAGTATGACTGTCTTCCTCCCCCTGTCTGTAAGCAGGCCCTTGGTCATTGCCAACAATCAAGTATTCAGCCATGCAGAATGTTTTATGGGTGCTGAAGTTCTGTACGCTTGGATTCTATTTCATTTAATACTTGGTATTGGGTCAGCCGCAGTTCACCGCAACAAATACCTGCAACAAATAAACTACACAGCTGTCTAAGGCTGATTTCTTCTTTCTGTGGATGTTGTTCAGTTAGTTCCTATTCTTTCTAGAGTGGGAAAGAGAATGAGGTATTTATCAAGTGCTAAATCTTAAATAGTACCACACTTTGCTTTCTCCTTATGTTCATTTGAGATGTGAAGCCTCTGTACCCACATAGCAGAAAGGATTCCCATTTAAAGGAATCCAATTTCACAACAAACTGAGATGAATCTATTTGCAAAACAAAGCTGCTGTGTAAATGAGGGGGGTGTACTTGTAAATTCAGGAGGTAAAGAATTCGGCAAAGAAAACCACGTTCCTTAAAATAGTCCAGTGCAACACTTGTTTGTTGCCATTATGGTTGGATCCATAGAGCAGATACAAAATTGCAATGTAGCATGAACACTTCTGGGTGTTCTGTAGCCTGAATGGTAGGCTGGGGGTTCCTCGGCTAAAGTCGGGGAGCGTGTTACCTGAGGACCTATTCCTCTGCAACATTGCTGGTGTTTCAGTTTTTGCCCAGATCAGAGGGCTATACATTCGCACCTTCGATCTCAAATGCCTTGGCTCCCAAACAAATCAGCTCCCAAACGATTGAAATCAGGAAGTGAGTGTTCTGGTTTTTGAATGATTTTCAGAAGCTGAATGTGCGGCGTGGCTTCTGATTGGCTGCAGGACTCTCCTGCAGCCAATCAGAAGCAGTGCCTTGGTTTTTGAACGGTTCCAAGAGTCGAACAGACTCCAGGAATGCATTGTGTTCGAGAATCAAGGTACGACTACATAGCAAAAATAGGAAACCTTTTTGGCTTGCATTCACTGGTAGGCAGTGAGTTTGTAGGCCATACACATCCCATCTACCCAAACACAAATACTCAGGGAGAAAACACACTCACACATGCCGACAGAGAGGAGGTGTATGGTGAGGTGCAAATGAGGTCATTGCATGCCTCCCTTCTCCTTGCTGCCTACCTGAATGGCACTGGGAATAGCTCCTTAGCATTTGCAGTGGAGAGGAAGGTGCATGGGAATGAGTCAGTAGACCTTTCCTTCACATGTCAATCAAGCTCCCTACTAAACAGCTGTGTGAGCTGAGAGAAGCATTGTCAATTTAGTGTGATGGTAATGATGGGGCAAGGCTGTCTGAGGGGGAAATCTTTAGTGGACTGTCAGGAAGGCTCAGCCAGTGACTGAAGATTAAAGCCCTTTGCACTTCTCTTTTAAATGAGTGGCCAGTCCAAACTCCCTGACCTCTGCTGCTTGCCTGCATGCTCACAAATGAGAAGTGGAGCTGCTTCAAAGAGGGCTTTTGCAAAGGACTTGCCCTTTGCAGAAGCACTCCTTGAAGCAGCTCCCCCCCTTTCGAACAGGCTGGTAGGGGCAGGGGACTCCCCACTCCTTGCTGCCATTTGTATGTTTGCTCAAAAGTAAAGGGAAACTGATGATATAAATTGCCATTTGGGGCAGAACTGGCCTCAAAGTCCAGAGTTCTGTTCAAACTTCATTGCAAAAGTACACAGTTAAATTTCATTGAACTGAGTGTCCCAGAAGGCAGCCGCAATCTTTACTTAATCAAAATTTAGGTGGTCTGGAGTACTATTTACGTGGGGTAATGGTGATGTTTTATTTTGCCTAATGAAGAGTTCTGTGTAATTCAAGAACTTGCTTCTAGCTTTTTTACCATCTGTTGGGCTGATAAAACAATCACATCACTTGCTGTGCACTGCTTGTGTTGTGGAAACAACGCAGTTTTTAAAATGTGTTTGGGTAGTTAGATCATTATTGTTTCCATTTTGCAGAAATGACTTGTGGGGTTCAAATTATAGTTTAGGTGGCACTACCTTCTCATGGGCACTCTTGTTTCTCACTGTATAACCAAGACCTGGATGGCGAAGCAGGGTGAAGTTAGCCTCTTTTAACCTTTGCCCACCTAGGTACGTTCTTCAACCCTAGGGGAGACTTGTGTCAGGAGCCAGGGTCTGGAGTAGGTCAGCAATAAAAACATTAGTGTCAGTGAAGTTAACTCTTTATTCAAGAAACCAAAACAGCACAGGCTTAGTGATCACAGTGACTCTTCCCTGTAGTTCTTGTCCCAATGAGGCAGTTGCGACGACTGAATGAGGCTGAAGGGCATTTCACACAACGTGTATTCACAACAGCAAATGTAACCTGGTTAAACTGGCAATAAGTATGACAATAGTAACTGGAAAAACACAGCTGTTATTATGAGAATGGCTGTTGACTGTATCTATAATTCCCAGGTTATGCTATGTTTGTCCAGATTAAGTGTGTGTCTGACAAAATTTAGAACTACTCGCATAGAACAAATGTTTTCTATGAATAGGCTGTAATCTGGTGGCTGAGCATGGATGTGAATTTGGATCTTAAGGTCAAAATCTGATTATCCACTGACCACTCTGTTCTTCATCAGATTTAACATGGCATATTCCTGTTCTGCATGGGAGAGACTTCTGGTTTGTAAGTGGACATTGTTGTATGTGAGCATTTGTCAGAGTACTATTTCTCTATTATTTGAAGTTCTTGGAATATGAAAACTAATTCCGGAAACAAACTGGATAATGTTGGCAGCAGTGGCTAATGCTAAATTATCTGCAAAAATGCAGCTGTTAAGTTTTGCAACCAACATTACTGGACTGCTTTAAATCTCACATGACAAGATTTATCCCTGCTGGTATCTGTACTGGTGGGAAGAATAATGGTCCTAAGGGAGGGGGGGGTATCTTCTGTAGTGTCAACATTCTTGAAAACAAACTAACCTCAAAAAGAGGGAAGGTTGCTACAGAAGCTGCACTGTAGAGTGTATAAAGAAGAGATCAAAGGAGTTCATATCAACTGCAAAAATTGATCTGCTTGGACATGGCATTTTTCTGCAATAGATGTGGGGAAATATTCAAGGACAATGAAAACCTCCTTTGTGCACAAACAAACATCATGTCCCGTTTCAAGAATGTGCTTTCTTCTATTCTCCAGTTTATATATATCCATGGAGTAGTAGATGATAGACAGCAAACATCCCCCCCCCCAAAAAAAACCCCACCCCATAGTATTTTTAGGTCATGTTTTAGGTCATGATTTTTAGTATGGACCTTGACTTGGTTTTGTACTTTTGAAGGTATATTGCATTGCTTAGGATTTTAAACCTCAGAGGTGTAGTATTACCCTTGCTAAGCAAATGTGCTAGTGGCTTTGTGCTACTCTTTGGGGGAGCCAGTAATACAAAGAAGTATCCTAAATATCCAAATGTTATACTAAAAAGTCTATTAATTTAGAAGCAGTACGACACAATGTTTTAACATGTGCAATTTTGTTATGCACCTTACAACAGCTGAAAGTTTTTCTTGTGCCTGGAGACCTCATTCCTGAATTGAAATCTCAATTGGATGTACAAAATTCCAAGAATTACTGCACTCCTATATACTTCTAGGGATGCGGGTGGCACTGTGAGTTAAACCACAGAGCCCTGGGATTGCCAATCAGAAGGTTGGCAGTTCAAATCCCCGGGATGGGGTGAGTTGCCGTTGCTCGGTCCCTGCTCCTGCCAACATAGCAGTTCGAAAGCATGAAGTGCAAGTAGATAAATAGGTACCACTCCGGTGGGAAGGTAAACGACATTTCTGTATGCTGCTCTGGTTCGCCAGAAGCAGCTTAGTCATGTTGGCCACATGAGCCAGAAGCTGTACACCAGCTCCCTCGGCCAGTAAAGCGAGATGAGCACCACGACGCCGGAGTCGTCCACGACTGGACCTAACGGTCGGGGTCCCTTTACCTTCTTATATACTTCTATACTTGATAGAGTTTAACCACTGTGGAGTTTCCTGCCTTTAAACAATCACATCAGACCTTTTGGAACTCAAACTTAATTTTGCACAAGCCTACAGATACTATTCCAGAAGCTCAAATATATAATTCTGCTGGATATCAGACACCATGGTTTAGCAATATGAACCTGACCAAAACATCAGACTTGCACACTCCCTTCTTCTCCTGCTTCTTGTTACATATGAATCAGGGACTGAGGTTTAAGCCAGCACGGCCAGCCATGAGGCAAACTGCGGCAGCTGCCTCAGGTGATGGAATCCAAGGGGATGGCTATGCCACAGATGCCCCTACCCACTGCTGGCAAAAGAAGCTGCAGTGGCTTCTAGTGAGCTCTCACAAGAAACCCTCATGTTCTTGTATGGGTCTCATGAGAACTCACTAGAAGTCACCACTGCTTTTCCTCACTTCTCCTGTGCCACCATGGGTGCCCCACCTGCACCCCCTGCTGTTTCTGGAGAAGTGAGGAGAAGCAGGTTCTGGTAAGATCTCACTAGATCTGGTTGGAAGCCTTCTGCTTCTCCTCACTTATCCAGAGCTACTGCAAGCTCCCCCTGCCCCACCAGAGAAGTGAGAAGAAGAAGCTTTGGTGGTAGTTTCCGAGTTCCAGAGACATTTCATGGGGGACTCATGAGATCTTGCAGGGCAACCCTGTAAGTGAGCCTGTGGTGAGTCATTGGCGGCACCTTCTCATTTCTCCTCAGGCAGCAAAACAGGATGCACCACCCCTGTTCATAACAGTCTTTGTTTTAAGCCAGGATTCTTTGAAGGGGAAACTTAAAGCTTGTGAATCCCACCTTCCAGCCACACTTCGGCATGTGTATGATCCCAAGGCTCATGCACACAGCACTGAATTATGGTTTAGAATTACATGTAAACATGACTGTTTTCTTACAATATAGTACAGTGATCTGTAATATACTGGGGTGGTGGCGTGCTTTCAAATGAACCAACTGCCTAAATGAATTTAGGTTGCAGTCCTATACCCACTTAGCTGGGAACAAAGCCCATTAGACTCACTGTGACTTACATATGAGTATACATGGTCCTCGCTTCGGCAGCACATATACATATGAGTAAACATGTATAGGATTGCACTGCTAATGAAAGATGTCGAGCCGCTGCCTTCTCTTTAAATCTACAAATGCATTGTGGTAGCATATAAGCAGCTTTATTTTTTCCATAGATTGGTGGAAGTAAGATGAATGAAATAGACTTTAATTCTGGCAGTTCAACAAAATGGAAAAGAAGCCATGAATGAATCCCCTTGTGGAAAGCAGCTTTTGGCTATTAAGATTAATCAAAAGTTTATTAGCTTAAGATGTGGTGTCTTAGTGAGAGTGAACCTGGGAGACCAGGGTTCAAGTCCCCATTCAGCTATGAAGCTCACTGAGTGACCTTGGGCCGGTCGCTGCCTCTCAACCTAACGTACCTCACAGGGTTGTTGTGAGGATGAAATGGGGAGGAGGAGAAGTCTGTACCCTACCTTGAGCTCCTTGAAGGAAAGGTGGGATATAAAAGTAATAATAAACACCTCTAGACCACAAGTGCCAATGTACAGACTGCCATGGACAGCTTTACACAGGGCTCTATCACTCTAGTGCCAGAGTGTGCCAGTGACACTGGAGAAGATTTAGTTTTGAGTGTTTCTAAATTTAAAACTACAGAAAATAAAGAGGAATGCAAGCATGTGGCAATTATAGAACAGCAAGTTCAAAGTGATTTGCATAAATCGGGGTTGAGAGTGCATTGTAAGCGGCTCATGCAATTCAGCGTACTGAGAGAATCTAAGATGTGTGAGTGCAGGCACGCTTAGGTTTGTTTTAGCTTTGTTTGCTGCCATTGTATGGCTTTATGCCAACAAAGTCTTTGTAATGGTTCCCTGTCCTCATTTTAATAACCGTTATTTTCTAAGTGCATTACCTCATTTTCTGGCTGCCAGCCAGATATGACCTGATGGAAAGGGGGAGGGGGAGAGAGAAATGTTTTACTTTCTATCTATTCATCCATACTTTTTTCATTAAAGGGGGAAAAATCTACTGTTTAAGGAAAATCAATAGTATTCAGTAGCTATTGAGAGAGGTTAAAATGGTACATGACTGGCAGTGCATTTTAATGACCAGCAAACTTTAATTCCAAGCCGACCTGCTACAAGGCAAGGAGGAAATGGAGCTATAAAATATCACTGATGCTTTCTTTTTCGCAGCTTGGGTACACGGTGACCCCAGAAAAGTAGCTTACCCAACTGACAGCTATGGGCAGTTCTGTGGTCAAAAGGACACGCCTAATGAGTAAGTACCAAGATATTCCTTTGCCTTCACTTTTCATGATGCATGAAAGGGAGCACTAGACTTCTGTCTCCTGGAAGTCTTAATGGAAGGATGAGGGAGGACCCTACCTTCCTTCAGTGGTTTCTCTATGTTGACTCCAATTAAGATTTATATTAAAAAAAGCTGGGCGATCAAAGCAAAACCATTGTACATGTGCAGTCCGAAGGCTGTTCATAATTCAGTAAAATACAATTACGTCATGCATCCCAGTGATTAGAATGCCACACTTTATAAAATGCATTGGAGCTGATTAGCCAGCATAAGTTGGAACATTTAATTGAAATGTCCTCTGAGAAATTGTTCCTGTCATTCCAAGAAGAAAAATAAATCCTAAGTACCACAGGCTGCATCTCATTTCTATAAACTAGATACCCCTTGCTCAGTGGGTAAAACATGCCAGCAGCAGAAAAATAGCAAAGGAGAATTCTACCACTGGCTGCTACCAGCTTAAAAGAATGCACTTTATTTTCATACTGGAAATTCCTAGAAGTCCAGGTCTGAACTTTGGGCCAAGAGCCACTCACAACTTCTCCCTGCAGATCACCCACTTTAATGTCCCTACGTTATCACAGTGTTTTGAGCATCTAAAAGCAACTCCATAGAATCTGGATCTGGTGGGTTATCCATCCAATCATCTGCTGTAAAGCATAATATATTTTATAGACAAAGCATCCTGTACAGTCTTCGAATACCTAGGAAGTCTTCCTGAACAATAGATAGGATACTTTTAGATTAGGTGATCTACCATGTTGAGCCATTCTTTTCCTTTCCTTTCCTTTCCTTTCCTTTCCTTTCCTTTCCTTTCCTTTCCTTTCCAATTCCCAGCTGTACCACTTCCCAGCTGGGGTGAATTATAATTGTTTAAAATATTGTTATACTACCTTTAAACAGTAAAATCCTTCTCTCTCTCTCTCTCTCTCTCAATATATATATAGATACACACATATATATAATTTAGAAGGATTTTACTGTTTAAAGGCAGGATAACAGTAGTAGTGTGACTACTATTGTAACACAGAGGCAGCCAGTAGAATGCCCTCAAGATTCTGCAGTGCTACAATTCCCACAATCCCTGGCCATTGGCTTTAACTGATGAGAGGTATAGTCAGCAACATTTGGAAGGCACCAAGTTTTCTTCCCTTGCAGTCGCATGTTCCTACTTATAACCTCATAGATGCATACTGACACATAGAAGGAGTTGTTGGTCTATTATTATTATTATTATTATTATTATTATTATTATTATTATTATGTGAAATGTTCTAAGTGTGCTTAGTGTGAAATGCTCTTAGCTTATTTTTTTTAAAGCAAGCATGATTTTGGGGACAATTTGCATGTGTTAATTCATTTCAGTAAACCAGCATTTAAAACAATGGTGATAACAAACCACATGCAGTTTTGAACAACTAGCTGGGAAACAAACAAAAAATTAATAGTTTTGGATAAGCCTGACAAACTGACCCAAAGCTGATATACATTAGAGATCCAGAGGCTGGCCCTAATTCATGCCTTGAGGGAAATTAAATTTGGGGATGGATGCTAATCTTTGCAATAATGCCCTTTAGAATCCCTTGGCACAAAGCAATAAAATGCAAATAAATGTTACAATGTTTTAAACAAATACTACACCAAGCAAATATTTTAAAAGATTTGATACTTAGGCATTCATAGACTAGGGGTAGGGGGAATTGAATTACAACAATGCAGAATTAATTCCATTTTGTCTGATCTAACACCATTCCTGGGGACCCATCAGCACCTTAATCCATCTATTTGCTGATCTCTACGTAATCCCTAAATTTTTTTTGCATTCAGAAGACCATAGCTCCAACATGAAATAAAGCTTGCCTTTGAAGGAGACAGTCATACATTGCTGATTTTTTTTACTGGATATTTTGTGTTTTCCTTGTATTACTGTCAGCAGCTAGCGAACGTTTCAGCCCCTAAATAATCTACCAGCTAATTGTATGAATGTGAGTTTCCCAAGTTTTAGTAATGTAGAATCCTTGTCTGAACTTTGAATATGCAAGCTTCCTTATTACCTAATCGCCATATATGTCTTCTGTGGCCTCTTTGTGTTTTCCGACTGAATTGCTGAATTGGTTCAGAGTTATTGACAGAGGTTGGAAAAAGCAGATAGTCAGCAAAGTGTTCACATGCTATCAATCTTCTTCACACATTTGCTGGTTAGCATGGATGAATGTGAAAAAGGCCTATTATCGCCAACCTTTCGGGAGAACAGTGCTGCAGCTAATGGGAGCCAGTTTTATGTTCTGCATGTTCCTGGGCAAGACTGACAGAAATGAATGAGTTAATTCTCCCCTTCTCCCTTTCAGAGCCACTAATATGTCAGTTCTAGTGTGTGTCTTACATACCGTCCATTCTAGTACTTTTCGATAAAAGATTCTTGGGACTTTATCTAATCCACCAGGTTCCCTTATGCAAAGAAATTCTTGATTGATTTTTTAGTGCCACCTTGTGATTAACATAAAAACCACCAGCTTGTTTGTGCAATGTAGCATGTATTTGAACACCTACTATATGTACAAGACAGATTCAGAATACACTAGAAGTACCATATGGCTAGGTGACAAAGTCTTAACCTATGAGATTTGGAATCAGGTTAATATATGTGACTAAGTGTCATTGTGATCTACTCCACAGGGAAGTACTGTCTTTCCCATAATTAGAGTTCAGATGTGCTTCTGTCAATTACCTTCAGAATGCTTTTGCTCTGTTTTCTTTAATTCTTGTTGTGGTCTCTTAAGTGATTCTATTACGGATTCATACATACTATGAATTATTACTGTAAATACACATGGAGTTATTATTTCATACCTATTCATTTGCAGGAACAAGACAATTTTGTTTTACTTTAACATTCTGAAATGTGCCAGCCCTCTAGTGCTAATAAACCTACAGTGCCCTACAACACAGGTATGTAAATGACAGTCAGATTCAGATCACAAGGAGTGTCACTTACCAGAACTACTTCTAGTTTTTAGAAGTACTGTTGGCTTTCTGTACAGTGGCGGTGGGAGAAGGATGGTAAATACGGATCCTGAAAATATTGTGTATGTGAACATCTGTAAACATACTGCTATGACTTCCCCAGGTTTCTGGGTGTCCTGACACACTCTAGATTCCTGGGTGCTGGGGTTTAATCAGTGTTTTGAGAATTAAGGAGACTTAACAGGCTTTGACAGTGCCAAAAGGCGCAGGCGAAGCTTCTTTTCCAGTCCAGGGCATTGCCTGAAACTGTATATCCACTTACCTGGGATCTGAATGGGACTTATTTCTCAACAAACATGAACAGGATTGTGTTGCTATAGGTTTTACAAATGAGCTTTATATGTGATTTATTTTGAAAGGGAAATAGGAAATATCCAGCATTTAAACATTTACTTATAGTATACATCAGTGGTTCCCAACTGGTGCTCCACTGACTCCAGGAGGTCTGCCTAACCCACCCAGGGAATCCATGGCACCATTGACATAACAAAAACTACCATAGAAATATCAGAATTTTCAAAAGTAAGGGGTCCATGGCTTGGCTTTTGAAAAACATGGTCTGCAGTAATTGGGAACCACTCTGTGTGTGTCTATGTGTTTGTGTGTGTGTGTAATTACAGCATGCAAATTAAACGTGCTAATATCTTGGATTTATATTGCAAGGGATTCAGCCTGTTCAAAGGAGGCCATGTTCAAAGGAGAACATGTGTGCAAAATTAAAATGCAGCACATCTCTGAAGTTTCATTGAAAAGCTGTGTTTTGTATCCTCCTATCTTAGGTAATTAACTGCTGGTGTAGCAGTTACTGGGATCAGAAAATAAACTGAAGCGCTCTGTGTGAACTTGATTGCCATGTATTATATGACTTTAGAAAGAGTTATGGCCGGAATAAAGCACAGGCTAGCCTTAACCCGTGTACAATAATGAAATCTTGATTTGCTTTTGACTGAGCTATTGAAAGTGAAAGTGGTTGGCTCTGCAAATACCCTGTTAGGGCAAAACCATTTTAACAGTTGCACACTTCATTGATTAATGTTTGTGTACTGTGCAAACTGCACCGCATGGGCATCTACTGAATTGCCTTCAAAAGTAGTTATTGGCACTTGGAAGTCTCGAGAAAATGCCTTCTTCCAAGTACTTCATTTAAAAAGAAAAAGAATTAATAAACAGATTTTAAAATCAAATACTTCCAGCAGGCAGGAAGATTTGGGGAAATGCTGCTGTTGATGAAAATGTCAAACTGTCTCCTCTGTGTTTCAAAAGTGTTTATCTTCAAGATACTGCAAGGATAAAAAAAAAGTGATGTCTGTTTCTAAGTGCTGTGCTAAGTAGGCATTCTGATGAAACGAATTACTCCCAGAGATGGCTTTTTTTTTTTTTGGTCTAGCTGCTTTGATAATTTAACTTTCTCATCTTCCCGTGTTGCTTAGATCAATGTGCATTTTTCTTTTCTTAAAGCTTTGTGTCTCAAAGTGCCCAGACAGGTTTGCAACCTACATAGACATGCAATCTTCCTACAGATATAACAAAAGTTATTGGGAATACTACAGACAGTTTTGCAAGCCTGGCTTTAGCAAGCCATGGAAGGTGAGTATAGATAAGATATTGTGATGTGAATATTACCTTTTATCTGTCCAAAGTGGGTGCAGTCCTTAGCAGGTTTATATCTCCATAGCTGTACAGGGTTTGTTGTTTTTTAACTCTATTGTTGGTTACAACTACGTTATTCCTAATGCAGATTATACCCAAAGACTCCAGTATGACCAGCAACGGGCAAGAGGTTTCCTTCTATTGATACATTTTATAATTAAAATGCTATTTTGATGAGAGTTTCAAAAAAAATCTTCAACCTTAGTCTTGTAGCTAAAAATTTAAAAATTAAGTTGGTCATCACCAAAAAAAGAGAGGAAGCCCATCACCAAAGAAAGGAAACAAAAGAGGGCACAGTCACATAAAAATTGCATGTACTAATCTATATTTAAATCTTAAATTAAATTATACATCTATATGTAAATCTAGAACTAATGACCGCTCCCCGCTTAAAACGGGGGGCGCCCTTGCGTGGACGCGTGCAGCCCCTAGATCTGGAGCGGCTCCAACAGCATAGGCTTGTTTTGCCTTCCCTCAGGTGGGATACCTGGAGGTCTCCGCCTATATCCAATGCTGCAGCTCCATGGCGGAAAGGACTTCCATGTACATGGCGGAACTTCCTTGTCCTTTGATTTCGTCTCCAGCTCCCCTGCCAAAAGAACTTGGCTCTGTGGGGCAACAGGGGAGGAGAGGAAATTGCAATAGCCAATTACTATAATTTAAATAGATATACATAATTTCTCACACAACGGGGAAGTCTGTAACTAGGTGACGCTTGTTCCATTTTGATCTGCTGTCTTTTTACTTACCATACTATTGAAGGTATATCTTTAAACCAGGCTTGGATTGGTTCTTCCACAGTGACCAGTTTACTCATTTATAGGATGAGGGAATAGGTGTTAGTCTTGGAAATTAATTCTTACCTTGTAATCACATTATAAGTTTGAAACAACTTGATAGCTTTAAAAACAAATATTCAAACCTACTTTAATATTCCTCTCATACTGGAAACCCCTTGCTGAGTCCTGATTGCAGCCTTAAGTTAATTATGTTAATTGTGTTAAAAGGTAATTTTATTCCTACCTGTGATGAGCACAAGGCCACCTGCTTGAAGCTTTCTCTGTTCAATGGTTTTTGTCTGATGCCTACTGTTTTGTTTTCATTGTTAGCAGGATGCCAGAGAGTCACGGCTCCATCCTATTTTTCATTTAGATGCTCTGCTGTGGCCTCAATCAAATAATTTGCAAGGGTTTTAAAAAGAGTATTAAAAAGAAAGAAAGAAAAAAGGGGAACGCTATAGATTCAATTGTCACATGATTATTTCTAACTTTGGGTTTTTCTTTCGGTTTCCAGTCTGTGGCCCAAGTTATGCGTGATGAAGATTGTCCTTCCATGATCATTCCAAGCCGGCCTTGTGAGTATTTTAATATCTGTGGTGTGCTTTTGCCACCAGAGCCTCCCACTCCCCCAGCCAAAGCCTCTTTTACCTTGGTACACAGTGGTGCCTGCGAAGCAGTGACAGTTTTTGTTGAAATCTCTGGAGATCTCATAGGGGGTTGGGTGGGTGTCTGAGGGAGCTCCACCTCTTGGAGTTCTGCCACCTGAGGCAGCTGCGTCAGCCCACCTCATGGATGTCCCAAACCTGGCTTTCTGCTCTGATAGTGTACGCAATGATCTTGGCATGCCCCAGTACCAGCATTATTCGCCTACACTTGTTTTTGAAGTGCCCTTAGCTCATTTTCTTTATAAGATCAGGGTCATAGTACAAAGCATAAGACAAATTAAAACTAGGGAGATAACAAGCTGAAGCTAAAATCACAATGTGCCCTTTAAAGCATGATCACTTGGGAATCTCCCCTTGCTTCAGTTAATGCACAGCATCCCCCCCGTCACACGACTTCCAGTTTAAATGTCACTGTGCTGTCCTCCAGCTACTCTGGAACAAGACAAGAGCATTTACCTATGTAAGGTGGCAGCCCATAGCACCCTAGAGTAACATACAGAGCAGAGAACATGCTGCTTCACACATGCCTTTTCTTGTAGGTGTCTTACTACATGGATGAGATGACAGCCATGATATTTGTTCCATTTCTAAGAGAATGCTGTGCAAATAGAAATCAGTTTAGGGTATTTAAATGGATGGAACTGAATGCCAAATAGGAATGGTGAGGTTTTTTAAAAAAAAATAAAAGCAGGACTCACTATAAATATTCTTTTTTCTTGTTTTTGTTTTAACAGTTCTTAAGAGATGTTTTCCTGATTTTGCCACTAAAAATGGAGTTCTGACTGTGGCCAATCAGACTACTTTCAAAGATGGAAGAGGAAAAACAAGGAACGTCACCGATCTCAGGGAAGCTGCAAAGTATGGATTGTGTGTGTCCGTCTGTATGTTTGTATAACTTTGCCTGACCTGTTTGCCAAATGATAATTTCTATGCTTCGCTGCAATACCATGAAATTTATTTTTTTGGAGCACTGATTACATGGGGCCATATCTGGCTTTAACAGGAGGTGAATCTTCATACTCTTCATTTCAGTTATCTTAGGAGCAAACTGGAGATTATACACAAATGTCTGCAACTTACATTGGTGCAGCTAGAAAATTTTAGACCCTGGTCTGGTGGTGGTGGGATTGTATCAGATCACATTCATGAAGCTCACAGTTAACATTTCTCACCTTCCCTGCCCCCTCACTGCTATTCTGTGCTTTACAACTGTCCCTACATTCCTGAAATGCAAAAGCAGCAAGCAGGCAAAATAGTTTGCCAGGCCTAATTAAAACAGGAAAAACTCCAACAATGTGCGGTTTTGCACTATAAAACTCACTTTGATCATAGAACCATTGCAACTGCGGGAATAAAATTGGGGTCTCCCCCCCTTCTTCTTCTGCTGCTGCCATGATAATAAAACACATGTACTTTGGGAATAAACTCCATTTTGTTGTAGAAAACAGTAGTATTGTTTTTCTTAAAAATAAGAAGAAAGACAGAATGGTGACACAACTACTGTAGCTTCAGTTCAGTGGCCAAAGTGCTGACATCAGGCCTGTTTGTTGCTGCCTCCTATCATCTTCCACCCTCTCTGTGATCATTTGGGTGTCTCCTGGGCTGCAGGGCCCTAGACTTTTGTCTTGGGACCTCATTTCAGCTTCTCTACTGTTCACATACCCACAGTGGCCATTTTTATAATATAAGAAAGCACCTTTAGAAAGAGACTAGTATCAAAGAAGGGTGAAGAGATCAGGTGCTTAAACTTTCCCCCAGCCATTCCCCTCTTTCCCTGGGTTATACCAAATTTTCAACCTTGGATGTGAAAGCAAAATCTTCATGCATTCACACGAACAGCCTTGCTGTATTTATTCTGAAACACAGCACCAGTCAACATGGCAGTGGGGAATGAACTCCTTATCCAGATTCCTTCAAACTAAATAAACCATTTGTTCCTGTATATAGACACCAGCCTTTAAAATATTACCCTTCCAAATTAATTTATGTCACTACAGAGATTCAACTAATGTTGCTTTTTAGCTCAGATGATATTGAAACTTTGATCAATTGACAGAAATTTCACTAGGTGCATATTAGATGGTTAAAGCAGCCTTAGCAGTATGCATTTAGATTTACAGCAGAACCATCCTTCACGTACCTTGTTTTTAAGGCTCACAGAATCATGGAAATATTGTAGGGTTTGAAGGTACCCCAAGGGTTATCTAGTCGAACCCCCTGCAAAACAAGAATCTGAGCTAAAGCATCCATGACAGGTGGCCATCCACCCTCTGTTTAAAAACCCCCAAGGAAGGAGGTTCATAGTATGACGGAACTTAAAAATGTATTCCTTAATTGTGCTATATTCTTTTCTTTTTCTTGTAGTCACATAAAACATGTTGGATTTCTGTATAAATCTTGCTTCTAAATTCGGTATTACAGTCATACCTCGGAAGTCGAATAGAATCCGTTCCAGAAGTCCGTTCGACTTCCAAAATGTTTGGAAACCAAGGTGCGGCTTCTGATTGGCTGCAGGAAGCTCCTGCAGCCAATTGGAAGCCACAGAAGCCACGCCAGATGTTTGGGTTCCAAAGAACGTTCGCAAACCGGAACACTCACTTCTGGGTTTGCTGCGTTCGTGAGCCAAAATGTTCAACTCACAAGGCGTTCGTCAACCAAGGTATGACTGTATTGTGAAAGTACTTTAACTACTAGCAATAATGGTGTTTAAAAGTTACTACATATATTTAATTTGACTGTACATATGACAAGATCAACAAGCATGGTTCCCTACATAGCTACTCAGTAGAAAGTTCTGCTGAGTTTAGTGAGACTTAAAGGGCAGAGGAAGACCTGAATCTGCCATACTGGAGAGGACGTGGCTCCACCAACTTTTTCTACCAGGGGAAGACATGGTGGCTAGGAGCTCCCCAATGTGAGCATCCAGATGGAAGGCAGATGCACAAGTCTGGGCCCAATCCAGTCATATTTTCTGTACCAACATGGGAGCTGGCACAGCAACAAGGCATTTCCCACGCTGGCCAGTGCAAGTGGTGAGGCTGTGAGAGAGGCCATAGTGGCTAGGGTTCTCCTTCAAGGGCTACTGTTGCTGGCCAGGGGTTTGGACTTTCGCCTAAGTGTATATACATTGACAGCCTAAGTTCCAGAAGTGTCCTTAGAATTCAATTGCTCCTGTAGCCAATGCTTGTTTTGGGCAGAAACTGTGGCATCATAACTGTAGCATATTGCTGGCTAGGGCACTTTATGTTTCATTTTTCCAGCCTACAAAATGTTTTTTGATATAGCCTGCATTTTCTCATTACAGTGGGTTGCTTTGTTTAAATAAGGAATATCTGCTACATAAACTAAAATGTTCCCCTCCCTCCTTTCTTTCTAAAGCGGCATCAATAATGTTCTTGATGCAAGATCAGTCGGGATGAAAATTTTTGAAGACTATGCCAGTTCTTGGTATTGGATTTTAATGTAAGTTTTTATTCAGAGGAGGCCTTGCTTCTTGCATGTGAAATTGGAGTGCTGCAAGGCACACAAAAAGCAGGGGTGGGGGAGTCCCCTCTGGCACTTCCATTCATCGCATCAGTGCATCTTGGGGTTTCATTATGGCTCTTTCCTGTCACTTGTGCAGGAATATCAGTCCCTTGTGGTCCTTCCACAATGGTACCTAAACAATGAGGAAGCGGGTGGAGCCCCATGGTATCATATTCGGGAGGGGTGTATACCTACCACTCATAAACAAGGCTTCCCTTGACCACACTGTAAAGGACTGAATTCAATTTCCCTGTCAAAATCTGGTGGCCCAGAACCTGGGTTCAAACCTACAGTTTGACAATCCTATCTACACATCAGAAAACTCTAGCCGTAGTCCTATTGCCATCCTGCCACATAATGGCATCAACTTGGGCCCCACACTGTGGGTGCCCAGCATGCCCCGCCCACACCATGCCCAGTATACCTGAAGCATCTCCACCCCCATCATTCAACCCGGACACTGAGGTTCAGCGCTGAAAGCCTTCTGGCGGTTCCCACACTGCAAGAAGTGAAGTTACAGGGAACCAGGCAGAGGGCCTTCTTGGTAGTGGCTCCTGCCCTGTGGAACGCCCTCCCATCAGATGTCAAGGAGATAAACAACTATCTGATGTTTAGAAGACACCTGAAGGCAGCCCTCTTTAGGGAAGTTTTTAACGACTGATGTTTTAATGTACTTATACCCAGGTGGGCGGGGTATAAATAATATATTATGATGATGGTGAGGAGGAGGATTATTATCATGACATCATGACACACGCTGTGGCATCATGACATCATACCATGGGGTGGGGCATGAGCTGCAGCAATGTGGCAGTGATTGGACCCCTCCCACCTGATATCCATGCTCTCTCTTCCCCATCAACTCTCTGCTCTCTTTTCCACCATCACCCCCGCCTGAACACCACGCTCGTTCCATGGGGTGTGGTGCCTGCATGCCCGCCCCTGCATTTTGTGGGTGCCTGGCCCCTATATGGAAATTTTGGGGGGTGCTCGGGCACCCAGAGCCCCCAGGGAGATGGTGCCTATGCTTCCATGTATTTAAAACACTGAGCATCAAACCTGGATAGGGAAAGCACTCATTTCAGAAAGCGTTATTATTTGTAAAGTAAATGCAGTGGGGGGAGCATTGAAGAGAAGACAGATACCTAGCTGCTGATTTATTTAAATTGCTATGTCTTTCTTTTCCAGAGGCCTGTTCATTGCAATGGTTGTCAGCTTGCTCTTCCTTGTGCTTTTGAGATTCATAGCAGGTGTTCTCTTCTGGATTTTCATCTTTGGTGTGATTGGGATTATAGGTTATGGTAGGTGCCAATGATTTGCTTTTGACACTGAACTACATATCCAAAGTTTATAGGTTGGGGTTAGAGGAAAAATGACTCCTATCAACTGGGAATTGTCTGCCTATACAGTGGTACCTCTAGTTGCGTTCCGCTCTTGTTAAGGACTTTCAGCTTATGAACACAGCAAACCTGGAAGTATTTACTTCCGGGTTCCCCACTCACGCATGTGCAGAAGCGATCTGTGCTCTTCACGCATGCGCAAAAGCTATCTGCGTGCTTTGTGCATGCGCAGAAGTGCTCGATCGCACCGCGCATATGTGCAGAAGAGGCGCTCTAGTTGTGGACTTTTCGGGATGCGAATGGCACCCCAAAATGGATTAAGTCCACAACTAGAGGTATCACTTACTTATCACCCTCTGTCCTCAGTACTTGCTACTGAGCAATTCCCAGTTGAGTACTGCACTTATAAAAAACCCCTCCCTCAGTCCATTCCTCTTCTTCACCCAGCAGCACAAACAAGTCTTTTCAAAGTCCACAGACTGCGGGCTGGACCTCGTTCAGCTGAGGTGTGTGCCTGCTTGTGAGGCATGTTTGTGTTTTTCTTCCCTCAGCAGGACAGCAGTATATTTTCTGGCAGTTTAATGTGCCAAAAAGAAGAACCATGCAAAGGCTTGCCATATTCTACCCACTGTGCAGCTGCGGCTCTTTTCTATGTCTAGAAGACTAACATCACCATCTGGCTTTTGTTAGGAATTGTCAGTGGCTGCAGGATTAAACAAACATTTTCTCTTTTCTTCCTGTGGTTTTATAAGTTGGAAGGTTCATCATCCTTTCTCCACTCTGTGTCCTACTAAAACCTGAAATACAAAACAAGGTTTATTTGTCGGTACATGGTCTTCAAAGAGAGCTCTGGCCGCTTCAGGCATAATGAGGGTTTTTAATATAAGGATAGCTGTCTATTTCACTCCGTATATGTGTGTTGTGAAGATGTAATTGGCTGTGGCTTACTGATTTGTGCAGGAATGGTGCTCCAGACCGGGGCATAGAATGGGAGGAAGCTGCTGGGGCAATGGCCCCAGGCACATTTTTCTGGGGAGTGCTGCTTATGCAGTCCTGCCAGCCCTGAGCTGCTTTGCGAGGCTGGGATGATCCTAGTATCACAAAGCAGCTTAGATCTGGCATATCAGAATGAGAGGGATGAAGCAGCCATGAGTTCTTCTCATGCTACCCTGCCAGCCCTGAGCCGCTTTGCAAGGCTCACCAAGTGGTTCGGGGCTGGCATCGTTGTGGCAGCATTGGTGGCAAGTGCTGGGCTGGCGCAGCGGGCTTCGTTCACCCTTGGCACATGCCCACCTGCCCACACAGGGCACTGGCAAACTATGCTATGCTGCTGGCTCCAGATGTTGCTGGACTCCATTTCCCATCAACCCCATCCAGTGTGGCCAACGTTCAGGGATGATGGGAGTTGTAATCCAATGATATCTGGAGAGCCCCAAGTTCCCTGGCTGGGTGTAAACAGGGAAAGAGTTAAATGCACAGTCATCACGCATGAATATCCATTTGTTAATTCCATGCTTTTTCCAGACAGTGTAGGAAATTATTTATTTGAAATGGTTTGAAACTACACCCTGCCAAAAATTTCCTCTGGAGGCCTCCAGTGAATGACTTTTGATGGTGCTCTTGTTCCGGCTGCTCAGTATATTTGGGAGTGGGAAATAAATTGCCCCCTGAAGAAATTAGCTAGTGATATTATATAGTTTTATTTTGTTTTGCTTTCCTTTATGATTTATGTTTTGGCTCTTGTTCCTGCCTATTATGGAGCTACTTCTAGCACCTTTCTGCAAATAAGCTGTTCTCTGCCTGTGGTTTGGATTCCATTGCAGGGGTGGGATTTGGTGGGACCTACCATTTGTGCAGAGATTAGGGAATTGATCTGTGTCACTCTTCCAACGCGTATTCTTTGTTTCAAAAGGTATTTGGCATTGCTACTGGGAATATCATCGCCTTCATGGAATACCTGGCTCTGATCTTACTATCTACGACATTGGATTCCAGACGGACTTCAGGGTGTATCTGCAACTGAGGCAAACATGGTTAGCATTTAGTAAGTGGATTTAAAGAGAAGTCTGTATTTTGACACCCACTTTGCATTCATCTAATTAAACAGGATTTTGCTGTTGTTGTGATGGGCACTAAAGCGCATGACATCAGCATTGCTTCATAGAGCTCTTGCCTTAAGAAGCTTTCTAGTGCTCAAGCTGCTGACTGGAGGCCAAATGTTAAGAGCTTCCTGCAAAGAAAGCACTTCTGCGCACACATATATATATATATATATATATATATATATATATATGAGAAAAATTCAGGTATTCATTGGTTAGATGTGATGATTTCACGTTTGCATGGACACGTGCAGCAAATAGTAGTTTCCCATTAATAGCAAACACAGGGCAATGCCCATTATC
The DNA here is from genome assembly GCF_964270895.1 of Podarcis filfolensis. NCBI lineage: Eukaryota > Metazoa > Chordata > Lepidosauria > Squamata > Lacertidae > Podarcis > Podarcis filfolensis. The sequence goes on from NC_139609.1 coordinate 35,148,466, forward strand.
CCTCACCATTGGCTATGCTGTCTGCAGCTGATGGGAACTGGAGAAATCTAGTCTAAATAAGCAAAATAATTAAAAAGAGGGATGGGGAGAGTCTTCAGTTGTCTATAGTCTGATGAACATATTATACAGATTATTGATGAGCAAGGTAATACCTTTTTTTTTTGTTCAGTTCTCCAATAATTTACCAGTTGCTTTTTTTATAATATATTAATTTTCAGCAGTATAACCAACAAAGCAAAGCAAAGCAATCTATGAAGCTTTTTACCAAAGCAACAGCACCACGCAATATACTGAACATAGAGAAAGTCCTGTCTAGGGAAGTAATAATGTTTGAAATATCTGTAAAAGAGAATTAACACAGACTAGATTAGAGCCGGGACTGAAATCTGTTTCTACTGCCGAGACTGCGCTGCAGGATTATTATTATTTTAACCCTTTGGTATGTGTGTATTATATTATCTTCACCACTAAATAGACACAATCTGCTTCCACAAATCTGGTATTGGGGAGACGAGAGAGTGGCCTTTGAACAAGCTTGACTTTGGCAACTTTTAGAAATTAAAACCAGAACTAAATTTAGATTTCATGTTTGACTTTTAAACTTGGCAACATTTTGGACACTTTTTAGCCAGTGTAGAGAGATTTTGTTGTGCACTTCCTCCATGTGGAAGGTTTTAACTCCAAAATCATCAGCAATTACATACATGTGTGTGTGTGTGTGTGTGTGTGTGTAGTATGTGTAATATATATATGTGTGTGTATGTGTGTATATATATATATATATATATATATATATATATATATATAATGTGCATACACACACACAGACAGAGAGAGTGTATATATAGTATGTGTGTGTGTGTGTGTGTGTGTGTGTGTGTGTATATATATATATATATATATATATATATATATACACATGTGTGTACATATATATATATACATATAGCAGTCCTCAGGAATAGCCTGGGATGCTTCTCTCTTTAATGTATCCCATAGAGTTACAGAAACATAGGTGCTTGCTTTTTGTTTTCATAAAAAATCAAGAATGTTACAATGCCACTAGCCATGAAACTCCTGAAATCATACAGCTCTCAATTAAAACGTGAGCACACATCCTTGGAGAGCGTTTGTTTCTGGAACAAGTGAGGAAGTTGCCTCGAGGAGCTAATTTGCATAATATATTTTCCACATGATTATTGGGCCCGCCATGCAATTTTCTGCCTTTGCACTTTCTGCTCTCGTGGATCTGTTTCTCAAATGCATTGGGCACCGTTCAGTGCTTGATTATCCAAGGTGAAGGGTATGCAAATCATTGTGTGTCAGCCCAGCATCCATCCATTGCCATGTGAAATTGTTCATTGCAGTATACTTTCTGTGTCAGGTTTAGAAAAGGCGAGTAAACTGAAGGTTGTTGTTCTTCAAGGAGTAACATTGAGGGTGGGGGGCAGCTAATGTGAACACGTGCCTGAGTATGTAAACAACCTGAGAGGAATTTGTATAATAATCTCACAGTTTATTCAGTTTACTGGGAGTACTGGCACATATGCACAAAACAATATGAAAGTTGGGGGAAGTAGGAGAATGTAATACAAAATAATACATCGCTGTCACTGCAATAACTGTGTGAAAGTTTACAAACAATTGTTAGTAATTTGTTAAAAGTGTTTTAAAATGTTCTTAAATGCTTGATTACAGTTTAAGGAATATTTTAAAATTCTGTATTACAGTAATGTCAATTGCCACAAAGTTTTGTTGCAGCTGTCCCTGAAAATGTGCATCAAGTAACAGATAGTTACTACACAATTTTATGTGACAGCGTCCTTAAAATTACAGTGGTACCTTGGGTTAAGTACTTAATTCATTCCGGAAGTCTGTTCTTAACCTGGAACTGTTCTTAACCTGAAACACCACTTTAGCTAATGGGGCCTCCCGCTGCCGCCGTGCTGCCAGAGCATTATTTCTGTTCTCATCCTGAAGCAAAGTACTTAACCCGAGGTACTATTTCTGGGTTAGCGGTAACCTGAAGCATATGTAACCTGAAGCGTATGTAACCTGAGGTACCACTGTATTTGTTATGTAATCATATTTCTAAGCTCCACTCCCATTTCCACACTGTTCTCAGGCTGCTTTTAGGCTCAAATAACGATCCTGATTATCTTGGAATTATTTTTGAGTGACACTGGGATAATAGAGGTCACGATCAGACACATCTTTTAAAACATCAGTTCCATTCATCTTTCCCAAATACTATGCTAAAATAGCAGCAAAAGCCAAACAGTGGATAATGACTGTCTAATTGTAAATATATATTTCTTTAAATGGAACTGAGCATTCCAAGCAAAGCACAACATTTTATTGCTTTGTTTTAAGACAAATCATTCACAAATACTCATATACTATAATGCTCATCAAGTATGAACCGTATATATGTTTAATTAAACACAACACACAAATGTAATCAGGATAGGGGCACACATTCTGGCTGGCATTATGCTTTCCAAGCACTTTAGAAATCCGGGCTAAATTCAGACATGTGAGAACTTGTGAAGTGCAGCACTGAAACCAACCACTTGAAAGCGGTGATGTCCTGGTTTGATATCTGTCGATAAACTTAATTTTCTTGCTTTCAGTGATACTACTTTGCATAGTGGAAGTTGTCATTATACTAATGTTAATATTTCTGAGAAATCGAATCCGAATCGCCATTGCACTTTTGAAAGAAGGTAGCAGGTATGTATACTGGAAACACATAATCATTGGACCTCTCATATTTGCATTGGTTTTTTTGGTGCTGAAATAGCACTTTGAAGGAGTGAGACAAGCCCATCCCTCTCACCATGCAGATATTCTTGAGAGTGACTCATGAATGCCTAATCATGCAGTTGCTCAGCTCATACGATTTCTCTCCCGAAGAATAGGGGAAAGTATCACTTGGTACTAGATCCGCAAATTATCAAGTAGTCACATGGAGAGGTCAATATGCAGCAGCCTGCAAAGTGATTGGAAATCAATGCAACATCAAGGTCATGGGCATGATGTTCTCCCTGTGTCTACTGGCACCCTAGCCAAAGAACAGCAGCCACGTTGTGAATTGCCTGTAATTCAAGCACAGCAACACGTATAAGCCATGTAGTCTGCAGTGCTAACATGTAGTAGGGACAGGTTCCATGGAACAGCATCCCTGTTAAGATATGACAGATGTCCTCTATTTGTACTTTCCAGAAACAATTCAAGACATTTTCGTTTCAACAGGTTTTTGCTGCTGGATGAAACTGTCTCTACCTTAGGTGTTTATACTGTATTGATTTATTTTTTTAGTCTATTTATAATTATCCCTTTTGTACTGTTCTTAAAGCTATTTTTAGTTATATGTCAATCAACCTTGAGGCATGTGGAAAGCATAAATTCATAAAATAATTTTTAAAAAGACCCTCATGAAAATTTGTAACCAGCATTTCAGATGTTCCTGACAGAAGGCACAGCACATATCTAGCATCCAGGAGCAAACCTCTCTCATGGAGTGCACCCAGATTGTAAATATACTGTGCCAGAAGTACTATGGCCCCATTTAAGAACTGGCAAACAACACCCGTACGATTAGGTGGGCCACAACTGGTGCATATCCTTCATCCAGCCCATTATTGAGAATGTTGTTTTTAGAAGCACTGAGAGTAAAAAAAATCAGTTGGGTGAATTTTAATGCCACCACATGCCAGGCTATTTAACAGTCTCATCCCACAGATTCATATAAATATTCAACAGTGAAGATGGCAGAATATAATCCAGAAGTCCATGTAGAACATCCGTCAAGGTGTAGAACAGAAATTGCTCAGTAACACAGTCTAAAAGTGGTGTAAACCGCCCTGAGACCTGTGGGTATAGTGCAGTATATAAATTAAATGAATGAATGTAGCCACTACACTGCTGAAGGATCCTTGTGCTAACATGGGCATTGTATTTTCTTGCATATAAAACACTTATTTTCATGTAGGCAACGTTTATTTGTTATCTTTATTGGTCTTTTCACACACCAAGTCTTTAGATCTAAAAGTATGCCACTTTTATAGTGAATTTGGTAGACCGTTTTATCAAACATTCAACATGCTTCCCATGATGTTGATGCTGTAAGTGAGAACAGATTTTGTCCCAGTGGCAACCTATGCTTGAGTAACCAAGTGTATAGATTTCTTGAGTCTGTTGTCATAAACAGCATTTATACAGCTAACGGCTTCATCATACCAGTGCTGGAATGTGAATATGTACCTGTGCCCTTTCTTGGAGCCGATTTTCTCTCAAGCCAGCAGCATCAAAATATGGAGGCTCTTGTGGAATAAAGAGACTGTGATTTAAATATGTAACAGTCCCTTTTCATTAAAGCTATAAACATGGAGTTCAGCAGTTATTTGTTGCAGCACCAGTCTGTACTATATAATTTTATCCTTATCATTACAATTCAGAGCCACTTGGTAAAATAAGATGCTTTTATTCAAATAAGCGTCAAACAGAAACACTCTTGAAACTTTATAAACTTCCTGGTAGGAGGTAATAATGCCTTATAGTTTTGCCTCGGCCTTCAAAGGTCACTTGAGGGCAGTACTTCTGATATTTATGCATAATGCATGAAAAGAAATGCTGCATGTAATAATTATGAATGCAGCAGAGCGTACCCTATAGTCAAGGCCTTGAAAAATACGTTGCTAATGACTGAGAGCTAAATGATTCCCCCCCCAGCTCAGTTTAACATTTTTTCAATGAAAAGGCAATTTATATTAAGCAATAAAGCGTTTGCAATCTAATGCTAGAACAGTTAACAAGCAGTTTGTTAGAACAAACGGTCTGTGTCTTCACTGTCAACCAAGAGCTCTGTCGTTAATTCCTGAAAACCACTGATTTGTGGTTATTATTCCTTAAGTAGCATAAGGTGATACTTTCCTCCAGTGACTCAAAAACTATTCAAGGGGTTTCCAGCACCAGTCATGATTTTCCCATGCGGAACTACTGTTTAATGTAAAAAATTCCTACCAGTAGCACCTTAGAGACCAACTAAGTTTGTTATTGATATGAGCTTCCATGTGCATGCACACTTTTTCACTATCACGCAGTGCTTGAGCCTTGGTCCATATGGGGCAGTATTACAGAAAAGCATTATCAGCTTTCCATTCCCTCATCACTGAAGGTTGCAGAAAAATGCTGCAACAGCAAAATGCAGTGGGTAGGATGCACCTAATGAGCCCTGTTAAGTGAAAGCCCTGCACAGACACCTCCGCTTGCGAAACAGAGCTTACTCTATCCTCACTGGCCCTTCAATTTGGGATTATTCTGTCTGGTAAGCTGATGGAACAGTTAGAAGAGTTCAGTATTGAATTCTACCCACTATGTTTCACCCCTACAAACATTCCCAGAAGGAAGGAAGGAAGGAAGGAAGGAAGGAAGGAAGGAAGGAAGGAAGGATTTACTACAGCGTTGTATGGGAGCAAAAGGGAACCAGGTTGGCTGTGACAGCTTAAAAAACAACGATATGCTAAGCACTGGGAGCAGGGCTTCCAGAGAGGACAAGATGCACAGTAGCAACCACAGCCTGGACAAAAGGTGGCAGCTCAGGGGGAATTAAGAAGAAGAAAAGAATCAATGTTATGAAACCTGAAAGCAAAAGCCAACGTACAGGAAAATCAATACATCTCGGAACAAAATACATAAAAATGATAATCTAAAAAACAATGACAGAGTGTTAAAGGGGAATAAAATGGAGGAGGAGATAGAACCGGGAACAGAATGCAACAGAAAATGGTGGAAGGCAGTAATATGAGGTTTTATAATAAAAAGAGAAAGTAGGAAACCAGAAAGAGCAATAAAGAATATTTTACTAAGGAACATATCACTCAGTCAAACAAGAGTGGGAAACATTTCAAAGGTTAAAAAGGCATATAAACTTTGATATTTATGGCTTACAAATGTATTTTTCCTCTCTCTTTTTAGAGCAATTGGCTACATCATGTCTACATTATTCTACCCAATCATCACCTTCATCCTTATCGCAATCTGCATTTCTTACTGGGCAGTGACAGCTGTGTATCCTTCTTGGAGTAAGAAAGGTGCCTGGATGCTTCTTGCATTCCTAGTTCAGCATTTTAGCACTAAGCCAGAAAGTAAGGAGAGCGCCACCTCTTCTAAAAGAAGCTACATTGTGTGTGGTGGTGAGTGGGGAGGCGGAAGAGTCCTCGGTCAGTTTTATGTCTCAGTTGAGTCAGGTTGCACTGTTGAAGTCCAAGCTTGGCAGGAAACTGGTGTGGAAGCTTTTTTGGGGTTGCATATCCTATGAGATCCCCACAACATTCACCGGGTGTGAACACCTTAAGTTCTTGAAGTGTTCTTCTAACAGTGACACCTGAACATCTTACGAGATTGATTCGTACTTTCTCAGCGTCACATTCTGGATGAACCTTGTAGGGTAATGGAATCTCAGTTTTGTGTTGCCGATACCACTTTGCATTTGGGGGGAAAGCATCCTGGAAGAGTAATATTTACAGCTTTTTCTCTCTCGTCAAAGTGATCACCTGGAGGTGTATTTTTATTTTTTATTTTCCTGTATCTGCCCATAGCTTTCCCTATGGTGTCCATATACGAAGTCATTAAATCATACCGTTTCCTTTTCTGTGTTTACCCCCAAGGTTACCCCACTGCTGTACTTGTTATTAAGCAAACGGCTTTACTCTCCTGTTGGAAGTGCTTGCAGGCGCAGTAAATAGGGTTGTAGAAAGTGCATTCGCACAGTGGGTATCATATTTTATGCTAGACATGGAAAGGCAGAAATTAAATGTATTCTCTGGGGCTTTCCCTGTGAATGCCAAGTATCTCTTGTGCTATGTTTCTCTGTTCAGAGTCTGTGATTCTGTTTCCTACTTAACCCAATTAAATCAAGCTTTCTAGCTACATCCGGAGAACCTGTGTACAAAGTCATGGCTAATCAAAGCCTGTGCAAGTATGCAAATCTGACCTGCTACCCAGAGGTGAGCAGCATTTTATTTTATTTTGTTTTTATAAAATGCTATGTGAATTCTAGCTCTTCTTGAATGTCCTGTACATATGAAGTCAGTTTGAAAAACAATGCAGGTTCTCCACTCCGTATGCTTTCTGATAATAGAACTGCACACATGAACATCATCACCATCATTATTACTTGTGTGTCTTTGTTTCTCAATTTGATCCTTTTACATAGTTTTGAATGTAATGTATTTTCTGCATTGCGACTTGCAGTTATTTTTATTGATCATGGATTAGTAATTATTGTAATTGGTCAGAGTGAATTTCTATTTTATTATTATTTGCTGAGGTTTTGAGAGTTAATTTTATTGTGTGCTATTATATTCAAAAAGATTATTGAATATTACTTTATTTGATGGAAGTCGTTCCATTTTAAAACTATGTTTTATTATGACTTTATGTATTGGGCCAGTTTATTTATAACCTGTGTGTTCTTTATATTGTATATTTTGTTGCTGTATAATAATACAGAAAAGTGGTATACAAATTAAAAGAGAGATGAAATGAAATGAAACCTATATGTCCCACTTACTATTAGTTCAGGAGTCATCAGTATCTTCTGTAGTGCCTGTGGAAGGTCTCGTTAAATATCCCCTCAAAATCTCAGAATAAAATGAAGACTGTTTGCTCCTCCTGCTCAGTTTGTGTTTGCATGGGCTTGGTCTCTCCATAGAACATGCCCACATTTCATTGACTGTCAGGACTGGACAATGACTGTCTCTTTCCTATTTGAACTCAATAGTAGTGCAAAAAGCTTCCCCTCAGTGAGTTAGTGTGGTGGCGGCGGTGTGGGTGCCTTTCTCCTATCAGAGGGGGAGAGGGTACATCCACAACATTTTGTGGTTCTCTCTCTCTCTCTTTGCTCCTTTACTTGAGGCAACCATTTTGTTTTGTGTCACTCCCACAGCAGCTGTTTTGTATTATGCCACGCCCCAGTGGCAGCCATTTGTGACTGGCGCCCACAGCACTTTCTCAAGATTCCAAATGGGACAAAAAATGTTGGCCCCTATGTAGTTACTTTATTGGCCCTTAGTTCCATTAGGAACCTTCTGTATTACCTGTGTCTAGCTGCTGCCACGGGCAAGATACTGGGTAACATGGACCATTGCTGCCAGTCTTTAGGACTATTCTCAAGAAATTATTTGCCAGATGAGCTAACTACTGGTTCAGATTTATTAATGTGTTGATGATTTAGAATTGTACTGAAACATTTTTATATCCCCTTATTTGTGACCTTTCCCCCCTCCCCTTGTCCATAGACATTCAACACAACCAACGTAACCAAGCTGTGTCCAGGAGCCCAGTGTACTTTTGCTTTCTATGGTGGAGAAAGCCTGTACCACAGATACATCTTAATCTTTCAAATCAGCAACGTGTTTGTGTTCCTCTGGCTGGTGAACTTTGCAATTGCATTGGGTCAGTGTACTCTTGCTGGTGCCTTTGCCTCTTACTACTGGGCCTTTAGAAAACCTGCTGATATTCCAGCATGCCCGCTCTTTTCTTCATTTGGACGAGCAATACGGTAAGTTAAAGAATCACTCGTCCGCATTCGTATCTGTTTCTGCTTTTAGAAACGTGCCCTATACCTTACAATGAAAAGTGGCTTTTAGAATCAAAACAATTACAGAATTTAATACACCGCTATCCAGTCAGTGTACGAAGCAGTGCATGTGGTGGAATCAGACCACTAAGCTGCCTCCCAACATCACATCTTCTCTGTGGGGCAGGTGGAAGCCATGCTAGGTTACACTAGCAGAATTGCCAGATTGGTATTGGGGGGCCCTGACAGTGCAACCACCTGGGCATGCCCTACCTCCATCCAGGTAAGCAGAAGCAACGTCAGTGTAGAAAGGGCAGCTCTGTGACTCAGCCCCATCATAAGCCCTGCTTATCACATAAAGCCTCCTCTCAGTCATTAAGCCTTTCCCATTTGCTGCTTTACATAAGGTATTTAGAATCTTTGAATTGTACCCTCCCCTTAGCCCTAGAGTTAGGAGCAAGCTAGAAATCAAAAGCAAAAGAAAGGAATACTTTGTGTGTACATGATTTATTAATATAAGAGAATTATTTAATTGCAGTATAGGAAGCTGCATATATGGATATATTCATAGTTTGGAAGGGGGGGGAGTTGTGTCAGCTGCCTCACCTGTGTTGTTTATCATAACAGCACTGTGTCCAAAAACAGATCTCTTTCTGATTCGTACAATATATTTTTCTTACTAGATATCACACTGGTTCCCTAGCTTTTGGCTCTTTAATTCTTGCAATAGTCCAACTCATTAGAGTAATCCTGGAATACCTGGATCACAAACTCAAAGGTGAGTTTCATGACATTGCACATTCTCTATTCCCATTGAGAGTATGGTATATATTTGCTATGAAAAGCTGGTAATCATCTCTCGGGCTCATAGGCTAGTATGGTTCAGAAATGTGGGCCACAAGCCCCTGTTTCTCTTTTAATGATGGGAAATACTGTGTACATGCATTATGAATGCACCTGTGCAGTAACTGATGAGGTTTTCTTTTTTATAATAATCATTCATGGAGTGTTCAGGGTGTCTGTAGTTTATGCTGCTTCTCCTTTGGCACAACAAGAAATGAAATAATGGCCTGGTTCTCATATCACATTAATCTGAATTTTCAGTGTGCTTGTGCACATTGTTGAAAAGTTCTCGGCTCTCCTCCTGCTGCTATGTGTGAGGCTTCCATAGTCTGGCTCATCATGGTCCAGGGTTTTTTATTCTCCCCCCCCCAAAAAACCCCCCACAATCAGTAAGCCCAAGAGCAAACCTTGGTCACCACTCACTGGGCAGAAACAAATGACAAACTCTACTTAGGACAGTACTTTGGTAAGGCAGCAGGTGGAGAAGTGACAAAGGAGCAGAGTGAGAACCTTTTCAGAAGTGTGCACCAGCACACTGCATTCACAGTAAACCACGGTTTGCTTTTACAAAAAAGCAGGGATGGTGTGGAATGGGAAACCCTAGTACCATTATCAGTTCTGAACTATATGTCAACAACAACAGCTTAAATGTGCTGTGTGGCAAATCCAAAGGTTCAATTTTGTGCTGGCTTGCAGATGATAAACTGCTAAACTACAGCATGGTAGATTCCACATAGTGCTTTTTAAGGGATGGTACTCATCAATAAGAAGTACCATATCCTCTGGCCTTTTTGCTGTCCATGACAGTCATTGTGTGCTGATACCCACAACACTTTTATCAAGATACCAGTACTGGCACACCCCCTTTTTTTTACCAAAACGCCTCACAAAACACTGTACATACTTGTTGCAAATCAGTGAGAAAGCAATCAGCCAGAAAACCCACACAGATGTGCTGGTGCAAACCAAGTCAAATCAAGTATGGGCCATGTTTTCCATCTTCTTAGGTTTTCTTCTTTCTTAAGAAATGTTTCCTTTCCCCCCTCCTGCAGGCTCACAGAATGTCTTTGCTAAGTTCCTCCTTTGCTGCCTCAAATGCTGTTTCTGGTGCCTGGAAAAATTCCTCAAATTTATCAACAGAAATGCCTACATCATGGTATGTATTTTCTCTCTCTTCTTTGCCAGTATGCTGCTGTGTCATGTCTGAAGACCAGTTAGTGGTGTGGCGAACACAACCCCCTAGTGAGCCTTATTTTAAACTATAATATTTTGTGATATCCTCTTATCTAAAACAAAGTAAACAAAACCGTAGAAAGAAATAATGAAAACAATGGTCATGTTTGCACATAACACAACTCCTTAAACTGAGCTCTTCCTTTAATCAAGGGTTTAACATTAGGTCTAAACCAGTGCTCATGGTTTGCTTCACCCCAAACAAACCATGATCTATAGCCAAGGTTTGTAGTTGCCTTACCAATCATAGTCTCTTTGGAGGAAACAATGAATCCTGATTTGCATGTGCAACTAAGGCAGGCAATTCAGCCCTATGTAGAGTGCATTGCCATAGTTTGTTTGGATTTGTGATTAAGGATCTGAATGACAGGTGTGGGTACCAAGCTGTTTTGGGTCGCATTGTAAAGTTTCATTGGTGATTTATTTCTTCCAAACAATTGGAAGACACTTTTTTTTTTTTTAGACTTGTGTTTAAAGTCAGTTTTAATATTTTTGTCTTAAGCAGACTTATATGTCCAGGTCCATTGTCATATTCTGTACCGCCAACCATCTCCCTGTATTTTTGGCTCCTTTACAATAATGCAAATTGTCCATTTGTGTCTCAGCTTTAGAGAAAATATTTTAGTATTTCTTAGCAGGGGATTTTTGGGGCTCTAGTAGAAATAAAACTTGAAAAGCAAACAGAGCAGGGTGACATGCAAGTGGATATTTTTGTCCACAGACAGGAAATAACATGGTGCTGGACATCTTTCTTTCCTTGTATCTTGCCATTCTCATAGGTCTGGCCCCCAGAGTGAACCCTTTTCATAATGGGGCTTTCCCGCAAATAAGTTAACAGCTGTTAATATTTTGCAGATTGCGATATATGGTAAAAACTTCTGCACATCAGCCAGGGAAGCTTTCTTTCTGCTCATGAGAAACGTGGTGAGGTAAGGGACCGTGCATTCCATAACCTGTGGACTCATCATTTAAAACATTATAAATGTGTTATTAAAATGGGACACCAGAGGGTGCTGCAGAGCAGCGAGCCTCCCACAGTGGGAAATCCCTGTTAAGCTTTATAGAATGTTTTCATTTGAACGGTTTAGAACATCAGTGTAGATCCAGCCTGTGTGACACCTGCCACTCCATGGCACTTCAAAAACATACTCTACTAATCTATTAAATATTCAAACCATTGCCAGTGTTGAAGGCCTAGGCTGCAGAAGCAACAGAATGATCTGATGTATTGCACCATACCACTGCAGAAGGGGAGGGGGGAGGAGAAAACCCTTTTGAATGCTTCCCTACATTAAAAACAACAACAGCAAAAACAACAAATGAAGAAAAGCTAACGTTAAGAACGGTTTTAGTTTTGCATGATTCTGTACTAGATCTCAAGTTGCAATGAGGTTTTTTTTTTAAAAAAATAATGTTGGGATTTTTACATAAGGGGGGGCATTAAAAAATGTTATCCCCCTCCCCCAACACTTACTTTCTGAACTGGTATATATAGTACATTCTGTTACTTCATTCTGTTGCTTAGTTAAATAATTAGTTCAGCAGCTTTTAAGATACTAATCAGAAAGCGAAAGAGCATCCACCTTTTCCCCAGTATCTCAGAATATAAATCTTTTCTGCCCTTAGATTAATTAGCATGTTTGAACTCTTATCTTTAAAACTAGACTCTTCAGCACAGTGAACTATTACATTACATGGTGGCTTTAGAATTAAACTTTTCAAATTAGTTTTCACACCAAAGCTTCTCAACGATTTTAATGTTGGCTGAAAGTAGCCCTGTTTTAACTTTTGGAGATAAACCTTTTGCAATCCTGTTCATTATCTCTGTTGCATAGAGTTGCAGTGCTGGATAAAGTGACAGACTTTTTACTATTCCTGGGAAAAATTCTTGTTGCTGGAGGTGTGGGTAAGTCAACAGACTCTTTCAATTTAATATTTTCAGCTTGGTTGAGTTAAAGGAATAGCTTGATAAGGAGTTGACTGAGGCTGGATCTAGACATATCAAAGAAGTGTTTTAGTTTACAGCGTTGTAAATTTAAACAGGGAAAACAGGTAGAGAAATGAGGCTCTACATCGCCATCTGGTGGCACAATGTTATATTGCACATACAACACATATAAATAGCTTTTTCTTTACCAGTGTAGCTGAGTACTGGGACCTCCCTGATTTGGGCACTACTAATTCAAATGTTGTAGCCTTTTTAAAACCTGAGCTTCATTCATGTAAATCTTTGGGGGGAAATCTTTGTGGGGAAGTTTGATTTTTCACTTTCTTGTTGATTTTGAACTCTTAATTCGCTGGTACTCAACTTCATCTATAATGTGCTGTTTGCTGTTATTGCACATTATTTTAAAGCTGTAAAAGTAAATGAGAATTGTCTGGAAACGCAAACCATGAAATAGTGAAATTGATTAATGTTTTCCTTGTGCTTAAGGACAAATCCCTTGGGCTAATTAATGTACATGTCTTTCGCTTCCTACTTAGCACAGATGTTATTGGGAATTAATATCTCAATTTGTCATATAAAATGTTGAATCAGATATATGGAAATACACCGTAGTTGAATGGTTCTCCAAGACTAAAAGTAGTTGAGTTATTTTTTTTTTTTAAATCAAATTTGTGAATCTTTTCTCTCTTTTTAAAATTGTACTTTTCATTGCACTGTCTTCTTCTTTACTTATAAAAGCCAGTTTGATTCATAACATATTATTGATTAAAATGTTCTGGTTGTGTGAATCACAGATAATTAATCTGAATACAGTTTTGTCCCAGTACAGATACTGGAAATAATTCAAGTCAGAGTCAGCTGCTTGAAAAATCTTATCTTTCCCCCTCTTACAGGTGTCCTAGCTTTCTTCTTCTTCACACACAGGATACCAATATTCACACAAGAAGCACCATCACTGAATTACTATTGGGTCCCACTCTTGGTAAGAACATTACTAAAGTTCTTAGAAACCAGGTGATCTAGGCCTGGCACCTGGCACCCACCATGGCATGGCAAATGTTGGGATCCATGGGTCTTGAACTCCCTCATTCCCCTTCCCCCTTCCTCTAACAGTGACATCCTTTGCATTTTGTCTGTTGTTGGGCTTTTTCTATTCATCTTAGGGCTTCGCACCGATAAGAAGCAGCAAAGGGCAGAATAGATAAGTCCAGAACAAATACACAGTTATATTAGTGCTTCCTGGAAGATATAAGTGGCACAGTCCATGCTCACCAGATACATGGCAGAGAAGAGGAGAGGAGAGGTCAGGGATCAACATCATAGAACAAGAGAGTTCAAGGTTGGGATGGGGGGGGGGGTCATCAAGCACCAAAGGAGCTTGCATTAGTGAGATACAGAGTCCCATTGCTTGGGATGGTTTATTTTATATCACATCTAATTGTCTACTTAGGCAGGAAAGACTTGAAATCCAATGAGTTTGCAAGAGCGCTGCAGATCCACAATTAAAGCCATGGTCAGGCATTCTCCTGAACATGTGGGAATAGGGCAGTAGGACCTCAAGGCAAACCCTGCCCTCAGTATTCCTGGAAGTTCTGGTACTTCTTGCTGGTTTTTAAATGCATGTTAATTGAAGAAACTCTTCCCCAAACTGGGAACCCTGATAAGTCTGGGTTCCTGCTTGCAGGGAGATTTATAAAAGCACATTAAAACTCCCTTCAGGCCTTTGCATTAATCACAGGAAGATCTGAAAAGCAGCTTGCAAGCCATGGACATTGCAGGCATTGCCTTCACCCATGGTTTAAACCTTTGTCTGTTCAGAAAATTGCCTGAACATAGCTCTTGTCTTCTCACGGTTTAAAGTAAGGAATGCTTGTTTTTTCTGTTTATTCAGACAATTGCAATCATCTCTAAGCAATATAGAGAAATTCAATACAATTTTTTTAAAAAAAATAATCCCCAAATTATAAAACCAGAAATCAGAATGCCTGCTGGAGTTTTATTTGTTCGTTTATTTAAGTCTTCAGTAGATGTCTGATCTAAACTGGAAGGGAGTTTGATAAAATTGGGCCCCTCAGGCTCCTGTGAATACAAGCAGCGCAAAGACCTCACTGATCAAGGCAAGGACTTAAGGGATCAGGAGGTACCTGACATATCCTGCAGCCTAACTTCTTAAGGGGCATGTAAATTAATATAATGAGCACTCACACTTTACATTGTGAGTGCCCTTTGCGGGATTGTGCGTGGTGCTACAGTTCCCAGGGAGCTTACTGGCAAACAGGGGCTGGCTTGCCTCTCAGTGTTAATTTTTGGAGGTTCACGCCCAGCCTCAGAAATCAAGTTTCTTGCTGGGAGGTGGGGCCAGCCCCATTTATAAATAGGGGTTGGAGCCGACAATAGCCAGGCAGTCAGCTCTGGAGATTCACCCTCCCTACTCTCCCTCTGTTTAAGGTTTCTTGTTTGCAGGTTAACTTTTTCTTCCTGTTTAGCGGCCGCTGCTACGGTCTTTGACTGGTTGCTGTTGAAGGACCAGGAAGAAATTTTCCTGCATTGGCAGGTTTTGTCTTCCTCGTAGCAATTTGTCACAACTTTGGCGGTTATGGCCTTGGGTGGAATCCTTGAGTCTTTTCTTCCCTATTTGGTGGGGGGGATGGGCGTGAAGTGGCGACTCACCCACCTGTGGTGGCAATTCCCGCATCCCCTCTTAAAGGGGTTATATATATGGGTGTCACTGGCCATACACTGAAAGGTTGTCAGTGAACTACTCTGCATGCAGGGATATGAGCTGGGCTGCCTGCTACGCTTACATCTCACAGAGCACCCCCATACCCCATTTTCCCTGATGAGCCCCAGTTTCCCCCGGCTGGGGGGCTGGGAGGGATACACGCCCAAGGCCTAAGCCAAGGTCTTCCGACATTCGGAAGTTTAATAAAGTTGTGGCCTAATTTTAATTCCATATAACATTGTCAGAGTCTTTATTCCTTCCTTATGATCCCTGGGAGCTGGAGCTGTTGCCGCCTGGTCACACAATATTATTTAATTCCCATATGATAATGTATAATCAACATGTTTCTTCCTCCTTTTTTCAGACGGTCATTATAGGCTCTTACCTTGTTGCACATGGTTTCTTCAGTGTCTATGCAATGTGTGTTGACACACTTTTCCTCTGCTTTTGTAAGTAATTGGCTCTTTGTTGTTTACTTTCCTCTTTTTATAACGCTAAGATAAAGAATATGTAGTAGGAAGCCATTGCTGTTTCTCTCATTGTGCTGTTTGATCCATTGCAATCTTCACTACACAAGAGATTATAAATTACAGCAGTATCAGATGTGGCTTCATTAGTTCAGTCGGCAAAATGTGACTATTCACTAGACCAGCTAGTCTTCAGAGACTGTTTCATAATAAGTACTAACATGTTGCTTCTGGGTGCTCTGTAGTTTCATCATGTCCAGTGTGTTTCACTTAGATGAATGCTGTGTCACCCTGCTTATAACAGCCTTGCAATTTTTGTAGGCACAAGAATGTTGTATTAATTTAAAATAATGTAAAACTGCATTCCCCCTACAGGGGCTGAAGGTTTAATATACATTGACATGACAAACATTTATCAGCCCTTATTCACACGTTAATCGGAGCAAGGTATTACCCACATAACATATTTTCAGTATCAAGACTCTTCTAATGCTATGATAGATAGATAGATGATAGATAGATAGATATGTACCTTGGAACATAGTGCTTATCATTACCACTTTAATCAGCCCATAAACACCTGGAATTCACAATATTATTTGAATAAGCGAAAACTTGCCTTCTATCCAGTTATCGTATTATTTTCTATGCACTCCTGATTTTCTGTTCCTCTGTGATATTGATCTCCAATATAGAGATCTCCCCCCCCCCCACTCCACTTTCTGACCACCTTCTGAGCAAAGGACCCAGCTATCTTGAGGCTGCAATCTATAACTGGAAGCTGATTGCCACCACCATTTTGCATGCACATTGGCTTTTTCTGCCATTTCAGTGTGTTCGAGTATTCTTTAGAAAGTTCTAGCACTTGTCTAAACTGTGATTCGCTGTCTCTCGAAAATCGTTTCCAAAAATTGGTTGGAGCAGGAGATGGTGATCTACAATCTTGGTGTGCATTCATAAAACTGATTTATTATGTTGGAATGCACAGAAAAAAGTCAACTTGAGTTGTTGACTTCCAACAACTAATTTGTTATGAATGGTTGGGTGGATGGGATGTTGTTCACCCTCAAAAACAAGTTTGTTGCCATTATTCAAATTTAAAAATAAGGCTTTGACAAGCGAGCTTGGAGAGGATAACTCTCCACCCAGTGTATCCCACGTAGTGAAATAAAGGATCAGATTCTGAAGTTGTCAGCTGAATTTGTGAAACTTTATGGTGAATTAAATTTCTCGAAGAACACAGGCATAGGCATCCCAGTTGTTGAGTGAAACCTCTATGATTGCATAGCACTATCATATATTTTTTATGACTTGGCAGTTTATAAACATTCTTACAATACAATTTAACATCAATGCATCTGAAAACTGCACTTTTTAAACTCAAAATGGTGTTCTTCCAAGTTAAATCAGTTTATTCTTGGACTCCCCCCCCCGCCCTACCCCCCCCACCTAAGACCACAAAAATGCAATTGTGGGATGAAATTCGGACCCTTGGATTAGTGCAATCCTTTTCCAAATGTGCTTTCTGAGAACAGGCCAATAGGAAGCTTTTCTGTGCAAGCCCTACCGAAATGAATGATGTGGGTGTCATAATGTGTAAAGGAATGCAGTGATGACCATGGGGCCTGTGAAAGAGGCTTTAATGCAGCCTTTGCCAACCTGGTGCTCTTCAGGTGTTTTGGACTACAACTCCCATCAGCCTCTACTAACACTGCAGGCACAAGCTTGGCGAAAGCTGCCCTTATAATATATATATGTGTGTCCTCTATTTTGCTGAGCAACTCTCCAAAGATATCAGCAGAGTCTGACCTCTTGTGGCAAAAATAAAAAGCAGAATAAGAAAGAGCCAGAAATAATAATACAGATTTTTCACACGGGATGCAATGTTCTTAGGTACAAAGTACTGTTATTACAAGGTGGTCAAGTCCCCAAAGTATGAGATTCACAAGAAATCAGGGCCTTCAGCTTTACTACCAAGCACAGAATAATCACTTTTAATATGTTGCATGTGCAGAAGTGTTAAACTCAATGTTGCTCAACATTGGTTGTGGTCTACCTTCTGTTTATATTAAAAGGTGGGTATTAGCATTTTCGTGGCACCCTGCGACAACACCAGCAACACTAAAATTCAGTTCTCTTGTAACAAGTTTTCTAATGTTGTTTCTTTTCCTCCCTCTGAATCTCTGTCTCTTTCTCTCTCATTTTCATTTCTGTTTGACTGCATGGCTGCTTGCTGCTTTGGCTCCTTTTGATCACTTCACATTCAGGTGAAGACTTGGAAAGGAATGATGGATCTACAGCAAAACCCTACTACATGTCAGCTAGTCTACACCGAATTTTGGGGAAGAAGGAACTGAGTCCTAAGAAGTTAATGGGATAATGTTGTTTTTTTGGTTTTTTTAATGTGAAAATGGCAACAGTGTCCGTTTTAAGATAAAATAAGCAGGATCCATATTATTTAGGCTAAAGAATTTTTTTTTAAGTATAAATGATGCTTGTGGTTAATGAATGATTTGTGTTTGCTTTGTACTATCTAAAAATGAGCAAATGGGCAACATTTAAAACCATTATTTAACAGCTGTGAAACAAGGCCACATCATAGTTTTTATAGAGTGCCTATGGAAAAGTGTAAATGTGAAGCTTTTTTAATATTTAGCTCTTAGTGTTTAATAACTTTTCTAACTCAAGATTTTGCTGTTTGAAATGACAGCCATTTTGATAAAATTTTTATAGGTGTATATTTGTAAAGGATATTCAGGCAATTTTTGAAAGCACTACAGTGATTCCTAATTAGCCATAAACAGATCAAGACTAGTAACCAGCAGGTGGTCCTAAATTTGTAATTATGGTGCTATGGCTGTATTTTTACTGTACATGCTGGTTGACAGCAACTTAAACTGTGATTAAATTGTATTGATGGTTCCCTATGACGAAGAGCAAATTGCTATGTCAGTCTCCCCCACTACAGATGTCACATGCAAGGAGGGGGGGGAGAGATAGATTAGCATCATACTGAGTCATCTCCAAGAATGCAATGAAAAGATTGTTTGAATTGCCTAGAATGAGAGTCATATTATTAAGGATAAACTGTTTTAAAAGGGTCTTGTGCCAGAGATAACATTTTAGGGATAAAATCTAGGCCAAGCAATAGCCTTTTCCATCTGATGCAATATTAAATCTGTGGTGTAATTTTTTAAAAAAATAATTAGTGGCACTGCTTAAGTGTGCCATGGTTTCGTCCTGTGTTGTGTAAAGATTTAGCTCTATTGGAAATACAGTAGGCCCACAGCTTACATGAGGGTTGTGTTATACATAGTCAAAACCCATTAAGTTCAATGATGGGTGGGATTGCCAAAGTATTTTTGCCATGGAACTCAATCCGCTCTTCCCCTTTTAGGTTTTTTAAAAACTTCTTTTTACCGTTCACGTAAAGCTGAATGCACACAAGTTAAATGTGCGTAAGTTGCATCCTTACCCTAATCAGAGAATGAAATCCAACTTGGTAATGTGTTTTCCCCTGTGGAGAAAGCCCTCCTGGACTAGCTAAAAGCCCCAATTGAAGGTTTTGGGTTTTGTGGGGGTTTTTTTGCTTTGCAGCCATCTCGACTGCTGCTAAGTGGACAGAGAAATAGAATGAAATAAGTGTGGCTTAAGTTGCTTTGAGCCCCTCTATTTATATGAACATCCAATTATTTTTCATATGAGGGAAGAAATATGTGTTATGCTAATGAGCATCCTGGCCAATCACTGATTAAAGCAAGAACTACACCTGAGTGTCGTTTGAGAAAACACCAGTGATTGAACATCAGCTCAGTATTCCACATAATAAAGTACAGTTTCGTAATATTGAAAGTGCAGAAACATTGTAGCTCCCATCAGCTGTGGAAGGCAAGTGACCATATTGCTCCATAGACACCAGTGGGAAAGTACTAATTGTGCAAAGATGAGAAACAGATATTAGGTCAAATCTGTGTTGTTATATGTGCTTATTGGTGTAAACTGAGTGAAGAAACTAAACCTCAGAAAATTGAGAGGCTTCATCATGTTTATAGCCTTCGGTTAAGGACTTACTTTAAGGTAACTTCCTTTATTTACCCCTAAACTATATAATAATTGCAGGATTCGGCTGAATTACAATCATGTAATTTCTGCTTTTCTGCTTGTTTTGTTCCAGGGTCATGAGAGGCTTCTGAAATTAGTGTAGCATGTTGTGTTGGTTTTTTAAAAAATACAATATTATTTTGTGCTCTCTAACCCCCTTCAACATAATAGCCCTCCATCATTAAGGCAGGAATGACTGGCTATATTTATGGAGAGCATTCAATGAAAATTCATGCACACAATGACTAGTTATTTGTGGAACAGTGGCCTGTTTCTTCTGCAAGTAATTGAGCATGTCTTGAGCTGACAATCTTAAAACTGGAGTTTTCCCAAATTCACTCAGGTGAACAGTTTGAACTCCACATAGCCATTTCATTTCAGTGACAGACAGGTGTCAACCACCACTCCTTGGCTTATTACAGTGAATCTTGTTACTAAAAGACAAACCCGTCAATGTTTAATATGGCCTGAAGACATTTATTTAACCCCCCCTGTAATTTTACCTGCAAGCAAAGACTTGTTTCAAGGTGAATATATTTTGGATTAGGATGCTTAAATCCTAGATGACTAGACAACTGGAATACATTCGATTAATTTACTATGCACTCAGTTATGTGCACACTTTCCAAGGCATGTGATCTATTTTCATTCCAGACGAATATAGGCATGGGGTTAGATCCAGGGGGAAGTCAGATAAAGGGTGATGGTAGTAGAAACTGGCTTTCCCGCCCACTCCTCAACCAAGGAACTCCACCCATCCTCCTAAAAGCCTCTCAAGTGTCAGTGGACCCTGCTGAATGGTGTGGTCTATAAGGAGAAACAGGGACTCCTTGAAAGCCATTTCACAAGCAAAGCGTCCACCTGTGGGATGTGCCTCAACTTGATTTTCAGAGATCTCCTCCATGCTGCAGCCCACCCCATTCACCAGGGTCTTCCTTTAGGAATGATGGAGGAGGAGGAGCCAGAAAGGTCAGCTTCTGCCAGCCCCCGTTCTGCAGGCTGGTCCAACTAATAATATGTACTGTAGTTCCTAAGTCTCAGATGCAATAGGAAGCAGGAAACAGGTATATTCTTGAATTATTGATCATTTGCATACTATCAATGTCATCCATTACTGGATGACCAAAATATAATGTCCCAAATACTGCTATAAGTTAATAAGCAATTGGTTATTGATAGCAACTGGAGGTCCTGGAAGCAAATGTGTGTTGCCATCAAAAGATGTTGTATCGAGACACTTGGGAAGCCCTGAGATCAGCATCTCTGTGCAAATTGGGGATGAGCATGAATCTGCATTGGCAGACGGCTGCTTATGCAAAAAACATCAATTGTGCTAAATCAGGCCAATAGTGTACTTACTCTGGTCTTACTGCTTTTGAAATTAATACACTAATTCCAATTGATCTCAATCAATTAGGCAAGACACTAGCCTGATTTTCAGGTTTGACATACCAGGATATATTTCAGTGTCAGTATGCCTAAAGTTGTGTCCAAGATCTTAAGATGCAACCCAAGTTACAGCTTTAATCTGGAAGCTTTGTAAACTGCACCTCCACATATGTTTAGGATATGTGTCCGAAGTGTCAAATGTTTTTGAGGGGAACATCCTAGAGCCATTTTATCAATTAAGCAACTAAGAAAACTGTGAAAATGCAAAGCAATAGCACTGAAATTTGGCATTCATGCATTCATCTGAAATATCTGCTAAATTGTTGCAAAGAGAAAACTTGGTATACAAAATTCCTGAATATCTTTCTCGGAAATGAATGTGCAAACTAGGGAATAATTTATTTTTTGAAAGATAAATACTTTTGAACTTGATTGATGTGTTTCTTAATCCTTGGGCCAAATCCTGCTGTTTATTATAATGTCAGTTTTATGCATAACGTGCTTTAACATAAAAGCTAAAGCTTGATTAAAATGCACTTCCTCGCTTTTGAGTATTGGGCAAATCATTTCGAGGTGAGATGATTAAATTTTTAAAAAGGCTTTGATCCTGCACCCATTCATGTCAAAGGAAGGCAAATGTCTCATTGACTGAACTGGTGCAGCATCTGGCCGACGCAATGAAAAAGGGCTGATTACGTTATTGCACCAGCGTTTAGAGCATAGTAAACGCCAAACCATCCAGTATAGAAAATACACTGAGGATTTTGCTGTTGTGCACGAAAAAGGTCAGCAGGTGGCAGAATTGCTTTTGTATTACATTGGTTTGATTGTTTGCTCTTTGACATTCTTCCTCCTAGTGGAAGATTTAGAAAGTCATGATGGCTCTGCTGAAAGACCTTATTACATGAGTAAATCTCTGCTGAAGATTCTGAACAAGCAGAACATGCAAACCAAGAGACAATAGGAAATGCCCAGTGTCCTAAACCACGCAATCATGTTTCGTTTGATGCATTGTTTCTTCGATACGGTATTGATTGTCAGCTATCATTTGCGCATGTTTTATACCAAAGCTATTGTAGATGTGAAGCCATCAAAAGTTTGTAATGGCATTGTGTGTGTGTGTGTGGTTTGTTTGTTTGTTTTTAAATCCAACAACAAAAACCATGGGAGCATTTTTTTATACTGAGATTTTTAAAATTATTTTTATTCTCTCCCCCCCGCCCCCATTTTGCCTTTAATTCTTGTGGCTTGGGTATTTGAAATGAAAGATTGTTAAAATGTCTGGCTGCTTTTTCTGTTTTGTTTTTTTAAAAAAGAAAATATGTGAAAATATGTTTTACTGTTGCGGATTTTGCTCTGAGCGAGTGAAGAGATTTCTTAAAAAGTGAAAAGGTCCTTTTCCATTTAGGTGGTCATGGAATACGTTGCTGTCTCTTGATTGCATTTAGAGCCTTGCCAGTCTCCTAGCCTGTACAGCTGTGTGCTCTATGACAAAGTGCCTTACTGGCTAATAATATTAACTAGCTTATGTTTTGAAGTTTACAAGCGCCAATTGAAACACAGAGCTACTAACTGCTTGACGAAATAAACAAAACTGTCTTTCAGCTTACTTGAAATGTATTGATACGAATCTGTTCCTTTGCCCCTGTGTGAAATATTTGCAGTATCTACATTTTCCTACTATCATCTCCCCCCCCCCCAAAAAAAAAACAGCAGAGAGTGGTATTTTTTAGAGAATTGCTTAGGGACATTTGGGTTTCTAATGCTTAGCTTTATCTGTGTCGAATGTATGCTGCAAGAAACCTTTAAGCAAGGCCTAGCTTACAGAACTCTTTTTAGAGGAACTATCCGTGTATATGTTTGGTGCATGGGACCCTGGTGCACTGGTTCCATGCATCCATTCCTCATACTCAGCCTGTGCTAACCTTCAGCTTCGACAGGTGATGTGGTCCCCATGTAGGAAACATATGCAAAATTTTGAACTATGTGATACCCCCTCCCCCAGAACTTCCCACTCTCCCAGTTTAAAGATGTTTGAGAATAGGGTTGCCAACTGTCCTTTGTACCTGTGCCTTTTTAACAGCAGCCTGGCTGTGGCTTGTTGGAATGATCAGATGATAATTTCTCTCTCTCCATACTGTTAAATGCTTCAGCTGTTAATTCCTGCATATTGAGCTGCTGTTAAAAACACAACTCCAGAGATTACCTGAAAAGCTGCCAAACTGATGCAGAGCAACCCTAAGTACCTGATGTAGGTTTACATATTCCTGGAGTTAATGGGGAATTATTATTATTTTTCTTCTTGCTGGCCTTGTGTTTTCAGAATATTTCTTTTCTGATTCTAGTGGTGGTGAAATAACCACTCTGCAGTTTCTACAATTAACATTATGCTGTCAGTGGTGTAAGTCCTGACAGAGCTGCTTCTTAAGCAGATGTGGTATGTATGTCCCTTTGGGCATGGAAATGTCTTTCCCCCCCTCACAATAATAGCTACAGTTAATAACAACTGTAGCATATAAGCCCTCCTAACATAAGATAACAGTGGCATGCCAACCATAGCTATGGTGCAAAAAGTGCTTGTGTATCTTAGGCCCAAGGGGAGAGAGTAGACAACTTAGGGAGTAAATATTGAAATTCTTTGTCCAAATTAGTCACTTCTGTAACACCCTTAACACTAAAGGAGGGGAGAAAGCTTTCAGGACTGCAGCTTCACAACACCCCAGTCTTAAATGCATTTGCTTGTCTGTAAGTTCCATTGATTTCAAGTAAGTGTGTCTACAATTGGAGAGTTTAAATACTGGACCAGATATAAAATTGGCTTTATCAAAGTAAGAGAAATGGGACCAGGGTTTAATTTTTAGAGCTTTTCTTACAGGGACTCGCACCTTCATAGAAGGTGGTTAGCTAGTCAGGGCTGTACCACACACCTGTGTCAATTCTTTAAAGAACTACACCCCTACTATTTAAATTAGAAGAAATGGGAATGAAAAGATGCATACTACACTTGTGTAAAGTGTTTATTGCTTTGTTGACTAGTGTGAAATGGATGCTTTGTTTTTAGACTCTTGCTAAGATGTTATTTTATAAAACGACTCTTAATTTTATAACTTTTGATACTGAATTATTGCTTCCCTTGTAAAATGTTGGTAATTTGCACTTCACAGTATTAAAACTTAAGAACATAATGGCTTCTTCAGTTTTTGAAATGTATGGCTAATGGTACTAATATTGATCATTCATGCAGTCTGTTTGTTTGTAAAAAAAAAAAAGGGCCTATCAGCATCAGAAATATGTATTCATAAATTGCATGGTGGCCAATGAAAGACCTTGTTGTCAGTTTCCCCTGTGATCACATTTCTACTTTAAATGTGATTTTAGAGACTGTCTGTTCTTCTCCCTTTTTTGTTTTTTGTGCCCGAACCAAATTAACATGAGCACACGGCCACCTGAGCTCTAAAATCTTTTTGCTTCTGCTGTGCAGAAATATTAGGGACATATTGTTGAAAATATCTTTTCAGAACTAAAATGTTTAATATTTAACACAATTTGTTGTTCCTTATTGTTTTACAGCTCTTGAGGTTCTAATAAAGATTTAGATAAAGAAAAAGCACCTTTCTGTTTTTGTTCCTTCTTAGGTGGCGAAGAGTCATAGCTTAGTAGTAGAGCAGGCAAAAGTAGTAGATTGCCAGGTTCAATCCCTGACATCTTTAGGGAGAGAACCCTGACTCAAAAGTGTAGAAAGCCGCTGCCAGTCAGCATAGACGATCCTGAACTACATGGACCAATGACCTGACTCTGTATAAGGCAGCTTCCTCTGTTTTTGTGTACCATAATTTTGAAAGGGTTCTCATTGTGTTACTGTTGTGCATAACCCCATTCTCATCACTTCACTGAAGCACAGAAGGATAGATTTTGATATTCATGTACTCAAAAGTATACGCAAGTATTAGGGCAAAACATTCCTAATTTCACATATACATTAATGCAGTCCAAACTAGCAGTGAATATCCAAGAACAAAACCTTGCGGTGATAGTGGATAGCTCAGTGAAAATGTCAGCCAGGTAAGCAGCAGCTGTGAAAAGGGTAGGATAGGCAGGGTTTTTCTTATGCTGTGGATAATTTAAAAATAAAACAGGCTTATGCCAATGTTAACAAACTTGAAGTCTCCTTGCCATTTTCCCTATTTCCCCTCACCTCAAAATTTGCTTTTATAGAGGAAAGGGGCCCATAAGGAGTGACTTGCACACAGTAACTAAAATATTTTAACACTTAGCTGAGCTTCAAATCTTCCTCTAGTCACGCAAACAACTTGAGGAGTGGCGGATTCACTGTCAATTGAGCAACACAATCTGTTAGATAATATGTGCTCTGCATTAGGCTGTGGCCAGAGAGATTATAGGTGTAATTAGATACTTCTGCACAATTATTTCTAACTGTAATGGCAGCCTCACATAGACCACACTGAGGTACCTTGAGGTTACCAACACATGGGCTACAGTGCTCAGTGAACCCAATAGAACTGATAAAATGCACTCCTAGCCACAGAGGACTCTTGGGAATCTAGTGACAAGGATGTATCTATATGTCTTCAGGGGCCAGGCAAAAGCTTTGCAGTGTAACCAAGTCTTTGGCCTTTTTTAGAAGTGGGTGGGATGTTTTCAAAACAACTACGTGGGATCTAATGTCTATTTTGTTTGGTAATAAGTTGCTTTGGGTTACCTTGACCAAGATAAAGCAACTGACAAATTTAATAAATAAAATAAATTTCAATCAGCAGTGATGCAAAGCTTGTTCAAATGTAGCAACCCCTTCCACCTTTTCCTTCAACCCCAACCCATTCTGTATTGCAACATCGGACCTCAGCACTGCATAATTCAGTGTTAATTATAGTTCTGAAAAAAGACACTGAAATTACTAGAAAGTGATCCAAGGATCATCCTAAGGAAAGTAATGGGCCTTGTTTACACTGGAGAGTTGCGGGATATTTCTGTTTTGAAAACATTTTTTAAAATAAAAAAATTAACAGAAATGTATAATAGAGATTTAGATGTTGTTAAGACCTGTTCATATTCAAGCAGGAAGAAAGTAGATGGTGCTGAGATTCTTTCATATTCCATGATCTTTACTCAGAAACAGATAAAAGAAATAGTATTAAAGAACTATCACATGCATTGCTATTTGCTTGGAAATTCTTAACTAGGTGTACTTTTTTTGAAAGTAGAGAAATCATTTCTTTATCCTGCAACACACCTGGAAAACTTCAGAACACTGTAATAATTATTAACATATAATTGAACAACAATATATAATCCATCACCGCTAAATTCATCATCTCAGACTAAGGCAAAGAATGCATTTGTAATCTAAAAGTAAAAGGGTTGCTGAAAGTCCAAGACCTTTCATGTTCACTCCGTATGCACAGAGTTATTTTTAATTAAATCTGGATTTCTTAAACTACTCCAGCATTTTCTTGCGTCACATGCTACCTCTGAGAATGGACTGCAGTTATTGATTATTGTGTCTCTGCTCAGTTGCGAGACATAACTTATTGCAAACCTGCTTTCTTTCTCCTCTTTAAGGCATGCTCATAAACGGACACTCTGTGATTGATGTGTTTTATGTAGCTCATAGTTTTCTTAACTTTCAAATTACATTTAAATCTACAGTTGGCTGGATGCCATAGAAATCTTAATCCATCTCCAGATGAATTTTAAAACCAGGGCTCATTCTCTCTCTTATTCTGTGTCTGCATCATAGATGTCATGGTCTCTAAACTTGGTGTCATGTTCCTCCTGCAGTTGGTTCTCCTGTTTTTAAGCATAGGTCAAGCTGAATTATTCGCTCTCCCCCACAGGTGGGTGGGGTGAGGAATATTACTCCAAGCAGAAGTCTGTATCCCTTGAGGAAAGGGCAACAACTGAGATATGGAAGGAAGACGGGAATAGTATCTGTGAGGATATACATGCACTAGTAGCAATTTTTCTGCACACAGGAAAAATACATTGGGCATATTTGAAGGGGATGAGTCTGGGACAGCAAAGGGATGTCATAATTTTTTAGCAAGTTAGAAGAGTTGATAATACCAGGAAGATCTAAGCAGGGGGTGTCAATACATTGTGGGTTCTTTCCTCGCCCCTCCCTCCACCGAAATTAGGCTTGAAAGAAGCACCCTGCGGTAGCCAACAGAAGAGATTGAGGGGGGCGGTTGCCCACAACTGCTTCTCTCATGTGAAAATAAATCAAAAAAGTTTGACAATGCCTAAAGAGAAAGACCAAAGGGAAGTCTAGGCAACAGCATGCCCAGTTCAAGGGAGCAGAAATATACTCTGTTCAGTCTTGAGATAGGTTAGTTGCAGAAACAGTTCCTTCACTATTAGGTAGTATCATATCAAATGGAAATAAATTAGACCAGCGCACACTGACACAAACAAAACTGGGTCTGGCAATTCCTATTCTAAGAGAACAAGGGAGGTGTTCATGGTGAGTTCCGGCACCTCTTTCTCAAGAAAAATAGCACAGTGCCTTCCTATTCTCAAAAGCCCTGACCACTGGACACACTAGCAGGGGCTGATGGGAGTTGAATTGCAACCGTGTCTGGAAGACCAGTCTCCCCCCTCCCTGCAGTACAAGTTGCTTATGGCTCCAACTCAGCTTGTTTTCCCTGAGTGCAACCCTTTTGTCTTTTGTTCAATAGCTGGGCAAAAGGAAACGCAGCCTGTCACACCCGGGAATTTTTCACTAGTAAATCACTATTAAAAGAGACACATACAGCACATTCTCTTTTTGCCTTGCCATGAACTCCACCACGTGCCACTTGTACATTCATTGCTGGTTTATTGTAGAAAACGGCTCTGTAAATGCATGTTTCCCCCAGAGCTGACAGATGTGTTGCTTTCAGGGGATGTAAGGAGAGGAAAGGGAAGGATTGTTTTCTTCCCTGGGCCACAATGTTTCTGGTTGCCATCATCTGCTACACGTCTGACCAAATCAATTTCCTCCCTCAGTTCAATTTTCATGTCATCCTATCCGAAGGTCTCGTTTCTGTTGGTTTGGCTGGGATGGGAGAGTGATCTATTTTCATTTTGCTGCCTGAAACTCTTTTTTGTTCTTTGTGTGATTATTGTTATGATTGAAAGAAAGGGGAGGAGGGAACGACCACTGGAATGGAAAGGCAGCATCAGGAAAGCTCTCTTGCTCACTAGAGGCTCCCAGAGGTCATGGAATACCTTTGGGATGGCACCTCTTACTGGAAACCAAGGAGGTATCACCCACCAACCTCCACGACAGACTCAGCCTGTGAACTGATAGGCAGATTCTTTGGTCAGGCTCTTAAACCTTGACCAAGTTGGGCTTCCCAATTTTATTTTTCTTTCATTCCCACCCCCACCCCCTTTCCCTGTCCTTCAGACATATTCCCTTCAGAATCAGACAGACAGGTAAGCTGCCTGGGACAGGGGCATAGGAATCCTTCTGTCACTGGGGATTTTCCCGCTCTTTTTTTCTGAAGCCAATAGGATAGCAGGATCAGAATGTTCCTCATTAGGGAGTTTCTTCTGTCCCCAAAGCCCTGAAGAGGTCCAGGGGAGACCACAGCTGCTGCTGCTACTGCTGCTGCTGTTGTTACCTCAGGAGTTCATGAGGATTTTTAAAGGTTTTTCTTAGGGGCTGAGCCTGTAATTTTTATATAAGCGAGCATTTCCAAAGGCATCAGCAGTTATCCTGAATTAGTGCTTCTAAACATCAACAGTTTTTAAGAATTATTACAAGAAATAAAATTACCTCATGAATCTGAGGAGTTTTAAGTATTCCCTTAAAGGATGGCTCTGTAGCTACCACAGTAGATAC
Organism: Podarcis filfolensis; assembly: GCF_964270895.1. Taxonomy (NCBI): domain Eukaryota; kingdom Metazoa; phylum Chordata; class Lepidosauria; order Squamata; family Lacertidae; genus Podarcis; species Podarcis filfolensis. The sequence goes on from NC_139609.1 coordinate 35,177,599, forward strand.
AACTATAAGATTAGTTCATCCCTTCTCAAATCTCATGAAGCTTCTGCCTTAACTGGCTGTGCCTCATTTTATCTGTGTTTTCACTTCATGACCTAAGGAACTCCTAGAAAACGCACATCAGTAGGGCTTTGTTCTCCATTCAGTTTATGTAACCTAACTAAGGCTTGCACTTGATGATGGATGCAAACTTATTCTGTGCTTTCCCCCCTGCCTTTATTTTAGCAATTCAGTAAATAAATGTTGAATTTATTTTTTTTAGTATATATGACAAAAGGATGCTTCTTTTTCTATTATCTAATGAAAAGAAATATAATTTTAATTTCCTAAAATTTATATACTACTTGATTGTAGAAAAAACCCTCAAAGTAGTTTGCAAAAAAAGCTAAAACAATAAAATTATCACTAAAAAATTACAACCATAAAGCATACAAAAATTCAAAACCACTATAGAATTTACTAAAACAAATTAGAACTCATTAAGATTTTCTAAACATCTGGGTAAGCCTCTAACCCTTCTAATAGTCTCTTTTTAAAAAGCAGCTCAAATGTAAGGAGCGCAAGGGAGCACAGGTGCTACAGGGATGGCAATATCCCTTCCACAAAAGTCTGAATTTTTTTTTACCTTACTAGAGAAGCTTATGCCACAGATAACTGGCTGATTTCAAGGCATTCAGGAAAGTCATTGTCCACACTTGTTGGTAAACTTGTTTTTCCTTGGATCTCAAACTACTGAGCAGGTATCTCTCTTAACTGAAGATTTAGATTGTGAATCTCCCCAGGGAACATTCACTTTACTTTCTTAGTTTTCTTGAAAGCAAACACATGGAAAGCATCAAGACGACAGTGGAGGCTCTTTTGGCAAGAGAAATCTGTAGCTTTTGTGGATCTCATGTACATGTATACTAATAATTTTTCCCAACTTCAGAAGCTGTGCCGAGAACTCAGATGGCTTTCTGGGGGGCAATTGCCATGAACAAAAGCCCCTTCCACCCCAGAGGGTTTTCTAACAAAGCTGATTGCCTATGTATCAACTCACCTGCATCTGTGGTTGATTCACAGCAATTTCTATTTACCTAACCATTACAAGTGGTTTTAATTTCAACTGGAGCTCAAGAGTTTCCAAGTGACCCTACAACGTATTATGTGTGGGTTTTTCATTAAAGGTGTGGAATATTTTTCAGGTTCCATGCTGCTTTTTCCAAGAACAACGAAGGACTTCACATGGGATCTTATACAACTACAATGTTATGAGAAGACAACGTAACTATCCTCTGTGCCATTTCATTTACTTTGATTCTAAAATTCACCAGAGTGCATTTTAGATATGGGCAGTGGGCATTTCCTTCATCTGGAGGAAAGTCTGTTTGTGTCTTCAGCCACCTTCAAGGTGACCGTGTATTTCTCCAGATTTTGGTAGGATTCAGGGTCCAGTGGGCTATCCTTAACAGGAGCCTTTTGAACTGATAGCTTAGAGGCTCGACAGTTGGGATACTCCAAGTGTACAGGCCCTGCCCACCTGTCAATTCTGGCCCACAAGTCAGATCCTGATAAGGATTTAGCTGTTGTGGCAAAATGATTCCCCATCCCTGCTCCAGATAGACAGGTATACATACACCACTTCTATGAAAAGTTAGCTGCAGCAGCACGATATGATGATAATTGGAATATCCACTAGACCAAGGACAAGTTTACAGTCGGGAATTCTTTAGCCAGGCTCCTAAGCTTTTTAACAGATGAAAAATAGTGCAATGCTTCTTGGCAACTTGATTTCGGAAAATATTTTGATGTGCTGAAGTCAGAAACACAATTTTTCTCAAGATACATAATATAAGTAACCCAATCCTTACATTGTAAGTATTGTGACAAACCTTACAATAAGGAACAGGGCTTATGCTAGCACTGGAGTCTACGGACGGACCCCTGAGCATATTAATAACAAAGTTGTATTCAGCTGCGATAAAATTACATTGACTCTGCTTAGAGATTGAAAAGTCCTATGGAGAACATAATTTAAAATTGCAAACATAGAATGCACAAGTTCAGTATGCACTATTGGAATCGGGAATTCACATGTCCTTGAAGTCATAATCTTGAACTTTTTTAATATAGATGTACATTTTCAATAACAAAGATAGAACGAAGAGAAACAGATGGACTAGTCCAATATATTGTCAGCAGGGATGGTCACTGACATAACAAACGTTTCTGGAAATATAAAGTTGAATATTACTAGTATTAGTTGTTTTGTTTTGTTTTTTAAACCTACACTGGAGCCCAATAAATAAGCGTAATAAAAAAGGAATCTCTCTTAAGCCCTTAAAGTTTTATTTCTCAGGTGTCTTAATTATGCAATATGCTGAGTTTTCCAGTGTCTGAAGTGCATGGACAAGGTCACAGTCTTTCATGGCTATATTTTGTTGAGCTTTTAATATTCACATAAGTCCTGAAAGGAGATTGGGGAATGAAAACTTAGAATTTCAGAAAGAAAATGTGGGGATTCTGTACATGATAAAAGACTATGGCATGCTGGGCCTTTGATCTGATTGCACATGTCTCTTCTTACACTCTGAGAAACAAGGCAGGAGAGAGGGGAAGCTGCCTTATACTGAGCCAGGCTATTGGTCCATCTAGCTCAGTATGGTTTCCACTGACTGGCAGCAGCTCTCCAGAGTTTCAGGCGGGAGTCTCTCCCAGCCTCCACCTTGGCATTGAATCTGGGACCTTCTGCATGCAAAGCAGATTCTCGGCTGCTGAGCTACAAGCCCTTCACACGACTCGCCCTAGCCCATGATTTCTGGGGTTGGCTGTCCTGTTTTTGCATATACACTGAACCCTTGGATTCAAACCCACATGCAAGATGTGACCATGCTGTATTTACAAACCATTTTGGCATTATATAAATTAATAGACAGTCAAGTTTGGCCATTGTGGCAATCAGAATATTGGATTTTATGCAGCAGGAGTTGTCTTACGTTCTCTGCTTAAGAGTGTGTGGTGAATCTCTTAGAGCAAGTTAGATACTTAAGCTTATCACATATGTTAGGTGAAATGAGGGCTGTTGCTTTGGGGAAAGGGCCATAGCTCAGTGGTAGAACATCTGCTTTGCATGTCCCAGGTTCAATCCCTGGTCTCTCTAGGTATGGCTGGGAAAGATTCCCTGCCTGAAAGCCTCTGCCGGTCAGTGTTGACAATACTGAGCTATGGTCTGACTCAGGCTAAGGCAGCTTCCTTTCCCCCTCCCCTATATTACAAGTTGTTCTTTGAACACGGTACATTTACTGTTTAGATTTCCATAGCAAATGCTGCATTTCTACATCTCTCACTTGAACCTACTGAAAACAGGAGGGATGGTGTGTGTGTGTGTGTGTGTGTGTGTGTGTGTGTGTGTAGTTGCTTGTTTCTTTTGCCTTTAGCAAAAGTACATCACATGCAGTTTGAATTACGTTTCCAATGATATTTTGTAAGCTAATGGTTTTTTTGGCTGACCTGCTGACTTGAATACAAACGCTCCAAATGTTGGCTGTGCAGATTTGATAGAAGAGCTCGTGCCTTCAGAGCAACACTTTAATTTAAACCAGAAATATATGTATTTAACTTTGCTAACATGCACTCCTTAAGCAACATGCTCAAAGTTGATCTAGTAACAGAGTTTATCTGTAGGAGGGGCTGGAACAGGAGGGATCTCTTCCCCCACGGGGACAATTGGGAGAAATATTGTTGGTGTGGTTTGCAAGTGCAGCTGTTGCAAGACAGAATTGTTAAGGGGCGGGGTGGGGGGTTGTGATGGTGGTTCCTGTTGAGACACTGTGGGAGGACTTTAGGGGTGGTTTTGTGTGTGTGTTTAAACCACAGTGTACAGAATAGTTAGTGCTGACATATGGTAATGTATATACTAAACAGAGGGGAACTCTGCTAGAGAAACACGGGGAAGGGTCAAGGGAAAGAAGCTGGGGAGGAATCAGATTGCCTTGAGATTGAACAGTTTTTATGTGGGGTATTGTTTTGGAAAGGGAAAGGATTTAATGAGCTTAGGTGGGAGGTTTGGTAGCGAAACAGGCAGGAGAGAGGAGGAAAGCCAGTTGGTTCTAGATTTTGGTCTCTAATCTAACCATATGCTGCAAAATGATTTTCAGGGTGGCTGCTGAACCTCTATCACAGGGATGGGGAAACCTCAAGCCTGTGGAATGACCCACCAAGTTTTCACCAAGTGGAAATAAGCATCATTTTGTTGTAGAAAAACAAATTGGCTGTACAGATCTGCCTGTCTCCCTTCCAAGTGGTAAAGCAGATTGTCAGAATCCAAACACAAAACTAAGCTCTAACAAGAGTATCATTGCACATACACACCCAAAAACCCATGACTTCAGCCTTCTTTCAAAGGCAGAATTCCTTACCTGCCCTTTACCAATCAATTATTGCAATGATTATCAACAACATGAATGACATGTGTGGGATATTTGGCAGGCTAAAGAACAAAGCAAGTTCATACTCAAATGTAGAGTGCTAAACGTCTTCTAGTTATGATTGTGGGGCATAAAAGTTATTCACACACTTGGCCACTGTTATGTAGCACTCCTCTGCACTAAATTGCTTTCCAAAATATAGCATGCCAACTAGCTAACATACAGTACATGCTTTAGTACAAAGGTAAACAAACAATGCAATTATTACTTTTGTTTCACTGAGATTTTTATTTATTAAACAAAATCTTTAAAGCAGATTACCATCATACATTGCAAAATAACATTGTAATGCTTTCACCTGAATGCTTGGGAGTACACACAATTTCACTTGAGCTGGGCGCCACTGAACAGGAGAAATGAGCAGCTGCCATAGACCCATTGGCCATGGATTTTAAGAAAAATTCAAACAACAGCATGGGCAACCACTCATTTAATACAGTTATAGACTGCTTTAAATATATTTTAAAATCTGTAAGTAGTTTACTTGAAACTATGGGCCAGACCACTTATAAGCAGCAACTCCCCACAGTTCCACCAACATATAATTTACAAGGTCCTTAACAACTTGAGTCCAGGATACTTCAAGGGGCCACCTGATCACTGAAGTCTTCAAGGGATCACTGATGGTGGTCCTGCATGGCTCAGATCCACTAGGAATTGTGTTCAGCATTCTTGGCCCAATATTGTGGAATTCCCTTCCAGTTGATGTCGGACAGACTCTCTTAGTCTTGAACTCCTGACTCTTACGGAAGACTTTATTCCAACAGGCTATTTAATTCTGATTTTATGTAGTTTTAACTTGGCATTAGTCTTATTGTATTGGGTCTCCTGTTCACCATGTGGACATGACGATAATTATTTTATTCCAGCAACTTGCATAATGCTTAAACTTTTTATAGTGCATGCAGACAAGGTTTAAGTCACTGGAACCACAAAAAGGAGCCTCATTTATTTCTGAGCATTCCTGAGGGCCACATTCCTTTCTGGGGAACTTTCCAGGGGCCATGTGCCAAAGGTGAGCAGAGCAAGGAATATTCATTTTACCAGTACGTAGGCTGGTTTCTACACGAACTCCCACACGCCCCTCTATCCAGGCAACAAGAGGTATTATCAAAGTTCAAGGACATATTCCAGCCAGGTTAAAACACTGAAGAGAAATATGAAGCAGAACCAATAGAAGCTATGGCTGGAAAGAGTCCTGACAGCCAGACAGAGCTCTGCACTTGGCCCTTACATCTGGTGTTCCCCACCCCTTGCACAGTAGGGTTCCACTCAAGTCAGTATGTATGTACACACACATAGCTCAGAATGAGTCTCTGAAGAGTTTTCTAGGACTATACACTCCTATCACCAAAGACATTTTGCTGCTTAACACTCCACTGGCCTGCTACACCATCTTTTCCCTTCATCTACCCTCCCATGGTGCCACCTAAGGCAGGTTGCTCAGAAGCAAGACTAGCCCTGGCACTTCCTCCTTTCCTGAAAGTATTCCTCTGGCCTTCCCTTTGCATACAGTTAAATGACCAAAAAGTGAAGACAGGAACAAAAGAGTGACTAAGGCAGTGTGATGGTACTGAGACCTACTCTGTAAACCTAGAAAACACTAGCTCTGCAGGATTCCTGCATATCTCTGCTTCACATGGAGGAAAGCAAGCCTGCAAAAGGATGCTTTTTGGTTTGCGGCAAACTATACTTTTCCCACAAGCTCTAAAGTACTTTTGCAACTTTTAAGAATGTTTGCTTTTTGGTAAGGCATGGAATGAATATTGGTGCATTATTTTATTTTATTTTATTTAAAAAAAATACAAGGCAGGGGATATTTGGGAAGGGCTAGGCCTATAGGCCGATAAAGGGTTTTATCCAGCTAAGACATCCCATTAGCACAAGGACTTCCATCTGAACAACAGGACTTCTTCCAACTCATTTCCCTGTTTATCCCTCTAATGATCTGCTACAGAGTAAGGGAGGGGAGAACCCAGAACAGATTGTGGGGCACAAGTCCTTGCACTAACGTGACAACTTTGCTAGATCAAACTTCGTGTTCAATTTGATATTAGTAATACAGATTGCAAGAGAGGTGGGTAAAAGAACCTACTGCAACAGCTCTCAGGGCCTTATGTCAGCCTTCACCAAAAGGGTTGTGATGAACCTATGGACCACCCTCCTCCTAATCTCTGGTTCAAGCCCCCTAAGACATCTTTACCAGGGAGTTTGGCTCTGCCTGTCATTTAAGCTGCCAAGAAGTTCGTGTATACAAGCTCCCTCAACCCAACTTCCCACGCTCACATTGTTTCATTCTGGCGGCTTTTGCAAATCTGGAGGTGCATAGCGTGAGAGCATTGCTAATTTACCCTATGGGAAGTTGTGTTTTTTCTCCCCTGACTACTCAGTTTGCCTAAATTATGACCAAGTGTGACATACATGTAACAGCAAGAGGGATTAGTTGATGCTGGTTGGCCAGGAACCAGAATAATGAACTCTGAATGGAAATATATGATGAAAGTCAGACCAAATCTAACTTCTCTACGTGAAATCTGAAGTCTCAGTTGGTTACCCATGCACACTTCATTGCACGACTATAGAGAAAGGCAGGGTAAAATAATGGTATGCAGCAACCACAGAACATTTCTAAAACATGGGATGGAATGAGAGAAATGTGCTCTTAAGACCAGGTTCTAAATCAATACTTGCTTGCAAGGTTACTTACAAGCCATTATAGCATCTGTAATTATTAGAACCAGATCTATTGGACTAAAACTGCAAATCATTTTCTAGGAATGGGTGGTCTCTGGGTACCATTACAAACATACTTTCTTACAAAACTTGCTAAAGCAGTGTGATAGCATCTAATAGTTTGAAAAACACTTGTTACGCATGCTTCTAACAACTAATCATTTCCTCTTTTTTTTAAGGAATAAATTTAGGCATTTTCCAGCATTTTTGTTCCTGCACATGAGCCCTGTTGAAGCTGTACTCTCAAAAGTCAGATTATACTCTGACAACTACATGCAAAGGCTGCTTATTCCACTCAATTATGGGATCATGAGTATCAAACTTAAAAAAGGAATCATGCTGAAAGACAGCAAACTTATGTATTTCAGAATACATGCAGATATTTAGGTATCACAGTATTTACCCTTTGCACTGTTTTTAAAGTTTTTTTCATGTTTTATTGCTTAAAAATTGTACAGACGTTTTATAAAATTGTGGCACATGTTTTCATTTTTTTAAAAAAGGGTTTTTGAGGACTGGGAGAATCAAAGTACCTAGAAGTACAATCTCCATGATGTCCTCAGTTTTGTTTCTTTTTAAAGAACCACTAAGCCGGAAGAAGTCAAATCCAAGATGGCTACCTTACATGGATGGGTTTTAGGCCAGCAACTAGTTGCATCAGAGGGAAGTGGCAAGCCATTGCTCTGCCAGATTTCAGGTGACTTTCTTCTTCCATTGCAGCCTTGTATGACACAACCCACATTGTCCAGAGGGCTGGGAGGATCCTGAATAATCTTTTTGGTGATGCATGAGATTCAGAGAGAGAACAGAAAGAGGAAGGTTGGCTGCCCAAGCTGCTCTTGGCTCAGACAACCACTGGATGCCATTCAACATTTGTGAAAATTCAGCAAGTACAACCAATACACACAAAGGAAGTCTCAAAAATAGTGTGTGTCCAAGCTTCACAGTTGCAACACTTACAAAATTTATACTGAAACTTACTCTCCTTGGAAGTAATTTTAGCACAGCTGTTGTTTTACGTAGGGCGCCATTATACAGTTACGATCAGAGGAATAAAGCATCTGCTGCATGACTTCCAGTTGGCTGCAACTGCTCAGATGCTGCAAGCTGCTCGGGCCAAGGCCTACCTTTGCTTTGAAACATTTGCACACAAAGAGTGTCCTAAATATGAGAACTTACCACCAATGAAGGTTGCTTTGAAAGTGCTCCAGGAGGTTGTAGTAGTATGGAGTATAGCTCCTGCTGTAGAAGCTGAAGCAATTCTTTCCTTAGCACTACCACTGATCCAGCACAAGAAGCTGAATCCTCACCAAGAGGCAGGGAAGAGAGCAAGCCACTCTGGCTTGCTGCAATTTCCAGCAGCTTCTTCTAGTCATTGAAGAACTGACATGAGCACATATATGACTGTGCTCTCCCACTTTCACATACTAAAACAAAGGGTAAGAGCTGTTTCAAAAGTGCTCCAGAATTCAAACTTTGAAATCTGCAGATTTGAAATGCTCATAATCATGGTGGAAAAGACCCATTTCCAAATTCAGTTCAGTAATAGTTAAAACACTGCAATGTGTAGAAATTTACACTGAAAATGTAAATCTGCTATGGAGGGTTCTCAACCTTCTGGAGCAGATATATGGTGCTTAGGCAGGAGGAATTGCTGGAGGGGGGGGGAGAATTCCTCCATGATTCGCTTATGGAAGACTTAGCTGTCAATGTACTGACATCCTCATAATTGTGAAGCAAGAAGCACAAGTGGTTTTAGATGGTTCATGCATGGTTAGGAGGAGACATCTTAGGAGAGGCTTTTCCTCTTCAGTGATGCCAAGGGTCCTAAAAGAATGAAGCCCTAGGTAGTATCTAGCTTGTCTATTGGCAAACATGGCTCAGTGTACCACAGGCACTGACACTTTCACCTGTCATCTTTAGGTTTTGGAAAACCAAAAATGTACAATTTGCCACAGCAAATATACACAGCACCAAGACAAGAGTGATTGGAGGCTACTAGTTTCAGTCACATTGTTCACATAAACAAGTGTATATATCTCCCCCTTGACTAGATCAGGGTGGTTGTATTTAAATATGATGTATGTAAGCCTCTAATCTTTCACAGTAAGAAGAGACATGGATGTACGTACATGTACCTATATGCATGAAACTGTAACAAAGTTCAAGCTTTTGCACTCGGGCTGTTTAAAGACTGCCCTGGCCTTTTTAACATAGTACACAAGACATTGTGGAAATTGTGTAGCATGAAATATATTTTGTAAGAATCCAAACCAACAGGGTGAAATGAACAAAACATATTAAAGTAGCCACAGTTAGCTGTTCTCTAGGTTATAAAGGGTATCATTGACATTTCAATACCATTTATAGTTAAGTAACTTCATGTCGGATGTCACATCTACCAGTTCAGAGAAGGCTGCCAATTCATTAAATATTTATGTACTTAGAGCACTTACTGTGTCTTTCCTTACAAGTTCAACTAATAGAATCAGGCTGTCCATTGTAAAATACTCAAGATTATACCATTAACGCAATAATATGTTTGCTAGTCATGCTACAACAGAAGGTTTTATTTAGGTCATTTAGAGAATTCTGGCAACTGAACTTTTGCCAGCTCATGGACATAATCTTCAAAGTATAGGCTGCATGTAACTCAAATACAAGTAATACTTTAATAGCAATAACTTACAGATACAAACTAATGATGAACTACAATTTCACAAAGAATTGTAAACATTTTGCACAACTGTCAGTCCTGTCTTTTAGCAAAGTGCTCTTTTGATGATAAATAAATTAAACAAACACATAGCTAGAATGGACTACTTCCAGACAATACAAAAAAAAGGTGTTTCTCTTTAATAAGTCTTGTAAACATATTTATGGAGAAAGCCATAAAAGTGTCTTGCAGGCCAACTATACTTACATACCTGGGCAACAAAATCGTCTTCAAAATGCTTTGGATGTCATTTAAAGTTTAAACTGAATACAAGTACAGTGGGTATCTCAGGGGTACCTCTTTAGTCTCATGTCCCTGAAATAAATGAGTTAACTGTGACTTATCGGCAGTTGTGTCATTGAATGGGGTAGCAAAGGCTGGAGTCCAAGAGCAGAAGGTGAATGAGCTACAAAAATAGAAAGATTTGCTGGTCAGCCTAACTAGAAGTATAAAAAAATATTACTTGTGAGTACAAACCCAACTGCACTGATATGGCTGGGATACCAGCAAGCAGCACCCATTTCACCAGCTGGTACTAGCGCTCATTTCTAGAATGACAGTGCCCCCCCATGTCTTTATACCCTGGGCAGTGCCTGTTACCAGATGAACTCTTTTATACATACAACTTTGCAGTTTGTGAGGAAGGTATCTTATTACAAAAATGCCTAATCCCACTGAATACAGTTCAAAACTATGCATAAAATGGGCCCATTGCAGCAAAACGACAACAAAATTGTGTGGTATCTTAAAGAGCCACAAGTTTCATTACGGCACAAGCTATTGTGAACTACAATACTTTTCAGATGCATCTGCAGCTCCCTAAAGCTTACGGCTTGCTAAAGATTTCATAGCATTTAAGATGTCATGAGGCTTGCTTTATTATAATATGAAGCCCTTTACAATAAAGCCTTATTTGAAAGATGAAAGCTATTTAAACTCTGTCTAATTAGGCCTTCTTCCTTTCGATTTAAGGAAAAGTTTCTAGCTTGACATAAACCTTTTGTGTATGCAGGATAACAGAATTGTGGTGAACTTTAAGTGCTATATAACGAGTATTTTTCCCCCATAAAGTTTTGAATACAGCATTCCCGTACACAAGTCCATAAGAACATGCATTAAAAAAAAAAAAAAGAATTGTGAACATTTTTAAATGTAAAAAGGTGAGCATGAAAATGTAATTTGGGGAGGAAAGATCTGTGGGTCATTATTCAGAGATCCTCTGCTACAATAAAGAGCCCGAGATATTATCAGTTTCAAAGGCATGGTCAAAAAAAAAAAAAAAAAAAAAGCCGTAACACGCAAAAGGCCTAAGCCTATCACTTATTTCCCCAAACTTATTTCCCCAAACTAGGGACCAGAACTTGCCAAACAAAACAAAAAAGGTATGGTGTACCTCTGCACACACGGAAGCAAAACCAACAGCTTTGACATCCCGACTTATGGGCTATATGCTATCATGAGCACAGAGAATATATGGAGAGTTTTTGCTTGCTTTCCGAGCAAAATATTTTTTATCAACCTCTCTCTGCAGCAGAGTACTAGGGACAAAACCTGAAAAGCTAGAATGTATTTGTCATCTAACAAATTTCTATCCTGCCTTTTAGAAAAAGTCTCACAAGGTGGCAAACAATATAAACAATAAAATATACAAAATATTCCAATCAAACACAGAAAAACAGTACAAGAATTTCCCAAGAATACCAGACACAAGAATGAGTATGTCTTTTTTTGGCTGCCTGTGGGTTGCATGGTGCCCAACCCTGAGCAAAAGGGTGCATTTCACATTTTCTTCTCTCAAGTCTATGAAGTAATTATCGCATGCTACTGTACCTACCATCCATGAAATTATGCAGAGCATTTAGCATTGTCGCATCCTGGGGTACATAGGCCGAGTAGCCCATTTCTTCTAACATTGGTGGAGAAAGCCTGGAAGGCTGGACTGTTGTAATAGGAGTAGACGAAGAGTGATTGGGGCTAACGTGTTTCTTGTGGCGTGCTCTGCAGTTTTGAAACCACACCTAGGCACAAAATGGAAAGACACAAAAAGATGCACATCGTATTCGTTATCTGGCATTTAACTACATCAAAGAAACAAAGTATTTAAAACCATTGAGGGCCTCTTCCATATAAATGCCAGTGCAACTTTTTCCCTGTGTGTGCTCTTTACTGAGGCCAGGTAGACCCAAATTAAAAATAAGATACATCAAACTTTAGTACAACCAACAAGTTGGGGGAGCTTCTAACATGGGCTCCTGGTGTCAGTGTTCACCACGGGTCACTAATCACTCACATTGCTGCTGGCACATGCAAGACAACCCTAAATTATGTTCCTTCAGCAATGTGAAAGTATGTGATGGAAGACATTAGATGTGCATTTTCTTCCTAAAGAAACAACAAAACAAAAAAACAAAATCAATGCTTCAGGACTGCTGTAAAAGACATCACACAAGGTCTACTCTAGCTAAGGAATACTGATCAATAGAAAAACTGTTCTTTGGAGCTTTATGCTGCTGAGAAGCTCTGCTCACAGTACTTGTGAAGTAACTGCAGTACAGTTACCTGTATCACACGCCTGCTCAAGCCTGTTCTTTCTGCCAGTTTTTGGAGTGTTTGTGCATCTGGATTGTTGTCCTGAGCAAACTGTGCTTGCATTACCTGGAAAATGCAAGAAGTATTTTTTTATTTTTAAACTGTAATTTTTTTTAATGTACTAGCCAGACTGCATAAGTAAACAAGATGCAGTCATATAGCTCCAACCTCCAACAGCAGTTTTGAGGAGTGCATTGTCCACATAAAAGACTTCTAAACCACATCAAGGCAGGCTAAGCTAACCCAGTGACCAGATTAGCTCCAGCACTAGAATACAACATTACGTGAAAGAAAGAAAAAAATCAAAGCAAGATTCCAGCTCATTTGTTACTGAGAGCTGGTTTCATGTGACGACATCATCATTATTCAATCAGATCATATCCATTTTATGTGACACTTGTATTACAAAAATGCACCTTCATGTGGCAAGAACTAGTTGTTACCCTATCAGGGCCTCCTTTACAAAATGTTTGCAAATATGAACAATGTTAGTATGAAACAGAACACGAAAGAAATTAGAAATGGCTATACTAATTTTTGCAAAGGCAAGGCGCATTAAGGCACATTCACAGCACATATACACCACAGGGCATGGTTAAACATAACCTCCTGGTGAAGTTACCATGCCCAAAAGTGTACTGTGTGAATCCTACTGTGAAATGATTTTTGAAAATTAGCTTTTACTCTTCCCTACTTCTTTCAGGAGCTTATTCAAGTTGAAAGTGGATTTTTGATTAGTGTATATTATTGTTAATTTGATCTCTAGTTCTGCACTGATAGTTCAGGAACGCATAGTATAGTTCTGCACTGATAGTTCAGGAACTATAGTATGCCATAAGCCTTTTCTGATGAACATTGTAAAAGAGATAAAGGGCCATTACTTTACATTTTTTGAATGAAAACCTCATGGCCATTTTGGTGTGGAAGGATTGAAGTTTAATTGAGTCAAGATACTTCTACACCTAGCTGTAAACTACTGGAGTTACTGATGGCTGGGTAGACAAGTCAACTGAATATTCAGTTGTTGATATCAGTACCCCAAAGTTATGACTTATATAAACTCAAATGGTCAATATTGTAACTGGACTTCCCCTTCCTTTCCTTCCCTGTGTCCCAAAATCTGCTCCAGAGAGTTGGGGGACACTACAATTATTTGAGGTGGTGCAGAGAGCTACAGGGTGAGTGAAAAAAGGGAAGCCTGTTATAAGAACAGAAATCTGTTGCACAATGGGATGAACATCACTAGATGCAACAAAATGGGCTGAACCCTACATGAGTGAATTTTCATGCATAAAATATTCCTACTCCTATAAAGGGCAAAGAAATGAGATTCTTGTCAATTCCATTAACCACTGCAGTCCTTTGAGAAAATTGCCAAATAATAACTCCAAATTAAAAAGTATTACATGTGTTTAAGGCAATTAATTGTTTGCTACCTAAATATTATTTGGTATTTTTAGATGTGGAAAAAAGGAGGTGCTGTTTACAACTTTAAAAGTAGAAGACCTAAACCATGGGTAGGCAAACTAAGGCCAGGGGGCCAGATCCGGCCCGTGGACGGTCCTGGAATCAGCATGTTTTTACATGAGTAGAATGTGTCCTTTTATTTAAAATGCATCTCTGGGTTATTTGTGGAGCATAGGAATTCATTCTCCCCCCCCCAATATAGTCCAGCCCCCCACAAGGTCTGAGGGACAGTGGACCGGCCCCCTGCTGAAAAAGTTTGCTGACCCCTGAACTAGACTCAGTGCATAAATAGTTTTATGGCTCAGATCAAAACACCTGTTTATGCACACGCAAGTGCTTTCCTGAATCTGCTGAAGCGAACCTATGTCGTATCGCCTGAGCAAAACTTCAAATACTGCGTCTGAAGCTCCTGTGGTATTATTTAACAGATGCTGGTAGAGGTGAGGAAAAGCTGTTTTGAGGGCTAAAAGCTCTGCTGTACATATGGAGCTTCCTGTGTATCCATTGCACTACCTGTTGCAACATTAAGGCTGCTGTCTTATGCCTGTTTACATGTCAGTAAGCCTCACAGAACTCAGTGGGCTTACATCTAAGTGGACATGTCTAGGACTATATGGAAGGCAATTTTAACATTCTGAACAGACAGGCCATTGCTTCTCACCTAAAAACTTAAACAGCCACTTTTATATACACATAATAATGTGTATGTTAGGATCCAAAACTAGGTTATTTCCCACATATGTAAGTAATACCAGAAATACCAGTACACCAGAAATAAATATTTTGAATAGGAACTGAAAACTTTTATGTCAGCAAACTTTAGATTAATTTCCCCCTTTTTCTGTTCAATTTTTGCTTTCTAATTGTTTTTTATCAATAGAAATGTACCTAATCCTGTTTTATTAGACTGCTTTTAATTTTAAGAGATTGTAAAGCAATGTGGAAGTTGGCATTTTGCCTTAAAAGGGGCAACTTAAGATTCAATGCGCATAGGATTTATTTATGCTTATATGGCAGCAAAGGTACTAAGCTACTGAACAAGAATGAATTATAAAGCAGAAAGTGGAAGTAGGCAGGTGCTAGAGTGGTTGTGATAAGGAACTGCAAGTTTATCTACCACAGAACAAAAGTAGTTAACGGAACTCAGGGGTAGCATAGGAGATTCCCCCCCCCACGGAGCACAAAGATATCAGTTTTGCAAAGTTCATACTGACCCCACCATTGCTAAGCTTCAGCCTCTGCTTATCTGAACTTGACAGTGATGCCTGTGCTGAAGAGCCATGGTTTTGATTGCCACTTGGGTTTGGCAGCTATGGTGAAATGCAAGACACTGAAAATATCTGTTTCCTGTAAAGTTATATTCTGCACATTTTCTAGGACTTCTCTTCATGTTGCACAGAACTGAAACTATTTAGTCTCCTATTATAATTATGTGTAGTGATGGAAATGTCTGGTTTAATGAATTTCATCAAGTAGTCAAAACAGATCAGCATTTACATTTCCACTTTACAGAATTACCAGCTGCCTTCTGGGAAACAGAAATGCTGAAGAGTAACTATTTCACATGGAACAACAGCTAACACTTGCAAGAATATTCCAGAAACATGCTGTGCCTTTGACACCAGGAGAAATATCTGCAGTGGAGAGAATTTCTTCATAACCAGCTAAATTTAATATAATTATTAAGTGATGCAGAGCATAAAGTCCTTATCTTTCCCCCTCCCACCCCACACCAACAACCCACAGCTGTATTTCGTTAGAGGCATTGTACCATGCCAGGGCTCTACCTGAAGCTGATCTGCTGTGAAACTGGTCCGCGCCCTTTTTGCTGGTTTTGGGTGATTAATGTCTTGTTCTGTTAGCAATGCACCTTCCATACTGATACCATTACCTGAAATTAAAAAGAAGACAAAGTCGAAGTTTTGACAGTACCAACACCAGTCATTAGTTACAGACGTTATGCTAAAATAGACTTCTTGTATTAAGGATATACCTGAATATGGAATTATCAATTTTTCATTATTTTGCAACTCTACATAATTATCTTGAGTTTGTACCAGATTTGGTATTCTATTTTTTAAGCATGTTTCAGATCAGGGTCCTGGCTGCAAGCGCAGGCCTTCATTTTTATTTTGGGCGGGGGAGAGGTGTAGGAAGAGAATCCATGAACCACCAAACAGGAATATGACATGGCCTTGATTAAAAACCAGTTTTATTCTGAATCGAGTTGAGAGAAATAATGCTAAATGCTATGGACATAAAAAAAAAAAATCAAGCTCCTTATAGTTCTTGTCAAGGGCTAAATTCAGATCATTTAAACTACAATCCAAATCCCAAGTGGGGAGCAGTAGAGCTTAAAAGGAGAAGCAGAGTCACCAGCAAAGCCTTGCCATTCACACTGGCTGGTGTGGAATGGGAAGAGGGAGCATGAAAGTTGCTATGGCAGAGCTGGTGCATCAATTGAGCCATCATGTGATGGTAGTGGAGTTGGCTCAGGGTCCAGCAGATCCAGGGTGAACCCAGCCCTTCCCCAACCCAGTAACACTCCATTATGGAGCTCTCCACAGTCTGCCACCAACAGAGATCTTGCTGCTGGCCCCTTCCTCCAACTAGCACATTGAGTGGGAGGGATGGTTCTGAGGAGAGTATGGGAAAACGATAGACAATCCAACTCCCACCCCCAAAACCGGTCACAGAGGGGGTTTGAATTACAGTGTAACTCTATCCGCCCAATGAGAAATGTTTACTACACCACTTCCTCGCAACTGTGGATCAAATGGAACTACATTGCTTGGGAAGGACAAACATGTACAGTGGTACCTCTGGTTACGTACTTAATTCGTTCTGGAGGTCCGTTCTTAACCTGAAACTGTTCTTAACCTGAAGCACCACTTTAGCTAATGGGGCCTCCTGCTGCTGCCGCGCTGCCACTGCACAATTTCTGTTCTCATCCTGAAGCAAAGTTCTTAACCTGAGGTAATATTTCTGGGTTAGTGGAGTCTGTAACCTGAAGCATATTTAACCTGAAGCGTATGTAACCCGAGGTACCACTGTAATGGACTTGGGATACCATGCTTTGAAAAATCTGCAAACTTCAGGAGCAACAGTGGTGCCTCCCCTTTTTTTAATGAAGTGCAAACATAGCACCACTAGCATCCACCTACAAGCAATTATGGCAATCTGAAGTGGCCTGTGTGGCATGGAGAATTTTACTTTGCCAATGCCACAGATTAAAAACACTGGAGGAAAGCAGAGGAGAGATAAAATGCTTCTTAGAACAAGAGTGAAAACTACAGGTGACCAACTCCTCATGCAATTGCATGCATGCTACATTTATACATTAGTTACAGAGAAAATGATCAAGTTAATCTGGTTTCCAGAACCTACTGGGGTGTGTGTGTGTTTTTCCCTCCACATGAAACAAACAAACAAAAAAAGGAATACAGCCTAGGGACCTAACATCAAGAAGGAGAGTTACCATTTTCAACTTCTCGTTTCAGATTATCCAACATGCAGTCATAATGTACCCTACAGAGGACTTTCTCTTCCACCAAAGCAAACTCCTCCCCTGTGGAAAGCTGCCTTTTGCAGGAGAAGCAGGCAAAGCATGCCAGGTGATACACATTTCCCTTAGCTCTTCGGACCCAGTCAGTGGAATGGATATGCCTGCCGCAGCGAGAACAACGAGTTCCATACCGTCTGTAACAAAAGAAGGGAAGAGAAAATAGCAGCCATTCATCATACAACTGCCACTCAAGTTAAATTATGAAGCTACATTACGGGTATTATGAAGTTCATCATAAATGCTACTAGTCTCATTGAAAGCTGGGATTTGCTTAAGTTCCACTCAACTGCTTCAGAAAAAAAGGAGGATTGCCTGACTTTGCAATTAGTGTTTGAACTTTTGAGATGACGTTCCCTTATGTATTCTTGTGGGAACAGAGATCTCATAAGGACAAGTCATACCGCTTTGAGGCAAGTCAGCCCAGGAGCCCTGTTATGTCATACACATGGTGTTACGCGAGATTATATCTTGATGCAGCAGGGGTATCTTTTTAAAAAATTGTGTTTAATACTTGCTATCCAAGTCAGAAAGGTGTTGAGTCAGGCAGTACCCTACACCTTTTTATTCTATAGCTTTCTTTTAAAAAGGTATAGGATATTCCTCCTTACTCCATACATATATTACCACTCTGTGTCCGGGAGATGATAATTTATTACCATTAAGAAAAATAGGAGGGCAACTAATGTTTAATACACAAAACTTTGTGCAATAAAAAGCCCAGCACAAAAGCAGCAATAAAACTACAAAATAAGTGCATCATAACTCAGAAGGAACAGTCCATATAGCTAGGCAACACCATGGAAAGTTTTTTCAGCAGTCGGCTTAGACAAGTAACCAAAAGAATGTGATATTCTTGTGAAGTGGATAGATACCTCTGGGCTAAGTTCTAAGAGTCAGTAGAACCATCAAGGCCTACTTTGCTCCATCAAACTCAACTATGAAAAAAAAAACAGAGGGAAGCCATAGTAGCGTTTCCCCTCTTTAGCTCAGGCAATGGAGGAAAATATGCAGAGAACAGCTGCTCTTTCAGGTACAAAGAGCCTAGGCCAGAGGTCGGCAATGTGCGGCCCACACTGGCTGTTTAACTGGCCCACGATCCACCCCAGAACTGAGCTGCCCTCTTGGCGAGTCCTGGAGCACTGTGCTAAACCAGCGTAGCGCGGTGTGGGGACTCACTTCTGCAGCACCGGAAATCATGTCTGCGCACACGCAGATGCCGGAAATCGCAGGCGAGAACCCAGCCCATGGAGGGTTCTCTGAAGGACTGATCCAGCCCAGGCAAGGTAAACCGACCCCTGGCCTAGGCCATTTAGGGCATTAAAGAGGTAAAAAGCGGGGGGGATGGGACGTTTGCAATACAGGCTGCATTCACATGGGGGTTCATTCCATTTTAATGACTATTAAGTTCCATATTATATTTGCATTTTCACACATAAGCCGCTTATGGAACTATGGTGGAAAATAGTGCAAGCTGTGTGCTCATTTCTGCGTTATTGGCTTTTGGGGGCAGGGGGACGATCTGTTTATAAAAAAAACATGGAAATGAGGACACTATACTCCACTATAGTTCCAGTTGTGTGAAAGCTAAATAAATAGTAGTAGTAGTAGTAATAATAATAATAATAATAATAATAATAATAATAATAATAATAAATTATTTATACCCTGCGTTTCCCCAGCCACTCTGGGTGGCTCCCAAGAGATTAAAAACAGAATAAAATATCAAACATTAAAAGCTTCCCTAAACAGGGCTGCTTTCAGATAAAAGTCAGATAGTTGTTTATTTCCTCGACATCTGATGGGAAGGCGTTCCACAGGGTGGGCACCACCACTGAGAAGGCCCTCAAATGTAATTTGGAAATTACCGCATTTTTCGCCCTACAGGATGCACTTTTCCCCCTCCAAAAATGAAGGGGAAATGTGTGTGTGTCCTATGGGGCGAATGCAGGCTTTCGCTGAAGCCTGGAGAGCGAGAGGGGTCGGTGCGCACCGACCCCTCTCGTTCTCCAGGCTTCAGGAAGCTATCCGCAAGCCTTGGGAGCCCGCGGGAGTTCCCGCCGGGCTCCCTAGGCTTGTGGATAGCAGCCTGTTCTGGGGGCTGGGGTTGGGGGAAGCTTGGGCTTCCACCGTCCCAGCCCCGTGTCTGGGGGGAAATAATTTTTTTTATTTCCCCCCCCAAAAAAACTAGGTGCGCCCTATAGGGCGAAAAATACGGTAACAGTTAGGTGAATGTTGTGAAAGCAGACAGCAGAATTCTGCACCAAATGAATCCCCAAGTAGAGTGCATTGCAGTAATCCAAATGAATTGTTAGTAAAGCATTATAATGGCAGGAGTCTGACTAGAGCCATTTTACTACAATATTTTTCTGCTGTTTAGACACTATTCCCCCTCCATCGTTGGCACTGAAACAGAAGGACAAATGAGCTGAGAATGGGAAGATTTTGAGAATTAATTCTATTACTCTCACCAGTGTACAAAACAATGTCAAAAAATCAGTGCAAGTGAGCACTTGGTGTATTTCTGAAGAGCACCTCCCAGTTTCACATCTGTAGATTTCATGGATCTGATAGTCAGTTTTAAAAACTGTTTCCAAGTTCTTTCTCCTGACTTTTCAACAGACATATTAGGTGTTATTCAGGATGAAAGGCCAGGTACTTTTATTACAGTCAGAAACCCCAAGCACTTTAGATAACAAAGGGTGAGTTTCTCCTTACACCTTCAATGGCAGTAGCTTACTCTACCAGCAAAGTATTTCCATGTTTTATCTTGGTCTGCAAAGAAGAAACGGGAGTAGTTTACTCCCCAAAGTGTTGGCATGCAACAGAAATACTTTCCTTCTGGAGGAAACAATTGCAGTTTGCGAGAGTAGATGGAAACAGGAAGATGGCAGCAGGGCTTAATCGAAAACATTTTTTGAAGTTATAATATTGAGATTGATTTCATCAGATTGCAAGTAATTCCAGATAACTACACTCTTCCAGCCATGCTCTATCCCAGACCACCCCATGACACTGTTTGTTGGTGCGTGCATATCTATCTATCTATCTATCTATCTAACAGATCTTCTGCAGCAATTCTTTCAATCAGGATATATGCAAGTGACATTAAGCACTTTGTTAGCTCAATGGGAGAAATAGGCTACAATCCTTTAATTGAGTTCCATTTAAAAGTGAGTTCCATTTAAAATACATAGGATATGCATAAGATTCTGCTGTTAGATGGACTGGAAAATACTCAGCTTTGAGTATGGTCCAGCCTGTGGTCCGCTTCTTGTATACCTACTTTGAGTTATGCAATCCTTAAATTAAGAAGGGGAACTGTTCCTAAAAAGATTTATTTGGTTTCCCAATTTCTGGCATGAATGCTGCAGGTTTTGCTTGTTTTGTGAAGGGCCATATTTTTTCAGATTTTTTAAATAACTAAAAATAAACATTTTTCAATTAAAAAAAAATTAAGAGGACGACAAGATGGAGAGGGAATGGTTCAAGAGCAGCTACCCAGAAAGTAGCCTAATAATGGCTACCAAATGACACTAAAGCAGGGATGGGGAACCTGTGTCCTTTTTGG
The DNA here is from genome assembly GCF_964270895.1 of Podarcis filfolensis. Taxonomy (NCBI): domain Eukaryota; kingdom Metazoa; phylum Chordata; class Lepidosauria; order Squamata; family Lacertidae; genus Podarcis; species Podarcis filfolensis. The sequence continues at coordinate 35,198,700 of NC_139609.1, forward strand.
GTATCGTTGGGCTCAACTTCCAACAGTTTTTGCCAGCTCAGCCAATAGTGTGTTTCAGTCATGAGCACTGCTGTGCAAATAAGCCCTCTTTGTACTAGGATGTGTCCATGCACATAAAACACAAAAATTCATGGGTCTACTGTCATAATCTTAGTATTTTGTAATTACAAGATACCACCTGCCCTATAAGAGGAAAGAAGAGCGATGGAGGGAGGCAAACAACATCAGGTCGTGCTCCAGTTGACTGACCCCCTCCAATAGGGACAGTTTTACATTTCATAGTTTCATATTATAAACCACATAGAATGCTTTGACAGAAAGTTGATGCATACATGCAATAAACACATACGTAAATAAAGCATAGTATACCTGAAATAGTCTAGTTTGCAGAAAACGTCTTTGTCTTTGATATAGCAGCTGGTGTGTCTTCCCAAAGAAGTCCTACATACACTGCAAGAGAGACACCGCACATGCCAGCACAAGTCATTTACCTATGAAAGGAGAAAGAAATTTTACATTCGGTAGCAGTGATTTAAGCAAACTATATAAACAGGGCTTGAAGAAATAAAGTTCACAGTAATACTTAGGACTCTCAAGTGTGAGAATCCACAGAGCTAAAAAACAATCACAAATGGAATTTCTAATACTACTACTAGTAATAATAATAATAATAATAATTTTACACCCAAGAGGGGCACAATTCATCGAGAAGTTATCCACTACAAGCCCTACTGACACAAATGAGTCATGCCAGAGCTCTGTTTAATGCAAGGAAGAAAAGCCACTTGTGGAAATCCAGAAACAGCTTCTCTCCCCAGAGGGACTGTGCATCTACAGTGACCGAACAGAACAGCACAAAAGCATCTTAAGGGAGAACTGTTTTGCTCCTGGTATTCCCCAATTTTATTCGAGGGGGTGGTTCTGTTGATTTTCCAGTCCTGCTCACACAATTCACCTGAATAAATAAGTTAGCAGCAATGGGTTATTTATTTTCATGCAAATGAGCAATAAGTATTCGTAAGTCAGCATGGGCATAAAAGACTTGAGGCAGAGGCCAAACATACAAATTCTGATTTAAATGTAAAGATGTGATTTTAAGGTACCTTTCAGAAGGAAACACACAAACTAGCTCCTGCTCTCAGGGTTTAATTTGCCTCTGGGAGAATTAAGACTGCAAGTGGCTGGAGTCTCACTGGTAATTTACCTTTGCTTACATAGCAAACAGATATACTGCAAAGTAATAAAACAAGCTTCTAAAAGGTAGAGAAGGGGCAAGTATTCTGGAGGGTGAAGCTCCCATAGGCCTCCTCCAACACCACCCCTGCTGGTCAGGCTATAACAAGGGTGACAGAATAAAAATATAAAGGTGTAGCCTTTACTTGAACAATTTTCAACGACATATCACACGAAAATGAGCTAGCACAAACATGCCCCAAGTCAAAAGCTAGTCAAGACTTTGGACACAGGTTTATATTCAAGTTATTCAAGTTATTCTAGCCTTTAGAATAAGTGTTTGTGTAAGCTTTAACAGAACATTATGGGAAGAGGGCAACATAGCACGGATGACTATGGAGCTGTTTAATCCAGAAAGGCAGTATTAGCTGACACCATATCACCTTGAACTGCACTTAAGGGGTGAAGTTGCCCTGCAGAGCTTACCATTTAAAGCATGAGAAAGTGAAACACTTATTCAGCTGCTTGCTTATTATGAAACTTACCATGGATCATTCACAACCGTAGTGGAAGTTAGCTTGCTTGGCTACATTAAATGATGGAGTTGATGAATGATCCATGCTCTCAAACCAAACAACCGATGTGCAATTGTTGTAGTTTATCACATAGCAAACTATATCCTAGCTGCATTTATTACTTGTGCTGACAAGGTAATAGACACAATCAGAGTGAATTGTGTGAACAGACATGCTTTAATCCTCTGCTAGATCAGTGGCTCCCAAACTTTGCCCCATTGCTTTCTTCAACTCATCCCCAGTGCCCTCTATAGCCTATCTTATAAAAAGCATTATTCAAAACAGTGGTTTGCACAACCCACCAAAGATGATAACACAGTAAAACTCAAAACAGTAGTAATTTTATATTTATTCTGAAAATATAAAAAATGAATTCATAAACTCTAAGCTTGTAATTTAAAGAATATATAGCAAACAATATTGCATGAACCTTTTTTATTGCATTATTAATAAAAACAAAAGGGTGAATGAAATCTATAGCCTAAAATATTTATATGTAGCTACTTACCAAACAAACACAAACTTTCACCTACCACAGATATACAGTAAGAGAATCAGTTACCTATTACCAATGATTGGGTACCTTGCAACAATTCAGAATTGCAAATAAAAACAAATGTGACCAAAGGAAATGGCTTTGAAAATGATAAGAGCAATAAAACATGAAATACCAAGGTGGTGTTTTTTTGCTCTAGTGCTCTAGCCAGGCCTTTGTAAAGAAGCAATCAAAGGCTTTGGAGTGGCATAACGCCAGCACCCACCCTCACCCCACGCCTCTTAGTCCCGTCCTCCCCGGGGAGATACCATCCACTTGGTGAACCACTGTACTAAGTTTTAATAGCAAGAATAAAGTTTTCAGAAAATTTGTAGCTCAATTGATTGTCACTTGGCGATTTGGTAATAACCCAAGATGCAGAACACTAAATAGATATATTAGTTTTCCACTAAGCCATTTCAAAAATGCCAACAGCCTTACTAAAGAAACGCTATGAAACAAGAATTTAACGTTTGATAAAGTTAGAGGTGTGATCAAATCAGTGAAGTCAGATGCTGAAGGAAAACTAATAGTCCTTGATGGTAATTCATCACTGTATTGGTTTAAAAAATGAATTTTTAAAGTTCTCTGTTGTTTAAGGTGCAGTGTTGTAACTGAAAGTTTGGAGTTTTGAATACAGTTTTGAACTACCTTTGATCACATAACAGTCACGTAACTGACTTACCATGACCTTCTGAAATGAGCACGATGTACACAAAAGATACATAAACAACATTGCCTAAGCCTTGAAACAGCATAAACAATCCTACCAACTGCGATTGAACCCTGCTTGCAGAGTTTACCATTGTCGATTGTCAGTGGTATTTGCTGTAACTGTATAAACATATTCCCCACGCTAGAAGAATTTACCAGTAAGCTACAATGCAACACTCCTGTGTTTGTTTCTTCAATAATGGGAAGAGGGAAAGAGTAATTGCCACATTGTTGTCCACGAGTTGGAAACAAAGTCACATCAGTGAAAAAGATTAACTACCTAATTCACAAACAAGCATCATTCTCTCTCTCTGACTTCACCACCAGTGCTAGGAGCAGCAGTACGGAGGGCTACGGAACATGTTCATAACAACTGAAGTCAAAGAAGCACAGAGCTTCAAGGGTCCCCGAAATCATCTGCTCCAACTTCCCAATGCCTCCAATGAAGAAGAGTCCATCAGCTCCCAAGGAACCATGCTACAGCGCTGAACAGCTCGAGAGGTTTCTTCTAATGCTGTACAATTGCAATTTCACTCCGTCTTGCACAACAGCCTCACGTCTCCCATTAATAGTCTTTCTTCTAGGGCGGCTAAACACAACCAGCTCTTTCAACCATTCCTCATAGGATTCGGTATCTAGACCCACTTTGATATATGGATTGCTCTCCTCCGAGCACCCTCCAGCTTGGACCTCTTGATGTGCGGCACCCACAACTGGACACAGAACTCCAGATGCAGCCTAATCATCACAAGTTTGATCTGCAGCATAAACAATTAATAGTCCTATGTAGTATTACCACTTTATCCTTGCAGTCTGCATCATGTTACTTTTTAATCAGCAGTTGGAAACATTTTTGGGGACCTCAAGCTGTTTTATGCTAAGGGTTCACTCTTCATTCAAGTGTTTGACTATGATCTGGAAGACTAGGATTTTAATCCCCACTTGGTCATGAAGCTCACTAGGTGGCCCTGTGCCAATCACAAACTCTCAGCCTAACCTACCTCACAGGATTGTTGTGAGAGAGAAAAGGAAGGGGGGGAGAATCATATACATGAGCTTGAGCTCCTTGGAGAAAAGGTGGGGTCCAAATGTTGTAGTAGTAGCAGCCGCCTCAGTCCAGTATATCTGAAGGAGCGTCTCCATCCCCATCGTTCTGCCTGGACACTGAGGTCCAGCGCTGAGGGCCTTCTGGCGATTCCCTCACTGCGAGAAGCCAAGTTACAGGAAACCAGACAGAGGGCCTTCTTGGTAGTGGCACCCGTCCTTTGGAACACCCTCCCACCAGATGTCAAAGAGAACAACTACTACCAGACTTTTGGAAGACATCTGAAGGCAGCCCTGTTTAGAGAAGCTTTTAATGTATGATGCATTATTGGATTTTTATTATTTTGTTGGAAGCCATCCAGAGTGGCTGGGGAAGCCCAGCCAGATTGGTGGGGTATAAATATTATAGCAAACAGGAACAGTGGTCAGGGATGATGGGAGTTGTAGTCCCAAAACATCTGGAGGGCCGAGTTTGCCTATGCCTGTGTTATACCAAACTTTAGATGACAAATATCCACTCCCATATTCTGTGTGCAGATATACTGCAACGCTCACACACAATAATTTCCCCAATGTACCATGTTGGCAAGATAAACCCAAAAATTATCTTTAAAATCTTGTTTCATGCCTGCTTCCTAAATTCCTACATTAGCTGCCAGGCAATCACAGAACTTCTGGCAAACAAAAAAGGAAGAAAGAAAAAGATACAGACTAATCTCCTTTCAAATACAGAAGCCAGCAGTTGCACCTCCATAAGCCCATCCATATAATATTACAATTATAATCAAATATTAAGTAAGAATATCAAATGTAATTTCAGGTTGGGTTGGGGTTTTTTTGTGTGGGTTTTTTTTTTTTAGGTGCCAGAAATTAAAAGCACCACAAGAAAATACATATGTAATTGAGATTCGTTTTCTGCGCTGGTGGTTATGATCACTGGGGATTTCAGAAATAGTGTTTCTTCATCCAAATTTTGAAAACTGGTAATTTACTTTTATGTCTCCAGCAAGCTTAAAGCAATGGAACACATTTATTCCTAATACTGCAAGTGCAATCTATTTTGAACACACAACCTCCTTAGATTATCTGGCCAGGTCAGATGAATAATTTAAATTTTATATTCAGCCAGGAGAAGACCTTTTACTAAGGCACCATTTCATGAACCAAACAGCAAGATAAAATATATGCATTCTACAACAAGTGACTCTGCATTATGCTTCCAGATTTGTTTATATTTAACTTTCCACTTCAGATTTTAAAAGTATGGATGCTATTGAATACTTCAATTCTACACACATTAACCTGAGAATAAGTCCTATTGCAGCCAATGAAGTAAGCTCCTAGGTAGACATTTATTGTATTGTGTTTGTAAAGTGGTATTTAAGACACTTCAGGAGTGAGCAGGGAAAAATTAAGCTATTTCCTAGTTTCAGCATGGCCCAGATTTGGAGCCTCTTACAGAAATCTACTGACAAACTCAAGACAGTCTAATGATTGTGAAATCCAAATTATCTGGCTTTTTACAACAAAACCAGACTTCAGTTTTGATTAGTGCCTACTAACCCATGATCTAGTGCACATATGACATTTATAAGCCGAAGAGGAAACTTCACTTGAGTAAGGCAGCTTTTAAAACCTGCAACATAATTCTGAGTTTGAATTTGTCAAAACAGTGGCCCTGTTTTGTAGCAAATATGTGCACTAAACAAATGATCCTAAATATAACACCAAAGGTTAAGAGTAGCCCAGTAGTCAAGGAAACAAATTGTGACTGCAAAGAAATAGTGTTGCAAATTCAGTGAGCAAATCTCCTTAAATCTGTAGTGATTTCAGCTTTTAGATTTCTTAAATATCCAAGTAAAGTGAAACAAGTTACTTCATTTCTAGGAGGAGGGTGGGAAACCTCTGCAAAGGCCCATAGCATTTTCTAGCAGTACTTTTTGAAAGTGTTTTCCTGCAAAAGAGCTTTTAAAAAAACAAACTCGTTCAAAAGGTACTATTGACCCAAGAAGCGTGCGTTTTAAGTAACTTTTGATCACCTGCTGGAAAGCACAATCTCTCCCCGTCCCGAGTGTCTATCAGGAGGTGATCCTTTCAGGAGAGCAAAAAATCTGGGATCCTGGCGGACAGATTTTGCCTTCCTTGAAGCCCCAACTGTGAGCTCGAAGCCCATTCATTTCCCGCTCCAAGGCCCAGACTTGCAAGGCCCTCCAACTCACCTTCAGAAGGTACTTGTCGATTATCTCCTGGCCGCAGCTGCTGCAGATGCACTTGCTGGGCGCGCATCCGCCCGGGCCCGAATTCAGCGAGCGCGGAGAAGACGAAGAAGGCGAGAGCGGGGTGGACGGCGAGCACGAATCCTCGTCTCCGGCAACCTCGGGGCTCACCTGCACACGGACACGAGCGGATTAATACACACGGGCCTGCGACCCCTCCCCACGGGCCTGTTTCCCTCAGGAGCCTCTCCGAGGTAACTATCGTCCTCTCCCCGCCGCCCAGTCATTAGATCCAGCTGCCATGGCGAGCGCTCCCTCAAACCAGCCGCCTCAGCCCAGGTTCCCCGTCAATACTATTGATAAAATAACCGATAATAGTGAGAGGAGCTCCCCCACAGTTCCTACTGCGGTTGAATATTCTCTGCCTGGCGCCCTTCGTGTTTGTGCCCCTTCGCCCTCACAAATCTCCCTCAGAAGAAAACCCAACCCGACCTGAAGGCCTACCCAGTGAGTGCCCTGACTGGGTCGGGGCAGGTGGGAGAGACTGCGAAGCCACGCGCCCGCCTGGCCGCCCGCTAATGCCCCGTTCCCGCCTTTCTCGCGCTGCCCACACACAGAGTCCCCTGTAGCCTCAGACACGCCGTCTCTCCTTCAGCTCCCTTCACGGACTAGGAGGAAAGTCCGTTTCTCGTCGCTCCATCCCACCCGCGTCTCGCCGACTTACCAGCCCCGTCTCTCCCGCGCTTTTCCGTCTTCTCCCAGTCGCGGTCGCCGCCGCCGCTGCTACTGCTACTCGCCCACACTCCTCAGCCATGAGCCTCGGGAACTGCGAAGAAAGACCAGACGGCTAAGCTCGCCGAAGGCCGCCGAAAACTGAGGCTCGTCATAGGAGAAGGAAAGAGGGGCTGCCGACCATCCTTCCCTCCCCTCCAGCCAAAACTAAACGGCGGCAATTAGGGGGCGAAGTCGGCCCCGAGGCATAAGCGCTTCAATGGGGCCCTTGAGCACTAATTGCCGCTCCTCCAGCAGCAGCCCAAGACCTCGCCCGCCCGGCGCTCGTGCCGGGCACGATTTAAATGAAAATGCCTCAGCTTGCGCGGCCTCCAAATACCCTCCGCAATTAGAGCCCGCCTTGCCACTTCCAGCTTGGGGCCTCCGAGGTGTAAATTGCCACTTAAGCACTCGAGCCGAAGTCAACAGGCCGAGGCGCTGCTGCTTAGACTCGAGGATTTATTTATTTCGTTAAGCTGAGGGCACAAAAAAAGGGGGGAAGAGGAAGAAGGGAACGTCACCAGAAGAGAAAGGAGGAGAATAGAAACCAGCCAGCTGAATTTAATTCGGGGGGTCATTAAACACAATGGCCCCCTTGGCCAATTTGGAGGGAGGGCGCGCGCTTGATGAAGCCGTTTGGCGCGGCCGAGGCCGAGCGAGGCGAGGGACAAAAGCGCTCGCGCCAACTCCGCCAGGGCGCTGCGCTCGCCTCCATTAGGCGCGCGGAACAAAGCCGGCGGAGGGCGACCCTCGGCCCGTCAAGCCCGCGCCCAAAGCCCCCTTTAGCTAAGCAGCCGACTCCATCCAAAGTCGCAGTGCAATCCTGAACCCGATTACTGTTTCCAATGGAGCTTTGCTCCCTGGCAAGGGATGCCACCTCGATGCGGATTAATTACCCCCCAATCCCAGCGGTTAAGATGTCAGTGAGGGCGATGCATGTCCTATTCACCTGAATCGCCAAGATGAAATGTGAGAGAGATCATCTGGAGCGGAGGTAACGGGCACTGCGCCCTCCTGCATCATCCCTGACCATCGGGCTCCATAGCCGGGGCCGGGGCTAAACGGAGCCCGACCCGATCTAGAGCGCCCCGATCCGGGGTATAAATGGGTCTGCCCAGAGTAGCCTCGTGGAAGGAGGCAAAGCTAGTTTCGGGGACACGTTCCTGACCCCGCGTAATAATTTTATCCGGGTTGCAGCTAGTCCACCGGCTCCTTGCTTTGCCGAAATCTTTGCGACGGAAGAGGCTGCGCGCCATCCACCGTCCCGGGCCTACACAGAAGCCAACCCTGCATGTTTCCATGGGACTTGCTCCCCACCGGCGTCTATAGATGCAGCGCACGATTTGACATTTCCCATGCGCAGGTAAGCAGTATAAAACACAATGGAAAGAGGCAGGAAGGTTACAGCAAAAAGGGGGGACACTATCCCCCAGAACCCTTTAAAAACCAACCCCAACCCAACAGGCTCTGCTCGAGCCCTTGTAAACAATTTGCTCTGGTTTAAATGTCTTTTCGTTTTGGCTCAAGCAAGGCTTCTATTCCCATCTGTCATGGGTGCTTTAGCTGAAATTCCTGCATTGCGAGGGGGTTAGCCTAGATGACCCCCAGGCCAGGGGTCCCTTCCAGCTCTACGGTTTTATGATTCCAGTGAATAAGTATATTGCATTCATTTTTAGAATTCCTTGAACAGAGACTAGGAAACGCGGCGGCCCTTGAAGGTTTGGCTCGTGGTCTGGTTTAAGGCTGCTTGCGATCACTTACCCCGGAGTAGCCCCATCGAAGGCAGCCGAGCTAGTTTGGAGGATTCTGACCGCGCCGATCGCCACAGATGTACGGGGGGGACCCAAAACCGCTGGAATTAACTGCCTTTTAAAAGAGGGGTGAACGGGAGACAGATACGAGTCTGCTGGCAGGTCCTTGGGTGGTTTGCAAAGGACTCCTGGCTACCAACTGCTGAGCAGCAGCAACGAAAAGACTTGCCCACCCCCTCTAAATTATGCTGCCGACACGGAGGGATGTATGGATGCGTTGGTGGGTGGACCGGCCGCGAGCTCCCATCAGTTCTGATAAACTCAATGCAGATTCTTTAATTCTAAACGGTTTGGCTTTGGCACCAAAAGAAAAAGTAGGTCATGCAAGCCTCACGTCTGTCACCCGCTTGCTTTAGGGACAGTTCGAAGCGAAATCGGGGCACGGTAAAAAAAATCCTCAAAAGCCAGCGATGCCTTAAGGGACTACTCCGTTGTATGAAGTCGAAGCGGCGTCCTTCGTAAGAAGTGGAAGCGGTGTCAGTCCTCCGTGCACCAAATATTCGATTTCTCTCTTTCCCCTGCGGACGTTTCCTACTAAACTTGTTTTCGTGTGCTCGCGCGCGCTTTTCTTTATTTCTTTTTTTTCCCTTTTCAGCTGGAAATTCAGGTATTTGTTTATATTTTAGATCTACAGTTAAAACAAAACAAAACAAAACCCGAAGCTTTCCACACACAGACACACCAAGTAAAGGGTGTCAAGCGCTTACAGACGTTAGGTGGAACCGTGCCAATTTGCCTTCAGGAGTGGAAGGGGAAATCGCTTCCACCACACGAAAAAGCGCATTTCAAAGGAAGAGGAGGGGTGGGGGTGGGGATACTTTACAAAATTACGAAATATAATTAAAATAACATTGGGGGGGGGGGAATTCCTGGACGGGTCTTAAGCTGCGATGAGCAAACCGCTTAACGCGAAATATTCGCCCCCCCCCCGCTGCAATGAAATGAAACTACTCCGGAGCAAAGGGCATAGCAGCTGGTATCTCTGGGGGCAAATTCGGATCCACTCCACTTTTACACAGACTGCGAGGGAGGCAATCCGCTTAAGGAAAAGGGTCTCTCGTCTTCGCAGGGGGAAGAAGAGGCAGCGGGCTCACCTTTTCCGTCGCGAGGCGAAGCGCAGGCACGTCTTTGTCGTCCAGTTTACACACAAACATCTGGTTGCTCTTCCAATACATGGCACTGGGCTGGGAGCGCTCCTCACATACCAACTCCAGAAAGGACGGAGCCCCCACTCCCTCCCTTTCCGCGCAGGAGAAAAAGGAAAAAAGGAAAAAAGCGACTTGGGCGAGTTTCGAAAAGTATCAAGGAGAAGATAGCCAACGCCCGGCCCTCCTCGTCGGCCTCCAGTCCTTGCTCCCCCTCGTCTTCTCCGCTTCCCTCTTCCCGAGCTCCCTACCCGACTCCACTGATGTCAGACCCTGGAGGGGGGGAAAGTTTTGTTTTCAAGTGGGTGGAACCTCTTCCCGCAAAAGCCTCTTGGCTGGCTGCTGGAGCCTCACCTCCTCGTGTAAAACCCGCCTTCTGTACATGTTCAGATCTTTATCGCTACAAGCAAGCGCGCTCCAGGGAGCGGGTTTTTTAATATATATATATGTATAAAAGGAGAAGTGTGTGTGTCGGGGGGGGGGGAGAGAGAAGCACAGGAGTGTGCTAACTTTGGATTAGTCACTTCACCTCTCTCTCTCTCATCCACTCACCCACCCACCCTGCTTTCTCCCCTCCTCCTTGCCAAACCTTGCGCTTTCTATGTCCGGGGAACCCAAGCCAAGGTGGAGGGCGCAACAGGCAATCGCGTGGCTTCCACCATCCTTAATCGCAGCAGCAGACATTGCATAAACCTGGAGTAAAGAGAGAGAGAGAGGAACTGCGTTGGCCTCAGACGGTTCTTTATCACTGTGATAAACGCCTCTGCCATTAAGGGAAAGCGGTAGAACATCTGAGCAACCCCAAACTCCGATTGGGGAAGAGAGAAAAGAATCAGATCGCGGGGAAAGCTAACTAACTTATAAAGTCTTGCGCTGGCGGGGTGGGAGGTCGGCGGTCGCGGAGTGGGAGACTGCCCCGGACACCCCCTGCTTGCTAAATTCGGTTTATCTCTCTTAGCTAGAGGCGCGACATTTTCTTGACAGGGTGGAGCAGATCTCAACAAGGGCTGCGACGTCCCAAAGGACCGCTGCACCTTACAGCAAGCGAGCCCGTTTCTGTCAAAGCAGGGGGCGACAATCCGGTGGCTTCGCGTTGACTGTTTCTCGGAAAGCGTCGCAGGCAAGTCCCCCCCCCCAATGTGTCATTCATCTTTTTTAAAAACAACAACAACACCTCTCATCTCTTTTCTCCCTAGCCGCAAGGGGAACGGCCAGCGATTCTGGGATCGGAAGCTAAAACCAGATTTCTCCGTTGCTGAGGTGAGTTACCACGTTTATATTCCGGAGACCGGGATTCTGATTTTTCCAACGTAGTGTCTGAACGTCTGGGTATTCTTTCAGCAAGTTTTACTTCAGATTAGCCAGTCCTATTCGAGAGGTCAGAGGGAAATGAAATGAGCACCCAAACATGCATGATCTGATAAAGTGGATTTAAGTCCACAAAGGCTTGGAGAGCATAATAAATATGACAGGTCTTTACGAGCTTCATCTTGAGTAGGGAGAAGTCCTTATAACTTTTAGTCAAATTTACTTCTAGTTACGCGTGCAGAGAATTCTATCACATCTCATCCTTATTTCAAAAGTAAGTCTCAGCGGATACAGTGGGGCCGATTCTGTAGTTACAGCCTCTGGTTTAGATCCTGAACATCTTAACTTGACAGCAGGTTGGGCTGCTTGTCCCAAGCAAACGCTTTTGTAGGATCGGCGAGCTACACCTTGATCCTGTGCACGTTTGTTCACCAGTCAAGTCTAGAAGGGCTCCCTCCCTCCCGTGGCCGCAACTTTAGCCAGAGCATCATTCCTTTCCAGACCACAAACAACCGCAGATTCTGTGCAATCCTAAATCGCCTCTCTCCTCCTCTTCCCCATCTGAAAATCTCTCCTCGCTATGACCTCATGGATGGAGCTGGTGGTTGTTTGTAGATTTATTTTCTTCTCTCTTTTTTTGCCGCGTGCCGCGTGTCTTTCTTCTAACCGGGCTCATAAAATAGATACCCGGGAAGGCCGCAGAGGTGCAGACAGTGCTGCTCGCGAGTTAACTGCCACGGAGTCCATTGGAGCTTTTATTCCACAGCAAGCGTGCCTAGGATCGCAACCCCATAGCCGCGAAATAGAGAGCAAATGCAGAGAGACCCAACTTTGGACGAGAACCACCCCCCTTCCCCCGGGCTTGGATGCCTCTCAGAAGTTAATGAGACGTTAAATTGGGAGACAAGTCTCCCTAGGAAGGTGAGTGTGCTTTTCTGGAATCCCGAGGCTACAGCCACTGGCGCTAGCTAGAGCGGCTGATCCAAGCAAGTCGCGCGCCGGCGGGAAAATCCGCGGAGCGCAGCGAACCGTGGCTCTCAACATTCCAGGCGACAGTAGCCTAGACGCGTTTGGAGGGATGATCTCAGGACGGGGCAAACCGGCGCGCTGGCCTAGGCGCAACTGATTGAGCCTGCTGCGGGAAGAGAGAGGCAGACGTGGGCTCCGGATCGACGTTAAGTTTCCAGGGCTGCCGGCCAAACTAGCTATCCCCTCTTCTCACCTCCCTTTCCCCAGGGTTTCTTTCCATCATATATATATATATATATATATAGCCCCTACCCGGCCACGTTCACCATCAATCAGGTTTGAGAAACAGAATCTTCATCCAAAATTTAAAAATGGCTCAGCTTGCTGTTGTAATTAGCTCGGCATCCTATAGAAAACATCTGCCCCAAATGTGGGCTGTCATTCGCCAGCCTCGCTTGGTCAAGCCCCCAAAAACCCAGATTCCACGATCTTTCCCGACATATTGCAGGACGAGGGTGGGGGAGTTAAAAATGCCCCGGTAACCTGGACAGGGAAGAGGTTATTGCAGGTGATACAGTGTCTCAGTGGATCATCACCATCTTTTATGCGACGTCCTTGCTTTCCATTTAGGAAGCTGAAAGAAAATATGCTGGAAGATATCTTGCTCTTTATTACAAAATGCGCAGTTTGCATTCAGTCGGACTTTTATTTATCTGCTGTATCACTTTTCACTCCCAAGACTCGCTGCCGGTTCATCATCTTCCATCGTTTCCATATTTCTTCCATTAAATCACCCTCTTTGTGGGTCTGCTCTTGTTTTTGAGGCTATTATTAGCCTCCTGCCATGGCTCGAACGCGAAGCGATGGGAGGACCGCCAAAGCTCTGATTCACCCGCTCCATGGCTCCTTCCCAGCAGTATTGGCCATGCAGCCCTCTCCACCCATCGCGGAAGTCGTATCGGCACTTCCGGAGGAGGGCTGGGGGGGGGTTGGCATTTAACACCACGAAAAGCAGGCTAATAGGTCTTCTCCTTTGTGTCTGAATGAGAAATGTGTCTATATGAGACGGTTACCCTTAAACAAGGGGATGCAAAATCCTCACACACACAACTGAGCGATGTTGGTGATGTTGCCGTTGCCCTCCTCCACTGTAAGCCACAAACTTTTTGAGTGTGTCTTGGGATCGGATTGAGATAACTCCATACTTGGTTTGGAGGCTGATTTGCAATAACCCAATAACCTTCCTGTTACTTTGGCATCCTAGTGTACCATACTCGCAGTGTACTGCCAAAACATTGGCCTTGAAACTCAGCAAAAGAATGGGGATTGATTTGTTTGTTTGTTAAGGCACTTTAACTAACTCACTCAGGGGGTTGGATTAGATGATCCTCGGGTTACCTTCCAACTCTACGATTCTGTCGCCTGGATCTTCTTTTGCCCATCGCCCAGCAGAGTAGAAACACGTGTTTGGGGCCTTCACCTGAAAGGTGCAAGCAATTACAGCCCGGGCAGGAGCCTCCCCGTTTCCCTGGGAGGTCTCAGACTTCTTTAATCTGTCGAGAAAGGACTAATGACTGGTGCGGGACGGCGAGATCGGAAATGAGATAGAATCAAGGGAAAATAATTTGGACACCAGGAAGCCTGCATTTAAGCTGCTTAGAGAAGAATCGTGCTTTAATTTTAGGACTCCGCCTTGGGCTGCTTTCTCTCCCCTCCCACCCACCGCGGGCATTTCTGGGGGCACCGTTAACCCTGTAGGTGCCTAGAGTTGTCGTCTGGTTTCCTTGTGTTGGGAAGAGCTTTGGTGCTGCCACCAGATACAGAAACGTATGTCTTTTATCTGTAGCAATCCTTATGCTCGCCACCTGCTATGACTACCCTGCAGTCCGCTCTGCCCACTGACTCCGATTCTGTGGTGATTGCTTGTAAGTATGTATGCAAAGCATCGATCCCCAAAACACCTACGTGGACGTAAGTCCGTCCGTGGAACGTCACTGCAAACAATTCTGCTTTATCTGACTCTCCCCAAGACTTGCTTCAATCATTTCAGAGACGGCCAACCATTCCCAACAAGATCTCCTTAATTTCTTGAGTCGTTGAAGACATATTAGCAAGCAGTAAAGGTTTAAGGAGATTTGAGGGGTGCTGCCGAGAGAGGTTAAAACAACTCGGTTCGTTTCTTCCGCAGGGTTTCTCTTCCTCTCTGTCCTCGGATTGCCCTTTCTTATCTGCAAATGATAAGGAACGTCTGCAAAAGGTTGCGAAGCCTGCTTTTAGCACCGGATCAGTCCACGATTTATACAACAACAACAACGACAAAATCTGGTTGCAAGTGGGGGGGGGGGGGTCCCAGCAGGATTGTGGGGAAAGTTGCAAAATCTAAAGTAAGCGGAAGATCTTTCAGCAAAAAGTTGCAACCTTAAGTCCTAGGGAAATCAGTGACAAGATTCAAGTAGTATGAGAAGATATTGGAATCTGCAAGACATTTCTGACTGCGGCAAACCTTTCCTGAATTCTTCCCATTCATTAGGATGATTGCTGTGGATTTTGTGCAAGAATTTGGAAATCAGCGTTCAAAGTAACAACCTAGAACATTTAAAGCATGCCCGGATGGCACTGCTGTTGTGTGCTTTTGCCTTTTTCTCATCCTTTACCGGTTTACTCTGATGTAGATCTCATTATGTGCAGTGGAGTTTGTTCCCAAATAAGTGGCAAGGCAAGAAAGAAAAAAAGATGGAGGGGTTTAAAATGCATTTCCATCCTGGTTCCTACCTAAATGCGGAGGGAAAGCCTGCAAGAAGATGACAGGACGACCTTCTAAGGTCGAAAACCACATTGCCGAACGTGTTGAAAACCCGATGGGATCTGGAAAGCGGCGTTGGAAAGCCTGCCCCGAGATTTCCAAACAAAAGTTTTGTTTTCTTCTTCTTTTCACTGTGCTTCGTTTTTCACATGGCGCAAGATGTATTCTTGTGGGTATTTCTTATTCCCCAACGCCCTCCTAAAATCGTTCGGCAACGTGGGGAGAATTTGGAAAAGCAATGGCGTGCCAGGGCCCGCCTCCCTACAGAAATAAAACCAACATTAAAACAAACGCACAAAAAGTCTTGAACGTATTCGTTAATAATAAATAATAAAAATAAATAAAAATAAGCTTGCGTAAATAGATTCCGATTACAGTGGTCAAAGTATATCAGGTCCAAAGGAGAGAGATGGAGCGTGGTCTTTACAACTGGCTAGTGCCCAAAACTATTCCATACTTTTGAAATGTATTTCGAGGAAGGGAAAATAATGCCAAAATGTAGCGAAATCTTCTACTTTCTCCCCAAAGCGATATTCAGAACCCAATGCATCTAGAAATCATGTGGCTAATAGTGCATCTGATGGCCACTGGTAAACATTTACTTGAAAATAAAAATAATTCAGAGCAATTGTACGCCCGAGCGAGCGAGCTTCAAACCGTAGCTCAATTCCAGGCGTTTGCCGCTGTCCCCAGTCACAGATGCTGTAAAAACTGGAGTGGGAGAGAGAAATCTGATGAAAGCTTATCAGTTACAGTTGGTTGACAAGGAAAACGCTGCTCACTCGAGGAATGCTAACTGCACATTGTTGCTGTGCGCGCGTGCGAACACATTGTTGATAGTCCTAAGAAATTATGTAGGGAACTTGCAGACTCTTACGGTTTGTGCTTTTGAGTTGGGGTTAGTTTATTTTGAAAGTCGACTAAAATACATCTCCGTTGTCCTAATACTGAATTGGACAATTTAAGATGCCATCTTTTTATACCTCCCGCTCTCATTTTTGAAATTCTCTATCAAGTGTAAACAACAACAACAAAAGACGAGGGAAGAAGATAAAAGAAGGGGAAAAAGGAGAATTTCCCTATGGTTGGGAAGTGCGAAAGTGCGTGGGTTGTGCGCGCATTTTCATATAACGTAGGTCTTTCTAATAGCCTTCAGCAATAATTCTGAATGCTGAAGAAAGAGGAGAGAATACTGAATAATTTGGGTGGAATATTTTTGCATATTGTTTTGGCTAGCTCAAATCTTCCAAAATGCAGCAGACGATACTTTTCGGAACGGGTGTTGGGGCGGGGATGCAATATTCCACCCCATTATATTTTGGTCTGACTGCAGCTTTTTCCTCCCTTTTGCAATAAAGGCCAAAAGTATACCTTTTTTGTGTATAACGTCTTCGGTCGAGTCAGTTGCAAACACCACTGAAATTGTCAACCAATACGACTCCCTAACATCGTTTAACTAAGGACTAAGAACCAAGTCTTTAGCTGCCCTGCGCAGCCCGATCCTAAGCAGCGTTAGAGGTGCCACTGAAATCACAGCGCGGCAACTGCTACTAATGTTCGTGTTTTGAAGCTCTTGTAAACGCAGGTTGGGCTTTTCGTTGTGCGTTTCCTAGCCCAGCTCATAGGCTGCGTTCTCTGCATCCCGTTACCTACAGGGGTAAATTCTCTTTGTCGGTGAAACTTCGTGCCTCAGTGAATCTTGCACTTGGATATTTGTTGTTGTTTTGGGAGGAAAGGCCTCCTGAGTCCAGCTTTCGAGGCGGATTACATAGGACTGTAGTAGTAGTGCATGTCTTTTCCGAAGTAAATTCCATGGAATTGGTCCCCCCCCCCCAATGAAAAATCTGGCATTAAAATGAACAGGAGCTAATGGTATTCCTTCGAATCGTGTGCAGGAGTCGTTTAATTGGGGGACTTTATTCTAAATAGTCAAATGATGGGTTGGATATTGATAGGCAGAAAGTAACAGTACTTTCGCTTTCCACTGGATCCTCGTGCAATATCCAGTGTTTGGAGGTTTTAAAATATTTGTTTACATTCTCTCTTTGTGCTTCTCTAGAGACTGAAGGAAAGTCTCCAGAGACTGAAGCAAAGGATAGGTTTTTGTTTAACCTTTATTCAGATTAGTTTCTAGGAAGATTGGTTCACAACATTTGCACTATAATGCTTAACTCAGCACTATAGTGCTTAACTCAGCATGACCACTTTATTGATAAATAAAAACCAGTCCTTTCTTATATATAAGCTTTATTTGGCACTCCGTTAATTGCAATGGAATTCACTTAGGTCTTATAGCCCAATGTAAAATATACAATCCCATCATTTGCAAGTTTATATTCAGCAGGGAATTCCACTGAATTCCCTGGGATTTCCACTGAATTCCAATCTATACATACTAATGGCACAATCCTGTATGTATCAACTCAAACGTCAATTCAGTGAAGAAACTTACTCCCAGGTAATTGTGTATAAGGTTGCAGCTTAGCTGTTATGTGCCGACAATTGGGCTGCCTGTGATGCAAATAAGTGATAACAAAGACAAAATAAAACGGTCTCTTTCAAAATGCCTAACTGAACAAATTAGGGACTTCTGAAATAAACTCCCTAAATCCCATTGCCTGTGTAATTAGACTGCAGTATTTCCCTGTTGTGTCCAACATGAAACCCACAATTCTGTTGCAAAAGTAGTAACAGTGCAAAGCAATGCATATTTATTCTGAAGTAGAATTTACTCCCTATTAAATGCGTTTATGATTGTAGCTTAGGACTAAGTAAACATGCATATGATTTCAACTGTGAATGTCCTCAAATCTGTACCATAGGATGAAAGCAAAAGATGTGGGATTCTCCCATCTTAGCTGTTGGTACCACTCTCTCTTTGCTGGAGCATCATAATAATCTCTGCTAGGAGAAGAAATTGTGTGCAAATGATGCTGTGTTGGTGCTGAGATGTGCACAAGAGTCTTATATAAGTAATGTCGTATAAATGTCACGTAAAAGCAAATGACAGGTAGGATTGGGGCCTAGATTTAGAGCAAGATATAAACATGCATTGCCATTTAGCTGAACTCGTGGCAAACCAGGATTATGCTTCCACATGGCAGTTTATTGAGGACTCAGGGCTGATCATGCATGCAGGTTTTGTGCAGAAGCCACATGATGTTGCCCTCATTAAAATACCACCTTATATATTCCTCCCCATTTATTCTAGATTTATCTTTTCTGGGGGTGGGGGGACTGATAAGGTTGACTACCCCCCCTAACAGAAATTCTGGATTAAAGGGTGGTGGCAATGTGTAGCAGGGAAGAAAATATGGGGTGGCAGTTGGATGAGGATGACTTCATGTGGATGCTGGGGGCGGGGGGGGGGGGAAGGAATGCTTGCATGCATGAGCACTACAGAGTCCATAATAAACTGCTGTGTGGAAGTGCCCTGAGTCTAGATTTGCTGGAGGGAGCAGGTGGTGCTCAGATTTGAAACCAGTCTGTAGTGTCATAGGTTCTATCCCATAATAGATAAAATAATAATATAGATTCTTTAAGGATACGCAGGCAACTTTTCACTTACCACTGAGCAACCACAGCCTCCCTGCCTTACAGAGTCAAGCCACCCTTCTAATTGGTACTAATTGGTGTAATTGCAAGCTCAAGAAAAATGATGGAAAGGAAACAGGTGAAGGAGAGAAGTATATCTGCATAAAGCACCCAATCCAGATTAAATTAGTGTGCTTAAATCTCAGCCTTACGTGTATTTACTCAGAATCAGTCCTACTAATTTCAGCTGGTAGGTACGTGTACATAAGACTCCATCATATATCCCATTGAGTTAATAGAATTGCGGCTGATGAACTTTCACCAGATTGTTTACTGGGGCAACCGTATTTATTCTTCCCAAATTGCAGAGTGACTTTCAAAGTTTTCACAGTATGTCATGACTTTTTAAAGTTATTTTTCACCAGCAAAAATAATTGTATAAAAAGCAAAATGTTAACATGAAAGGCACACTGCTTATATAAAAATATTTGTTAATCAGTGGTACAGGGGATGGGGGTGATGAGTGATGAAGATGTGTTTGCTGTGTTTGTGTGTGTGTATGTATACATATGCATACTGGCAATGACAACTTGTTTGGCCCCCTTTTGTGAGCACGCTATGGGGTGTCTAGATTTCCCATTTCCTTCATCCCAAATATGCCAGGAACTCACCCCCAGTTCTTCAGGGCAGATTAAATTTGTCATCCCTATGCCAGATAAATTTTTTCCTCCAACCAAGTTGTGTAATAAGTTAACATATGAAAAGACAGGAATGTAGCCATTGTCTAAACTAAACCATATTTGATGGATGGGCCCAATGATACTTCTCCTGGCAAAGGTATATGTCTATGTGTGGGGTGGGGATTAGTTTACAATGATTCAATGAAGCAGGCAGTGGAAAAACACCACACCAGAGAATGAAGAGACATCTGGGGCTTTAGCCAATTGAAGGATGGATACAGCCCTGAATCTGAAATTTAGGATAGATGAAAAGGAAAACAGATCTCCTGCATCTTTAGTAGTAGTGGGGAGTTGAGTCTCCTGAAAGAATTCCCTCTTCTGGACAGCTATTCAAGCGGAAGATTCCTGTCATCTTTATTTAAATTATTTTTAACGTGGCCACTCTACTGGAGTTGGATAAAATGAGTTTTGGGAAGCAAGAGATGTAATAATGGACAGGCATTAAGAACGGAGAAAAAACCTGGCTACCTATGAGACAGCAAATGTCATTTGTTAAGGATGCTGGGAATTGTTGCTCTGTAAACTACAGTTCCCAGGAACTTAAATGTGCTTTAAATGTATGGTGTGTACACAACCAGAGTCCTACTAGCAGTAGCCTAGGTGTGTTTTATTTACCTGCCACCACAGGGACTGTTTTGATTCATTACAAATTGGCTTGAAACACTGTGTAGTTAGAAAGTCACTGTGATGTAGTGGTTGGTTCAGGTAAGAAATGTGGTGTGACTGAAATCGGCCCTAACCGTTTGGTTGTGCTTGCTGGTGCTGATGGGAGTTGTAGTCCAAAACATCTGGAGGGCCTATTCCAGGGTTAGAGTGCTGGCCTGGGACCTGGGAGACTAGGGGTCAAATTCCCACTCAGTCATAAAGTTGACTGGGTGAACTTGGGCCACTCGCTGTCTCTCAGTCTAATTTACCTCATAGGGTTGTTGTGAGGGTAAAATGCAGGAGAGGAGAACAATGTACACCACCTTAAGCTCCATGGAAGAAATGCAGGATGAGAATATTGCTGCTGCTGCTGATATCAATATAGTTAATGTGGATGGGGCACTGAAGTGAGTTGGTTAACTTTGGACTGCCCTACACTCCACAGAGGTGGTGTTCCTATTCTAACTATTGTCATGCACTCTGAGTTTGGGATGTACACTCTGTCTTGCAGCAACCAGTGTAGTAAAATGTAGTAAAATCCAGACTGGCTGAGGCCTATTACAGCTACACCAAATCTTGAAGCTGCTTCAGCCACAGAGGCCTGACACCCAGGACCAGTCCAATATGTTTTGGTGCCTAAAACCAAGGTGGCACCACTTTCCAGAATTCCACATATAGAGACAACTGGCAGTTGAATCTTACTTCAGCACTGAATGCCTCCATTGCATTTGAGGCAGCAGGCAAGCTTAGGGAGTGTAGGGCAGACTGTTTGACAAGGCATTTAATGTCCTCCAAGGTTTTGTTGGCAGTCCCCCCCCCCACCCAGTATCCTCACCCCACCTAATGATGTGGATGGCCCTGCTAATAATCAGGAATGGGAATTTGGAAGTTTGCTTGTTCTGGTGTACAGTATTGAGGCTAGGGACACAGCATGGTCAAAGGATACTTGCATATGAGAGAGGTGATGTTGCACATTGTGCCACATTGTGAATAATTTTTATCCTGTCTTTCTACAAAATAATAAGACAGCAAAGATAGCAAAGACCATGCATGAAACCAGGTAGTCCATATTTTCATGCAAATTACAGCTGGAACAGAACCCTTTATTCCAGCACAGAAGAGCACCAATTATTCCTCTCCCATGGGTTGGCAGAGTCAGTTCAGTCCTGAAGATACATATGTCACTGACAAGCTGCCACCTGCAGCTCAGTGATTCACCATGAAGGGAAGCTGCTGACAGATCCAGCCTCACTTGACGGTGGGTAACTCAATAGCCCCAGCAGCAGCAAAGGAAGAGAGTAGCTTGGAGTTTATTGACCACTGGAGTTATGCCACTAATGGTACTTAAAATCTGAACAGCATTTGTTGCCTAACAGTGGCGTCACTGGTATGGCTACTGAGTTCCATGTGGCCTGTGTGATGATTCCCCCCCTCCACGAAATCATTTATTTAATTAGTTAAGACAATTTCTATACCCTTGATATATTAAAAACATAGCTAAGCAGCACACAACAAAACTAAAACAGCACTAATATGACAAAAATGCACAATAAATTCATCAGTACTAACTACTAAAAAGTACAAAAATGCAACAAAGTGTTGCATACAAAATGTAGCATACAAAATCTAGCATACAAAATGTTGCTGTTGTTCTGTCCTCACTGGGGGAGGGAACTATTCTCAGAGGACAGGTTTCAAATATCCATGCTGAACTTCATCGATGGGAGCCACTATCCATGCCTACATCAGGCTGTGTGAGCAACTGAGCCACAATCAGGTAAAGTGAATAAGAGGATTTGAGACACAGGAGAAGTTTATCAAGTTGGGATGCCAGTATGTTGTCCCTCTGTGCACTTTCTAGTGTCTGCCACATCTCAAAGAAGAAAAAAGGAAAATGGAATCTCCCAGTGGAGATTTCATTCCTCCCCTTTCATCACTGATTTGCTACCCAGCTGAAAGGAAGACAATGGCTGCTACCTGATACAGAAAGGATTCATATTGACTTACCCAGAGGAAGTATACTCTACTGTAGGAAATGCAACAGAGAGCTGGGATTTCCCCAGCACTGCAAAGCTGTGCAGGGATACTTCCATACACCCCTCTTCACCATACATGGGAAGCTGAATAATTTCAAAGGTTAGGAAATTTTGTGCATCTGTGTGCATTTTGGGCTCTTTCATTTTGCAACTTGTCTACCCAGGCCTAGATAATACTGATATTGTTTGTTTACTTCCTTTTGGAACTTTGTTCCACCATCTTGTTAAAATGTTCATTAGCTCACACCAAATTGCATGATCTGATATCTCCAACAATGCTAGTTAGTTCCTCTTTAAAACATCCTGCTCATTTGTTTGAAATAACAGTCAGTACCGCTTTCTCAAGTTCACATTAGTCTGGACAGTTAACAGCTTTCTAAATTGGTTCCATGCCTTGGTTATGCTAGATTCTGATAAAGAGACTAACAGCACAAGTCTGGGCACAATTACTCAGAAGCAAGCCTTGCTGTCTTTAGTAGGATTTCCTAATCAGGAAGTGTGTTAAGATGTATGTTGTATGTTGGCATTCGTCTGTGTCTCAAGACACAATGGAGTGTGCCTCTCGGGGGGGGCAGGGGCGGAGTGATGTCAAACCACTGTCTTAGCAGCACCAAAGTGACCTCCCCAAGGCACAAGCCTGGGCATTGTGCATGAAGGCCCTGGGCTGCCCAGACAACAAGACCCCACTCTCAGCCTCACTGATGTGGTCCAAAGGAAAGCAGAGCAATACATTTGGCACAAGCTTGGTTGCCAGTGTTGGAGGCATACTAGGTACCATCTAATCATCTTAGGGACTCCAATCCACGTTCTCTTTTTAAGCTTGCTTCCAGCATTTTTAATACAACTTGCTCTATTATGGCTCCAGTTCTAAACACACTTATTAGGGGATGTTCAATATTAAATTTAGCAAGAACTAAAAAGCATCTAAGCATGCAGAGTGAACCTTCCTCCCAAAAAATATTCACATAATCAGAACACTCTCAACTCTCCTATGTGTGGGATAGGGTATATGGATGACAGCTCCATAGGGTCAGCCTTGTTCATATGTTCTTACAGACCAGGGTTTCCCAAACTTGAGTCTCCAGCTGCTGTTGGACTACAAATCCCACCATCCCTAGCTATCAGGACCAGTGGTCAGGAATGTTGGGAGCTGGAGACCTAAGTTTGGGAAACCCTGTTATAGACAGATTCATGGAGGATATAGTTCTTGGCAGATTCTATCTATGATGGCTATGTTTTATCTCCATTGTCAGAGGCAGTATGCTTATGAATTCTGGTTGCCGGAAACAGCAGGAAGGAAGGGGGCTATTGCACTCAGGCTCTGCTTGTGAGCTTCCCATAGACATCTGGCTGGCCCCTGTGATAGGAGAACACTGGACTAGATGGGTCTTTGGTCTGATCTGACAGGCTTCTTCCTGAGGCGTCATTTTACAAAGTAAAGATGGCTGCCAATTTCCTAAGCATAAAGCAAAATTCATGTTCCATTCTACAGAAAAGAACATTTCACAACTGATGTGTCTTACTTGGGAACATGTGCACATGGAAATTCCTATTTAATTTTCAGTTTAAAAAGAAGAAAGGTGGAAGGATCTGTTGCATGCATGCCTTATTACCCTATCGGTATAATGTGCCTTTTGACATACTAACAATATATTATTGTCTTATGTTATTACGTGTTGTAACCAGTATTTATTTGCAGTGAAGTTGGTTAATGAAATGCAGTATGCATGCTAGTTTGCTGAATTTTGTTTTACTGGAGGAAAGAGAAGTTGGTAAAGAGAAGACACGTTAAAATTTTATTCAGAGGGAGGGGGATGGAGAAGAGTAATCGGTTTAATTTCCAGGTAAGCATATAGCTGTGAAGTAACGGTAGCCAGAGAGAAAGTGAGGGCTGGAATGGGCGTGAAGCAGGACCCCTAGCCAGGCCACAACAAAGGACTCAGGCGGATTTTGCCTGTGGCTTCAATTCGATTCCCTGCCGTTTATCAGATAAATAAACAGGACAGGTTTTTGTTTGGGTTTTCGCTGGCCTGACCGAGGGAGGTCCAGTCCCCTTGGGGCGAAGGAGCACGGATCTTGTGAATGACGCTTTGGGGCCTTCTCAAAATGCAAAGTCGCTTTCTTTAGACAAGCGTTTGTGTTTCTGTAGGCTCCTTTTCTCCCTCCCACTTTTTCCTTTCCTTTCCTTTTTTTGTGTGCTGGCTCACCGGGCGATCCAAGCAATTACTTCATCATCTCCCACCCAAGCAGCCAGCAGGGCGCTCGGCTCGCTCCAACGACCCACGTTTAGGAGGAAATAGAAGCTCCACGGAGTTCAGTGGGGCTTATTCGCAAGTAACAGCGCATGGGGGGAGTGTAGAAAGACAGGCAGACATAAAGAAAATTCTCCAAAGTATTAAGATTGGTCTTTCGGACCGGGTGGAGGAATAATGCATGCGCCTTTTCTTAAAACCTAATCTCTCTTTTTCTCCCCATTTTTCTGTTTTCTTCCCCCTTTCTCTGTGTATTAAATTCTTCCATCACGCCTGCTCAGTGAAAGAACTAACATTATCCAAATATCAAGGGCCCTGATGCAGCTTCTTACTGGCAACGTTGCAGGCACCTTAAAAACAACAACAACCTAGCATAAACTTTGAACAGTAGCATAAAGAAGGATATGCTTTTTTAAAAAAGAAACCCAGCCAGACCTCCCTTCCCCCATGTCTTCTTTTCCACGCCAGTGAAAAGCGCCTCCTGTCAGGCCTTGGTGCGGTGCGATCCTGCGTCTGCTTACTCCAAAGCTAATTTTACTGAAGGAAACGATTCGTATCTGTTTTGTCTTCGATTCTTGCTTTTACAAGGTGCAGACGGCTATACAGAGGGGAACGGGGAGACGCTCTTTCTGCCATCCTGCCGGATGGAGCCCTGCGCAAAGGTGCGCACCGCACCATGCCGAGTTGGAAAGAGAGAGGTGGAGCCAATCTGCCCCCTCCCCATTTAAAATTATCTCATGCCTAAAGCATCCTGACAGACTTATACAGCAGCAGAGGGAAATGATCCCTTCCAGAACTAGGATTTAAAAGTCAGAAAATATCGTTCTACCCATGTCTATATCTGCGCGCACCCAGAGAGATTAGCAGTGCGCATGGTCCTTTCGAAAGTGAAATGAGCCACTGAATAGAAAGAACGCTGCCCCGAAGAGTTTACAGTGGAACAGCGCAATCTGTTAAATCCTATTGAGTTCAGTGGCATTTCCTGCCAGGTAAGCGTGTATATTGAATTCTAGTCTAAATCTCGATCGTGTGGGAGTAAAACAATTACAGAATGAAAGGTCCAGCACACCTAAAAGGCAAGACTAGAAATGAAGAAATGCCTTTAACCAAGTATTAAAATTGCAGTATTAAAATTGCAACAGGCAAGGCACCCTTGTTACACCGAACTCTTCCTCTGGTTGTGCAAAGCGTGGCGATGCTGAGAGTTGTCCGCCCAGTGCTCAGAGGTAAGTAGGCATAGGATGGCAACTTGAGAGTTGAACCCAATCCAATCCCACTCAGGCGTTCCACACTGAAATCAATGGGCACGATGCTGTCCACTGATGTCAAATGGATCTGCTCTGAACAGCACTTAGTTGGCTGCAACCTTGGGTTTAGGTTTCCACCGTGGTTGCTCCCTCCCGATCACACACTCACACAGATTTACAAGCGAAGCTCCACATTTAGGGATAATGCACGCTCGGAAACGCGGCGGAAAACCAGCCTCTTGAAAGAGCTGTGTGTTGCTGGGGAACCAGTCATTTGTAGTAGATCCTCTGGAGGCTCTGGAAAAACAATTCTCGCTCTCCTCCTCCTCCTCTCTTTCCCCTCCTGCTCACAGGATTCCCCGATCTCTTGGGGTTTGCCCTGGCCGGGTCTCCTCCACAGTCTGGTGCGCGCTTCACTTGGTCCTGCTTGGACAAGAGGGCTCCGAGTGCGGTTCCGGCTGTCCATCCATCCTTCCTTCCGCCTTCCCTGCTTCGCCTCCCCGGCAGCCCTCCAGGGGAAGAAAGGATTGGAACGCTTCCATCTCTCCTCCCGGATAAAGGCCGTGAGAGGTACCCTGTATCTTTTCACTCACACCCACAAAAACCTCCATGGCAACGGGGCTCTTCCCGCAGGACACCCTGCGCTCTCTCCGCCCTCCGGCTGCAGCCGGAGCCAGAAAAAAATCAGCAACGGAGGCCGAGGAGGAAGGACTCTCGCTCAGCTGCTCTCCCGGAGCCGCTTGGAATTGGGCTGCGCCGCTATTCGAAGCAATCCCCGCCGCTGCTTCCCCAAACTGCTCATCTTCAGCTTCTTGGTGGCGGGTGGAACTGTGAGGCTTTCCTGCGACTGGATAGGGGGCAGGCAAGAGAAAGGCAGCCAGGCCCTGGGATCTCCTTTAAAAGTTTTTTTTCCCTTGCACAGAATCCAAAGATGGACTTATTAGGTTCTTTGCAAACTGGGCCTCCAGATGTGGTTGAATTCTACAGCTCCCATGGATCCTGCCCACTGACCTGGCTGGCAGGGGCTGATGGAGGTTGGAGTCCAAAGACATCCGCATGGCCACAGCACCCTCCACCGTTGCTCTAAAATTCACTGGCTAGGAATAGAGGAAGGTGCCAGACCATTGCTCCGTCTAGCTCAGGGTTTTCTACTGGCAGCAGCTGTCTAGGATTTAAGGCAAGGGACAGCTTTACCTGGAGATGCTAGTGATTGGAGGTGGGGAGCTTGTGCATGCAAAGAACAGCAAAACCAGAAGTTGGCCCTGGGGGAACTTGACAAATCAGTGGTCTCCAGCTTGTATTGAACCACCTTCATTTGGTGTGAAGTTTGCAAAATCTAATTCTCCCCTCTTCCCACCACAGTTTCAACAAATTGCGACTTTAGCTTGCTTATTCGCTTTCTATAAATGAAGCTTGATTTCAGCAGAGTTTAACCCAACACAAACAATAGTGATTGTAATTTCAGGTTTCCATGCTATTGACTGCGTGGAAGAGAAAATACCTTCTATTGAACATGGTCTTGAAAGGAACTGTGTTATTTCTCTCTCTCCCCCCCCCCATTTCTTCCATTCTTCTTTTTTTGGTTGGGTGGTTGTGTGGTTAAATCAACCCTACAATTTCCCCTGGAGATGTTGTGTGTAGAATGTAGTGTTATGATTTTATGTTGCCCTGATACCACCATCAAAGATGGGTGGGCTGTTTATCCCTAATACTTGTGTTAAAGTCCTTGCCAAAGAAGCCAAGGCCTAGTTTTACACACACACACACACACACACACACACACACACACACTTCACCTTCAGTCATAATAATTCCATCTGATCCATGTGGTGGCTGCTGTCCAGTTATTTAATAACTGGAAGAGGAGTTAAGAGAACAAGTGAAAAACCCATTCACAACTCCACCAAAGGAAAGGATGGTTCTTGTGTTCTTTGGCTTCTCTAAAGGGACATATTTTGTACGTATACAGTCATTTCAGGTCTCATGACTTGCATTATACCCATGAAGGAACAACAGCACAGCAAGTAATTATGGAACGGAGGTTTTTATACATATATAAAAAACAGCAACACTATATGACATAAACAAGAAAAACTAAATACTTCCTTCTGGCCACCCTGGGAGACAGAGGCAACTCCAGGGCAAAACAAAAAAGCACAACAACCTACCTCCAAAACCAAGGCAACCAAGAAGCAAATTAGATTTGTTATGGACTGAGCTCTGTTATTATCTTCCCCCAACAGAAACAAAGTTATGTTTCACATTAAAGGCTTGATCCTAAACCTATTGACTTGGAATCAAGCCCTATTGATTTCAACTGGCTTTATGTCCAAATTTTAAGAAAGGTATGAAGAGTTGTACTGTCCCCATGTCTTTACCGTATCTCTATGAACACTACCAGCCATTGCTCCTTTTGGATTTCCTGCCTGCCATGCAACAGCTAAAGCTCTATAAACCAGAAGTGGGGAACCTGTGGCCACACAGAAATTGTTCCCATTGGCAGCATGGCCAATGGCAATAGATAATGGAAGATAGAATCCAACAACATCTGGAGGGTCGCAGATTCCCCAGCCCTGATCATAAGAGAGTGGCACAAGCTGCCAAACTGACTTGTGTCAGAGGTTCTGTGATGTCGTCAAAGAAATGGTTCAATAGGCAAATAGGTGAACCAATCCACATTCCTTGGGGACTATGTCAAACAAAGACAACCCTGGATGCCACAAAGCAGGGAAGACAGAATTTGAATTTGGGAAAATGATGCGATTATGTTACTCTGTAACACCATGTATGTTGATGCTGCATTTAAAAAACAACAACCATTATGCATGAGAATCCTAACACACATTTTTATATGTAATTCCATTATCTTAAGAAGTAGCTACGTGGTTGTAGTTATAAATGGATATGCTACAGGAATGTTATACAATGATGCCTTGTACAATCAGCTAAATGTAATGCTTCTATGAGATTCTTTGAAGGGTGTGATGGAGTAACTACTATCACTTGCATAATTTAACAGTGATTATACATAGCTCAACCTGACAATCCACATATCCTAATCTGGCAGTGCATAAAAATGGAATATTTATTATGATAGTGTTAGTCTCAACTTGACAGAAACATATTTGTTTCTAGACCAAGTTGGCAAGCCTAAGTGTATTTTCTAGTGTAAGTTCAACTGAAAACAATGCGACTTATTTCTAAGTAAATTTACATGGTATTGTGCCATAAACTGTAATGTAAACATACTTAACTGGGAACCTAATCCTATTGAGTTTAAAGGGAATTACTATTATTTTTAGTATAGGCTTGCATCATAACATGGCAAATCTTGCATTATCTTGTGCCGACATCGTCAATAAACCTCATATTTAGAATCTCAGAATACTGGACACAATGGTCCCATGGCCTATTACAGCCTCTTAATCTTGTGGGTACTAGACACAGAGCCTTATCTGTGGTGGCCCCACACCTGACAAATTCCTTTCCCAGGGACATATGTGTGAGTGGCTCTAGAAAGAACCTTCAAGGCTTCATAAAAAATTCAATAAATCCACATTTGGTTGGAGCACTGTCGTTTGAATTTTATCTGTAGCTGCCCATTAATCAGAGGATTGTTGGATTTTATTGTGGTAGGGGGAGGTGATCTTATGTGATTTTATTTTTAAAAATTGTGAAGTTCCTTGGGAGGGCTATGCTGAAACGTAGCTTGGAAAACTTTTAAACCAATCAATAAATTCTACAAAATGGTTTGGACAGACAATAGTGAAGAACATGTATGGTATGTAGGCCTCACCTCTCCAAGGATCCTGTCTACATCCTAGGGTTCTACAAGCTGAAAGGTTTCCATTGCGACTCAACAAGCAGGGAATGAAGTTACATTCAATGGACCTATATCAACAAAGGCATCCAAGTCAGAAATAACCCAAGTGATTTTTTGTCTGCAAAGAGTTGTGCAAATTCTTCACAAAGGGCTATCAAGTGGTCCAAATTGTCTTCTTATGAGGTGGATCACAGTACGCCATTGACCAGCCCCAAAGGTGGGGATATTATTATTATTATTAATCTAATTAAATTTATATACCACCCTTTATTCGAAGATCACAGGGTGGTTTGCAACAAAAAAACCACCAAATAATTCTTTAATTGAGCTCTAGCCCATGATTGGTTGGGTTTGCTCAGAGTTTTCCACCAGCTTCACTCTAGTCTTCAGTCCAGTCATTTTATTGGTCACAGTTCCCTGGAAAACCAGAGAACTCATGTTGGCTTTGTTCCATGGGAGGGGATGCTTGGGAATTGTGTGAACTGTCCTAATCATTTCTCCATTCCGGAAATTGACCAGAGCTTCATCAGAATCACCTGCCAAGGTGACAGCAAAGTCCCTGAGAGGCACCAGGAAACCATCTGGATCCATCAACCTCCTGGGGTGGTTCATCCTAATTGGTCCCCCATCCCTGCAGAGGTTCTAAGTCACAGCAAGTCAAAACTGCACCAGGTGGTGGTGAAGTCGCCACTTCAAATGTTACTTAAGTCTCACTGGGTGGACTACTCATGTTCAATCCCACACCTGTACTATGGGAATGGGGATGGCCTGCCTTAAAAGGCCACTACATTAAGCTGAAATATTATGATGGATTGTAAATCGTGATATGTTGTACTGAAAAGTATACTTCACCCAGTAAAACATTCTAAAAGTTAATGAATGAATGAATTAAATAACAAAAAAAAAGAGCAAAAGTCTACTATGGGGATGACTACAAGGTTACAAGTACTACAACAGTACAGACAAAACACAAAACAAAAAAGCATAAATATCATGTTTTATTTACAGAGTGCTTCAAAGCATACTATAAAAGCATCTAGATAAAAGAGTCCCATTTTCATCCTCTCTAGCTGATATTTCTGTCCAGCTGTTACTCCCAGCAGCTTGCACTGGTCGAAAAAGAGTCTAATTTCAGTAGGATCACTATTTGCAAGATCCTAATAATTTTAAGAACAACACTTTCAATTGAGACTCAAAGAAGCAAGCTGTGGATGAACTATCCCGGATTGAGAAGAGCTGCATTTTATTGTGACAAACAGGGTAGTGTATATGCACCCAACATCTCATGGATTTTTCAGTAATTCACCAAGATGTTTAGGATCATGCTAAATGGCTGCAATCCTGTTCCTGGTTATTTGGGAATAACTCCTGTGGATCTCACTGGGATTTACTTACAAGGAAGAAGTTATAGGATCAGGCCACATAGAAACGTCTGAGAAAATAGATGTAGCACTTCATATAATGCAAAAGGATTGAACAGATTTATTCTCTCAATTTTTTAAAAAATATATATTTAAAAACCCCCTTGCCTGTTTATTCCGTTCTTCCTCCCCCACCTTTTGTCAGTGGGAATATTTGTAACGTGCTTTTTTTCTACTGTTGTTGGGATCTTTTCGAAGCACATATGTTTCTGATCTAGATTCTGCAGTGCTTCTCTGCATTGCTAGGAACTTTTTACACTCCTCCTCTGGCTAAGATCATATGTTGCCCAGTTGGAATTTGACCCAGATTTTTACACATGCGCACGCGCGCGCACACACACACCAATCTGTATAATAAGCTTTAATTACTATACCTTTTGTTCTTGAGAGCTAAAAGAAGTGTTTTGCCATTTACCAGATAATATCCTGCTGGGGGCAGGATAATTATAATATTGGCAAGGACTAAGAAATCTCAACCGTTTAGAGATAACATTCTGGAAATGAAGTTACAATCTCAAGCAGAACAGATGATGAGAGTTGGGCGTGGCATGATAAGGGCACCTTGGTGCCTTTTGTCCCACTGTTCACTCTGGTTTATAAAATAATACCAATAGCCTGCTGCAGAGGTAATAGTGGGACCAGTGTAGACACAAAGGCAGTGATGCCTATTTTCTGCCATTCCAGATAGCAACACCCAGGTTTTCACCAAGTGCATACTGAACAGGGACCCATACCCAAGTTTCAGCTCTCTGGCCACATATACCAGTATGTTTATCTGTGTTTAAAAACACTTCTTTGTCACATTCATACCTCACATTTTTAAAGTGTAAAAAATGTATTTTACCACAAATGCATTGTCCCTTTGAAGTTTAAACTAGGGGTGACGAAGCTGTGGGCCTCTAGGTATTGTTGGACTCCATCTCCCAGCATCCCTGCCCTTTGGCCATGGTGGCTGGGGAAGATGGGAGTTGGAGTCCAACAGTGCCTGGAAGGTTACAGCTCTCCCAGCTCTGATAGAAACCCCACATTTTGCACATGATACAATCAGGATACATTGCTGTCACTTGAGGCTCAGGTGGCCTCAGTGGGACGGAGTGCCTTCCACCCACTCCAGCTGGTGGCTCACTTTTGCCATATCTGGACAGGGATAGTCCAGCATCTGTTCATCTATGCTCTGGTAACATCTAGAAGCTGCCTCTGAAGATGGTTCAGGAACTTCAGCTGGTGCAGAATTTGTCAGCCTGGCTGCTCACTGGGACTATAACGCCAATCCTGGCCCAACTGTACTGGCTGCCAGTTAGTTTCCAGGTCCAATTCAAAGTGTTGGTTTTGACTTATAAAGCCTTAAATGGCTCAAGACTGCAATACCTCAAGGGCTGCCTCTCCCTTTATAAACTGCCCCAGACTCTGTGTTCATCATTTGAGGTCCTTCTCCATGTGCCTCCTCCGAGAGAGGTTCGGAGGGCGGCAACATGAGAATGGGGCTTTTCTGTGGTGGCTCCCTGCTTGTGGAATGCTCTCCCCAAGGAGGCTCACCTGTCGCCTACATATCTTTAGGTGCCAGACAA
The DNA here is from genome assembly GCF_964270895.1 of Podarcis filfolensis. Classification (NCBI taxonomy): domain Eukaryota; kingdom Metazoa; phylum Chordata; class Lepidosauria; order Squamata; family Lacertidae; genus Podarcis; species Podarcis filfolensis. The sequence goes on from NC_139609.1 coordinate 35,231,030, forward strand.
AAACATTCATTTTCTTCCAGGCCTTTGGCTAGTTAAACAATCTATGGCCTATGGGGGAATTGTTTTTGTTTGTTATTATGCTGTATTTGTTTGTGTTTTTATATTGTAAAACATCCTGCGATCTTCGGGTGAAGGGTGGTAAAGAAATGTTGTTGTTATTGTTGTTGTTGTTGATGATGATGATGATGATAATAATAATAATAATAATAATAATACAACAATAACAATAATACAGTAATAATAATGGCTCCTGAGTCAATATACCCGGCCAATGCGCCCTCACAAATCCAGGCCCACACCTTGTTGGGGTGAGAGGAGAACAACAGCAATGCTGTCTTGCGTGGCAAGACCCTCAAGCTAACCCCCCATTAGCATAAAGAAATTCACACAGACACAGAATTTTTGTTTAAGGTTATTGGGCAAAAGACTATATCTGACTATAGTCTGCCCCCCTTGAAGGGAGTCTGTAAGGGTAAACCACCCAAAGGGAAACTGCTTTGGGGGAAACATGCCTGCATCTCCCCTGCTGTTCCCAGAGGCCTGACATGGCCCTAGCCCTTCAAGCGGACTTCAGGCCAGATCCAGGCCCTGGATTCCTTTAACGGAATACCCTTGAACAATAGAGGGGCAGGCGATGGCCGATCTCCCCTCCTCCACTCAACAATAAGCCAATACCTAACCGCCAAACCTTACAAAGTTGTGACGATTGCTAAGAGGTAGGTGAAAACCAAGTGGCCTGTGCCAATTCGCCAAATGGAAAAGTTCCTACCTGGTCTCCGACTCAAGATGGGCAACCAACCGAAGTCCAAAGCAAGGCCAAAGGACACTTAAATTAAAGGGAGGGTGGGCGGGTGTTCAGCAGCGCGAAGCAGGTGCTTGGCACACGTCGTGCTGCCACTTTTATACATCCCCCCACGATCACCCATTCAAATTGATTGGGCAATAGCCCTGGGTGATCATGGTGCCACCCTGGCGTGAGGGTGGGTGGGGGGACCAGGTTGAGGGCCTGCCTGCAACCAGGACCATCTATTAAGATGATCCCACTTGCTGAAAAGGAGGCATTCTGCAATGCATTGCTGCTAATTTCCCTGCTCCTCTAGAGGTGGGAGACCAGTGGCAATGCAGCTGCTCTGCAGGAATGCCCCTTTTGTCTGAGCATCTTGGGGGAGGTGTTCCACGAGGCATTGCTGCTGCTCTTCCTGACTTTGGCTTTTGGCTGCATCTTCAGCTTACCTGAATCTGAACTGGAAGTTGTTGTTGCCAAGGCCACAAAGGGGCAGCAACTGGAAGAAAATAAGTGGAAGTAGCAGCACGGGTTCAACTGGAAGCTCCTGCCCCCTGCAGAGCATTCTACCTAAGGCAGGCTGCTTCAGGTCACCTCACTGATGTGCCAGCCATGCTCAGAGCTCATCCAAAGGGTGGCCTTACACACTCCCTGTTCATGGTATATTGCAGAACTAGGAACACCCAGGCATTCCTTGGGAAAGGTAAATATTTTCTCTTCCAAGGACAAGTCTGTGGTCACTTGAGCAGGTGGAAACTAGACCAACACTTAAGGAGCACCAGTTCTGCTGAGTAGAATTTTTTGTCTGAAAAAGATTGGAGCGGGGCAGGGAAAGGTGACTCAGATGACCAATTTATCCTTGAAGTTGAGAATACATTACATTGGAGTGACATCAGGCTAAATGTTCTCCAGGAACAAAATATTCCATTGTCTGATGTGGGTGGTCTGCTGTCACCACGGTCTGGTATTCCCATACAAGTAGGGATAGGAATTAAAATAATTTGTGGTTTTGTGAAAGCATCAAATATATGGCTATTGCATTTATGTAAATACAAGGAGAGGCCAACAAGAATACATAGATGCATTTTGTTGTTTGTAGACTCTTCTGCGGCTGTTTCCAATTTATACTTTCACATACAAACTTGTTCGCACTCATGCTTCATTCAGATGCCTCGCCATCTTACCCACCTCCTCACACAGAGTTAACCAGCACTGCGATTGTGCTGCTGCCTCCTCAACAATTGCACCATCTGGTTCCTAGGCCTAATGTGTTGAAAGTTTTTGGTTTTATTATTTTAAAAAACCTTATGCTATTTGAACGCTGAAGAAATGGCCCAAGAAGTTTGCAATATACTGAAACCAGTACTATTCATAGCTAATATTTAAGGAAGTTTGGAAGCCTGTAGCCTCTGTTTGACTGCCTGGAAAATAGAGAGATGTGAAGAGTTTGGTTCACAGTAGGAAAAACCATATCCATGCAGAGTACAGAATACAGAGTACAGAGTACACTTCTGCTTGACATACTAACAGATGTGTCAAGGTAAAAAAAAAATGGAAAAAGGAAAAGACCCTCACTCTGTCATTCATTCAATCAGCCATATTATTTTTTTTGTTCAAAGACAGCTATTAATTTCATGTTTTGGAAAAGTAATGCATGTCTGGATGCAAGTTATGCAAATCTGCATGTGGTTGGGAGATGTGTAAGATGTCTTAGTACATACATATGGATTAAGTGAGATGTTTAAACTATTGCGGCTGGCATGGAACCGAGTAGAGATGCGTGAGGTCTCAGAGCGTGTGGCTTTTAACTCGGAAGTCTGAAAGCAAATGTTCCCTTATTGCCACTCCAATACAGGAGAATCTGCTAGCCTTTGAAAAATGAAGTGTTTGCTTTCAGCCTGCTTTTAAATAAATATTTAGAAAGACTAGAGGGCTTTGTTTCATTGCTGCTGCCAATTGTTAGGCATTGCTAGAGAATTCCCTCCCCCCCCCCGGCTTTTAAGGATTTGCTGTTGCTCAATACCAAATAGAGGAACAGATAACAAGACGAGAGAACAAAACTTGCCAAGAGAGTCAATGGGTCTAAATAAAAGAAAATCTTTGAATTATCTATGATATATATTTACTTTTCCCATCTCCAAACATATGTATCCCACTTTTCATTTCCAGCAATGTGCCAGGAGTGTTCCACATCCATGATCAATAGATGTTGGGTGATACCTAAATCATACTCAGACCCATTGAAATCAATGACAACAAATGTTTTAAGTCCATTGATTTCACTGGCTGTACTTTGGGTATGACTAATATTGGATAGCTATTGGATATAACATTATAAGTAAAAGTACATTGCCTGTCTGCCAACCTGGTGCAAGGAAACTGGAAGAAGCAGGTTATAAAGATGTATTACTGAGCAATGGGGTGGAGTTGCTGAAGAGTAATTAAACAACTGGGCAGAATCTTACTTGCAAGTTCCCCCTTATAAGTCTGTATTGTGAATGATCAGGGTGATGTCTGATTAAATTAGATGAATGTGTTGTTCTCTTGTATTGTACTATTGTTTTGGGAGACTGATATTTTGGCTGGACAAATGATAGTGAGTTTAAAAATGAAAGCGACATTTATCTTATCTTTAACTGCAGTCAGTATCATTGAGCAATATTTTCATACGTTCTGTGGGTGACCATGATGGATAATGTTCCCCATTGCTAGCAGTCCGGCTACTGCACACTAGTTGTTGCTTTATGTCTAAGTGTTATTGAATCCAGGGACATTCAGGGGCCCAGAATATATGTCATGGTGGTGCAATGGAGTACAGTCTTTTCCAAGGCAGGGTGGATAGGTGAAGCGTTTGAAAACCATTGAGTCATGGAAGCTATGCAAAGTATTATTTAGCTTTGGAGCAAATGAAGAGACGACAACGCAGAAAGAAGGCACGTCGCCTGAGCACATAGCCATTAAGCCTGAAGACCAACAAAGTAGTCATTCCTTGTTATGAGTAAGCAATCTTAGTTAGGCTTTTAAAATGGCTGTTTAAAATGCTACAAATACAAATTTTCCCTTATGGGGTATCCAAGAGCCCATATAGAGTCCATACGTAGGTTCCCTATTGGTAGGAAAGGCCAACCAGAGAATACTGAGAAGCAAAGCAGCTAGCAAGCCTGATCTTTATTGATCTGTTGCAACAGGGTCCTCACTCACCACACACAGGAGGGAGGAGGAACCCAGAACAATGGTGTGCAAGGCCTTATATAGACATTTTAAATTCCCTGCCCTGGAGCTCAAGACCACCCCTCCATACATCATACATACTCCACAGAAGGGGTGTAACCCAAGACCACCCCCCAGATACATCATACCTACATCACAGAAAAGGTGGTCTAAAGCCAAAATCTGAGTGACTAGTTTATCTTGTCTTACCTGTTTAATGGTCACTTGATTGGATTGCCTGGGGAGCCTGGCCAGTCTTTTGTAATGATAAATACTTAGTTCCTGACCCAGGTCACAGCCTCACACCTTATTCAGATCTTAAATGTGCCCTTAAGACAGGATTTGTGAAGGAAAAGACAATGGGGAGGCTCTTCCATTTTTCTTTGCAGTGGGGAGGCTCTTCCATTTTCCTCTGACAGGCCTAATGAGCACAGCAGCTCATCTCTGGTTGGTATTGTCCCCATGAAGCAGCAGCTGAGATGGACAGTCCCTACCACCCCAAAGCTGCCTAAGTCCCCTCCTCTCCAGGGTTTGCCACAAGTCATCTTGAAGACTGCATGACGCTAACTTCTCCTCTACCCTCTTCACGCCTCTCCTGGTGCTGTGAGATCAGGGGGCAGAGGAGCTTGTCACAGCAGCAGAGACACCCCTGCCTCTTCACCAGCCAGTTTCTTGGCCTTCCTCCTCTCCTGCTTCAGCTTCTGCCTCTGATTCTGGATTTCTCTCTGCCACAGACCCCCTCACAAGCCCTGCTACCTCTTCAGATTCCAAGGCTTCCTCCTGGTCTTCTTCCTCTGACCACTCATTGTCGTCCTATCACCAGTCCCCTGGCTCTGAGCCTTCTTCTCTTGGGGGTTCCCCAGCTGGTTCCTCTCACGATTCATCTGCGTCCAACCACTCTGTGACATGAATATATGTGTTGTCTTTGTTAGTGTATAGGTGCCACCTAGGGATAATTCATTTCTAATGATGTGGTGCAACTGAACTGGAAAGGGAAAACTAATATATTTGTATTTATTTCCTTGGTATATTTATATTCCACCTTTCTCCAAGGAACTGGTCCTCTGCCTTCATTTTATCCTCACAACAACACTGGGATGTAGGCTAGAGATAGAGACTGGGACAAAGTTCTGCAGTGAACCTCATGGCTGAGTCTGAGTGTCTCTCACCTGGACCGATGCTGCACCTCTCTGTATCAGTTGTGACTGGGACACCATTGCCCTTCCATAGATACGTAAGCCAACTTTCCTGCAGGCAAATGTTTAGATTTGTTTATCATATTTAAAATGCAGAAAATGGTTAGATGGGTGTTGTGTCTGGGACTGTCTAATGGTGACAGCATCAGAACGAAAAAGGAGAAAGTACCGTAGTTGGGACAATTGTTAAAAAATCTAAATCTAAAACAAAAACAAAAACAGCAAGACTTTGCCTTCTGAATAAGTGCCAAGGCTTTCTCTCCCCCCCCCCCCCCCGGGCTTAGAACCCTTTGTATATAGTTCACAGTGTAAAGTTAAAGCCTATTCCGGGTGAGCAATGAGCCTGTTGTCATTCAGGCATGTTCTTGCCAATTGTAGTTATATGAGTTTCTTATCAAAGGTGTCATCCAGTAACATGCTGAGCATGCCTCAGTTCCGCTGACAGTAAAAGGATGTGTAGATTTTCTATAGCACTTAGCAGCTGACGTTAAAAATTAGCCTTGGTTCTTTAAATGTATAAATATGATTTATGCGTAATGGGTTTTTAAAAAAATTAACCACGAGAGATGTCTGAGCAATAAACTGACCAGAGATTAATAACCTGTGGTTTGTGGCTAAATATACTATACAATACAGCATGAACACGAAACAATATTCTTATCCAAAAGTAAACAACACTGCTATTTCATAAACTCAGCATTAATACACTCTTAAGAGTTTAGTATAAGAAAAATGAGGCAATGGCACTTCATCTTATTCCTGGGGAGTACTTCAGATAGAATTGAGATGAACAGTGAAAACATGGATAACTTCCATGGAAGCTATTAACATCTTGATAATTATGACTACTCTTAGACATTTTTCAGTCTTAAGTGGTTTATAAATGCTTTTATATAAAAATGAAAAGTCAACACGCAGAACAATATATGCATATTGGAGCATACATCTTCCTGTACCTCTCTTGAGAGGCTGCATTAGTTCTCCTAGGAGAGTATATGCCTCCACATATAGGATTTTACTATTCTACAGTCACTTCAAAGTCTGGCACTTCAAAATTCACCAATATGGGGCTCTGTTTATGAAGTGGAATGATGACAATAACCATACTTAGGGCAGGGAGAAAAGGAAGAAAGCTACGGAAGTTGTTACATCATTATATATGGATTTTGGCATTTAGGAATGTCCCCCAATTTAGTAATTTTAACATTGCACCTAAAAGGCAAAAGCAGTTACTTTAGTTTTGTTTCAATTTCCTTTCTGTTGTTTGTAGATAGTATTTTGCCCCGGGCAGGCAGCAGCAGAAGCCCAGCCTTGGCTCTAATTAAGTTTTCAACCCTGTTTGACTGCCTGGTTGTGGAATTAATACAGGAGTATTTGTTACTAGATCAATGGTGTGTGTGTGTGTGTGCGCACGCGCATGCGCACACGCAGTATGCATCTTGAAGAGAATTAAATTAGCTAATCTTTCACGGAAATGTTTTTGTATTAAACAATCAGGTGTTTAGTTTTGAGAGTTTTCCTAAATTATGTATTGGCAAGAGCCATTCTTTTTAAAATGAAAATTGAATTAAAGAAAAAATGGGTAACACCCCACCCCTTCCACAATGTAATCTGTTGTTATTCCCGAATAACAATATTTATTTTTTGGGATTCCATTGGATATTAAATAATAATAATAAATCAGATCCTGCCGTAGAAGAAGAAGAGTTTGGATTTGATATCCCGAAGGAGTCTCAAAGCGGCTAACATTCTCCTTTCCCTTCCTCCCCCACAACAAACACTCTGTGAGGTGAGTGGGGCTGAGAGACTTCAAAGAAGTGTGACTAGCCCAAGGTCACCCAGCAGCTGCATGTGGAGGAGCGGAGACGCGGACCCGGTTCACCAGATTACGAGTCTACCACTCTTAACCACTACACCACACTGGCTCTCCAGTGACTCTGCAGTCACCTCAGAAAAGTTAAGGTCTGGCACATAATGGTGACATCACCTCAGGACCCAGAAGGGCACATGGGTCTCAGATGCTATTTCATTGTACCAGGATCTCAAAACCTCTGAGAATGCCTAGAATTGATTTGGACCAATTTCACAGATCAAACACTGATTCCTGCAGGCGTAGAGCCCAATCTGAAATGGGTTCTTTGTTCTGTACTGATAACATCCACCAAGTATCTGATTTATACCAGAGTTCAGATGAAACTATCATTTTAAACCCATTCATACATTGATAGAAGTAGTAGTAAAGGAAAGGAAAGGAAAGGAAAGGAAAGGAAAGGAAAGGAAAGGAAAGGAAAGGAAAAGAAGAAACGAAAAGAAAAGAAAAGAAAAGAAAAGAAAAGAAAAGATTGGATCCAGACGGAGTTAGTTGAATTTAGGTTCCATTGAAATCAAAGGGACAAATTAGCACTGACTTATTGAATTCAAAGAGAAGCATCAACTGACTTAGTCTGGATCCAACCCAATACTGTATGCCCAAGCTGTGAAATATCCAACCTCATAGACCACAGAGTAAGCTGACCTGCCAGGCCTAGCTAGGCCACTTCTCGTCACCTTGGGAGGAAGGGTTATCAAGTCTTTGTTCTCTCACTTCCAACATGTTAACCCTACCAGTAAGGAGGTCTAAACTGGATGTACCAAGTTTAGACTGAGTGCCTTAAGCAAGCCATTTTTTGTGTTTCTATACAAATAATTTAGAATCATTTACCATTTTGGAGCCTAGGTTATACCACCTCTGTTTTCTGACTTCCGTATGGGAAAGCACATGAATTGGACCTTTGAAGAATTTGTAAGGAAACACTTTTATAACTTCTTTGCTAAGTGAAGTGGGGAACTTTGGAAACAAGTTAGAAGGGGATATTTTAAAGATCTAACAGCCTATATTTCCATGCTTTATTTTGCTGCATTTTTTGTGATTTTAAATCTCTGCTATGGTTCTCTCAACAAAGAGTACTTTCTCCAAACTTGTATCTTAGGCATCCAGGGAATTCTTTTTATTATACCTAGTATTTTTCCTTTTACCAAACCAAATCCAACACAAGCATAGTAGTGAAAGCATTCTGGCTACACAACCAACTGAAGTGGAGAGTGCTCTGTTTCTCCTGCTAGCCTTTTTTTTTTAAAAAAAAAGTGACATAAATTCAATTTCCACATGAACTTCTGAAGATAGTTCCCTTATGTGATGCAGCACAAGAATATCAGTCACAATAGCACTACTTTTGAAGTAGAGTGGATTCAATGTACTAAATGTTAATTTTGTGTGAGATAGACCTGAAACTAAACAGGATAATTTTCCTTCCAGTTTGAAAACTCCTTTTAAACCCATCATCTAAATGAAAGCTTTGAAAGTTAATTTCTCTTTCATTGAGATGTGCTGAATGTTTTAATGATGATATATTGGATGGAAAAGTTATTTAAAGGTCATGTTGCATAGTTTCCCAGACTATTGGGGACTATTGAAGAGTGCCTTCATTTATTATTTAAGCACATTTTTGCCCAATCAGCCACAATTTATTAAAAAAAATTAACCAGGACATTTGTGGTATAAAAAGTCACAGAATTTTACCAGGAAATTATGGAGCATGCTGTATGTCCACCCTGAAACATTTGCAGGTGCAAACAGTATAACACATGGGGAGGCAAACTAAGGCCCGGATCCAGCCCAATTGCCTTTTAAATCTGGCCTGCGGATGTTCCAGGAATCAGCGTGTTTTTACATGAGTAGAATGTGCCCTTTTATTTAAAATGCATCTCTGGGTTGGGCCTGGCTGGTGTTTTTACATGAGTAGAATGTGTGCTTTTATTTAAAATGCATCTCTGAGTTATTTGTGGGGCATAGGAATGTGTTCATTCCCCCCCCCCAAATATAGTCTGGCCCCCCACAAGGTCTGAGGGACAGTGGACCAGCCCCCTGCTGAAAAAGTTTGCTGACCCCTGGTATAACAGATTGCATATATCTGCTCTGAAACCGTTGTGAGCGCAAATCATTATGCGTTTACAGTGGTCCCCCTATTACATGGGAAGCCAGTTTTACACAGGAATAAGAGTAGGAGAATATGTTCTAGGATTGGTAATGCTCCTTTGTCCTGCATTTACCTCCACCCAAGGTTCAAGTTACTTCTCTCAGATGTTGACCATGGCAACGAAAGTTAACTAAAACATGGCCTAATGTGGGCTTCTAAAATCTTTGTGTTCCATATGACCGAGTGCAATTGAACAGAGTGTGATGGATATGGTGAGTGTGTTTGAATGAACAGAACCTCAATCAGCTCAGTTCAAAATGTCTGGCTAGTTTACGAAGACCCAGAATTATTGCTCCAAGAGAATTTCATTAAGGAAAGTATACTTGGTCAAAGCAAGAAGACCTCATAGTAGCTTCATTCTTAGATTGGGAGGCTGACATGAAGCTGGACATAGCTAGCCATAATCATGACCTTGGCTAACTAAAGGATTGACACACTAATGCTTTGCTGGCACTCAGATAAAAACAGTGACCTGTTTAACCCCAGAACTGGCATCTGGCATGCCTTGTTCTGTGGAAATGTGGAAGATATTACCTTTTGCTTTTACAAGGGCAGTTAAAAAAAGAAAGAAAGGATTATGCGGTGGCTCTGAGCTTCTTAATAGTTAATATGAAAGTGAGCCCTTCCCCCACTTCAAAGTTATACCTTTGCATGTCACAATGGATTGCATATTGAGCAGCTTTGCAGCAGTACCCTGTCCTGCAAAAACAGACCCCCCCACCCCACTTCCCCCCCTTTTGACATTTCCCTGAGACTATAATGAGTTTAGTCTGTAGGATTTCCTTTTTCGGTGACATTATCAGAAGAAATTACCCTGTACCATTACCTGTGGTCAATGAGACTTGACAGGTCTCCTTTCTCTTTCTTCTGCCGGACCACACGTGATGGCTCTGAGACAGGAAAGCATCGTCTAGACGTCGGGCTTTGAAGTTTCCTTCACCTCCATCTCCCTGCTCCCTGAATCTTCAGGGCTGCCCTTCCCAATTCAGAACATTAAGAATTTGCTAGCATTGACTCCAGTGTGCTTCTGGCACTCCTGTGCAGTATAGAGAAATGTCAGGGTGGTAGTGGAGTTTACCTGGAACTCTGTGATTCAGGCTTCGGCAGTTTGGGCTGAGAGCAGGGCAGGCATAGGACTGTAAATGAAGATGGTGATGCTAGTGTATTGCCTGGAGGGGTGTGTGTGATGTAGTAGAATTACTTCTTGTCACAATATACTGCACTTCCTGAGCTTTCAGAAGAAAGAAAAACATGTTGGGAAGAGCAGACTTTCAAATGAAGTAACAGCAAATCAGCCACTGTTATGGCTATTTTCCTCAATTTCCCCCATCAATAATGATGAGTACTGGAATTTGGCTGTCAAAGAGGGTTCTCACTTTCATGTAGCCAGACCTCCCACCATTGAAATCAGCTCTGATTGGAGGGTAACTCATAAAAATGGAGGACCACAGCGAACCTGGAGTTCTAATAGATTGTTGTACGTTTTGCAGTGGGGGGTGGGCTGTATGTCGGAGTCCCTTCTAATTCCTGGATCCAGCAAGGATCCATTTGCTTGAATAGCCAGACAAGTTCATTGGTAATGGCCTATGTATGGGTTGTTCAGGAAGAAGAAGAAGAAGAAGAAGAAGAAGAAGAAGAAGAAGAAGAAAAAGAAGAAGAAGAAGAGGAGGAGGAGGAGGAGGAGTTTGGATTTGATATCCCGCTTTATCACTACCCTAAGGAGTCTCAAAACAGCTAACATTCTCCTTTCCCTTCCTCACCCACAACAAACACTCTGTGAGGTGAGTGGGGCTGAGAGACTTCAGAGAAGTGTGACTAGCCCAAGGTCACCCAGCAGCTGCATGTGGAGGAGCGGAGACGCGAACCCAGTTCACCAGATTACAAGTCTACCACTCTTAACCACTACACCAGGACGCAGTCTGGGCAGCTGAGTGACAGAGTCATGCCTGATTCTGTTTGAATCCAAGGCTGTGGCTATGGGAGAAGCAAAACCCTTCTGGAGTGTTAATGCTGTGGCTCAGGTTGTATATATATGTCAATAAATCATATATCATAAAGATACCACAGTCTGCACTGTCTGTCAGTTTGAGGAAACTGATCCCTGGGTAAGTGCCTGGACCCCCTGGAGTCTTGCATCAATTGGAGAGTGGGGTGGCATGTAACAATATTAAGAAACATCAACAACACCCTGTGATGGTTAGTGTCAGGGATGTTAAGGTCAGCTCTAGCCTCATAAGTGAAGCTCACACTTTACTCTTAAATCTAGATATTGTCCTCTGCAAATTCTTTCAGGACAGAATCCTGATGAACAGCTACATTGGGTTAATACCAGGATATGAGACTGGAGACAAGTTCATAACTTATGGGTAATGCAAAGGAAGAAGTTAGAAACAATAAGAAAAACACCTTTAGGAGAACTTCTGCAGGTTCAGGAGATCCTCAAAGCATAATATTTTCAGGAGATCTGCAAAATTAATATGTTCTGGGGGGCTTCAAAGATCTACCATCCCATGGCAGTACAAATCTGAACACACCATCAAAAATAATGTAGAGCAGCTGTTCTCAAACTTTTTCCTCCAATGGACCACTTGGAAATTTCTGAGAGTCTTAGTATACCACTAAACTTTTTTGAACAAATAATAGTAAAGTTATGGGAATGCCCCAAACCCCTCTTCATCTGGGAATTTAGCGTGGCTACAAGAGCTTGCCTGCCTACAGTAAGTCATTAAAAGGCATTTAAGTATGCCAATAGAAACATCTTTCAATGCCTCTTGCTTCCAAATAACCACTAGTTGGTCACAGCAAATGGTTCTGTCAGTTTAATAATAAACTGTAGATGTTGAGTCAAACTGAGATCTGAATTTGGAAACAGTTAAATGAACACTGTTAGCATTCTGCCTTTGTATACACAACTTTTCAATATCTCATAAACTTTCCCACAAAGTCAACCACCACAACCCTGTTTAGGAACTGCTTTTCCAGCTTTCCTGTAAAACAAATTGTGTGGCACATAAAATAGGGCCAATAATAAATTATTTTTGCTAGTGTTCGCTGTCCTCAAACCTCCTATCACATATGCTGCCTGTGTGTGTACATCAAAGAAATCTAAGGAAATAAGGGGGAGTTCTGCTTAAATTTCTAAGAGGTTTACATTTTGGAGGTGGTGGGATGGTAGATGGGCAGCGGTACATTTTTCCATCTGTGACTAAGGATTATTTTCAGTTAAGATCTTTAGTTTTTACCAGATCTACCATAATATCACCTGCATAATTATAGCAATGAACTCTCTGGTGCAAAGTAAGCTGTGAATGCCAATGTATGGAGTTGAAAGGTCTCTTTCAGCCAGAAAGTTGCATGTTTGGCAATTTGATGAGGTAATCTCAGACTCTGTCAGTGTAAATTGAACTGAAGAAAGCCTTTGGTGCCAGCTTTTTGAAAATTTGTCCAGAGGCTTTGTCAAATGATTCGAACTGGCAAGGTTTGTGAACGTACACATGGAACACAAGCTCCAAACTCTGAGGACGGAGCAGTTGTGCTGTGGGCTCTACATCATTGTTCAGATAGGGTCTTCCTTACCTCCACTCTTAATCTTTGCAAAAGATGGGAATATTGATTTTATGGAATGGACTACTATTGTATGGAGAATGTAAAAGGATGGGGGAAATGCCAGACTTGGTTGGTTGTACAGCCATGTGGGATTGAGAAGTTTATTCAGTTTTACAGAAGGCAAGAAGGGCATTATGCTTGTCGGACAACACCCAACGAAAGGAGACTCACCAGTATTGAAGCTGTAAAAACAAAAAAGACAGACAGCAGGTTAACGTTTTATAAACATACTATCAGACTGCATTAACATATTGCTATAGTTAAGTGAAGTAAAACATCATAAAAATGCACTGTAAAACAGTCATGTGTAACAATTAAATAGGGACACAGGAAACTGTCTCATATCGGGTCAGAATATTTGCCTACAATATCATTTACTCTGAGTGACAGTGGCTCTTCAAGGTAGAGGGTCTTCCAATTCACTTGCTACCTCATCCTTTTCTAATCAGCAACCCATTTCAATATGAATTCAGGTCTGGGTTTGGCACTAAAATTGCCTTTTGCATCCTGGTAAATGACCTCCGTCAGGAGAGGGACAAGAGTGTGACCCTGTTGATTCCTCTTGATTTCTTGGTGGCTTTTGGTACAATCAGTCATGGTTTGTTAAGGATGCAGGGAATTGTAGCTCTGTGAGGAGGTGAACTACAATTCCCAGGATTCTTTGGGAGAAGCTATGTGCATCAGATGTATGTTCAACATATTATGCAGATGTGATAAGTCCGCTTACCTTAAATGGTCAGCGATCCAGCAGCCAGCTGAGGAGGATTACAGGTGCCCTAACGTTCTGCAGTCCCTTCCACCACTGAACCCTGGAGATAGAGGTTAACAGGGAGAAGGGAGGAGGGAGTGGAGGAGGGCAGATCCTCCAAGGAGTCTATGCAATAATTTGCAGCTGGATTCTACTAGGCAAGCTGCACATATAGCCCTCCTAAAAATGTTTATTTATGAAAATGATATACAGGTGGTACATGACCCCAGTCAAGCTTGCAAAAATATATCATTTGCCCGATAATAAATGTTGGAAATGTAAAGAGACTGAAGGTACATTCTTTCACCTTTGGTGGACATGCCCAAGGATTAAGACTTTCTGGGAGATGATCTATAATGAAATGAAAAAGGTATTTAAATATACCTTTCTGAAGAAACCAGAGGCCTTTCTCCTGGGCATGGTTGGCCAATTGGTGTCAAAGAAGGATAGAACTTTCTTTATGTATGCCACAGCAGCAGCAAGAATACTTATTGCAAAGTACTGGAAGACACAAGATCTATCCACCTGGGAAGAAAGGCAGATGAAGGTGATGGACTACATGGAACTGGCGGAAATGACTGGCAGAATCCGAGACCAGGGAGAAGAGTTGGTGGAGGAAGATTGGAAGAAATTTAAAGACTATTTACAGAAACATTGCAAAATTAATGAATGTTAGAAGGATGTTGGAATGATGTTATGTGGCTTTAGCAGAAATGTTATAAAGGATTTGGGAAAAAATGACTGTTAATTGGTGAAAGGAGGGAAAAGTAAAGATACATTATATTAAGATAAATTACAGGACAAAAATTTGAAAAGATGGGAAGGATTTGCTGAAACAGATAATCGAACTAGAACACAAAAAAGGGAGGTGTGAGGAGGTCAAGGAAATAAGCTAATGAAAGATAAGTTATAGGAAGATGCGCTGTATTCCTTTTTTTTTTTTGCTTTTTTTAATGGATTTTATTTTTTTGTGTTTTTTCTCTCTTTTTCTCATTCTTGTTTTTTCTTTATTGTGATGTGTTGTATTGTTTTTGTTTAAAATGGTGTTTTTTGTTTTTTCTTCTGTAACCTTTAAAACTTTAATAAATATTAATTAAAAAAAAAGGGAAACACTTGCCTGTGAGCGCTCCAATTGGAGAATAGCGTTTACCAAAGGTGTCATGGGCTTTGAAGACACTCGAACTCAGGTCACAAGGGAGAAATGTGCTAGGAGGAAGGCACACTTGGCAAATCCACACCGTGATCAACTTCTGCCCAGAAACCAATGTCCCCACTGTTTAAGGACGTGTAGATCCAGAATTGGCCTCCACAGTCACTTATGGACTCATTGTTAAAACCGTGTTCATGGAAGACAATCTTACTGGGCTATGAGTGATTGCCAAAGAAGAAGGCAGCTGCCCAGGTATTGATATGAGCCCTGTAAAGCACATAGAGCTGAAGCATCACTTTCCCAATTTCCTCCTTCTGCTCTGTGTTCTTTTCAAAAGCAAAAAGGTAACCAACCTCAACACCTTATGATTAAGGGGGCAGTGAAAGCCCGGGACTGAGTCCTCATGGGCACAAGGGAAGTCCTCACTGGCACCATTGTGCCACATTCGCAACCCTAGCCAAATAAGTTTTGGCAAAGGAAGGGCTAGGTATCGGTTAAATGGGTGTCACAAGGAAGGAGGTTGTTAAGGCCCTTAAATAGAGTGGCATACTCTACAGGAATCCCCTGCCCCAACCAGGAACCCTCCAGACATTTCAGACTACGATTCCCATCATTCCTGAGCATTGGTTGTGCTGAGTGATACTGATGGGAGTTGTAGTCCAAAACTTCTGGAGGGTGCCAGATTATGGAAGGTTGCCGCATAGACAGCTGCCCAAGAATGCTGGTTTGGAGGTACCCTTGATATACATTCCTTCACTGATGGTGACAGCAAACCAAATATCATACGATGGCTACAGATTAAATCCAATGAGACACTGGAGGAGGCTGACCAGTCACTTGAAACCTTCATGTCCCTTATTCTGGCACCACCAGAAGTCCCTCAGCTTGTTCCTACGCACTCCAGCCAACAATCAAGGAGTTTACTCCAGACTGATGCTGGAATAACTGGGTGGCCTTTCCCTGGGTTTAAGTCACAGCTATGGGATTTTACAGGCCTATTAGATGGCCTCACAAAACAAAAGTAAGGAGAACTCGCCGTGGCTGATCTCAGTACGATTCTCTGACACTTCAGCAATTTGATTGGGCCTCCCAGTTTTCTGTGGCTGGAGGAAACGCTCACAGGGCTTCATCTGGTAGTGATTTGTCATTCACCATGCTTTGGGCTGGCTGCCAGGGTCAGCTGTTGCCAAGTTAAAGGAAGGACAAGGGAATAAAGTGATTTCTTCAAGTAAAAAAAAAAAAGGCTATAGAAAATGAAATAAACTAGAAGATCTTAAAGCACAGCCTAGGGTATAATACAATTAACAGCAAAAGAGTTTGGAGGAGGGAGTGGGCAGCTTATAGGACTCTCTCCCTTGTTCTAAGAAGTCGGATATTTGACTATTATTCCTTAAAATATGTGTAATCAATTGGACCACCAGGAATTAATTGCCTGTGATGGTCTTGCTGTGCTACAGCTGCATATGGGATAGAGACTCTTGCTTATCCCGTACCTCTGTTATTTGCGGTATAGTTAGTTATAATGAACTTTGATGCAGTGGAAGCAGCCCCCGCCCAGCCCCAACCAAGTTTGTGGGCTTACCATGAAAGGCACCAAATAAATATATGAAAAATGACACTCCTGCAGGTATATATTTTTCTTTTCTTTAATTTGCCAGAATCTTTAAAAAAAAACCCACCAAAAGTGGTTGATGTTAGTCTTTTCAGTACAAGCATGGGAGGAAGAGGAGAAGAGTTATAAAAATGATGCAGCAGATAGTTCAACCTTTCCCAACCTGGTGCCCTTCAGAAGTTTTGGACCACGATTTTCATCAGACCCTGCCAGTACAGCTGTGCTAGCTGGAGCTGATGCAAGTTGTGGTCCAAAGGAGGATACCAAATACAGGAGGCTGAGCTAGAATATAAACCATACAAGCAATGGTTAAGAAACTGGTTGTGCGTAGGGGAAAAAGAAGGAGAGTGAGGTCTTCAAATAACTACAAGGCTGCTGTTTCTGGCTGACAACACAAGAAGGAAGTACAGAAGAAGAGAAAGGACCCTTTTCTACTTTTTAAATGGGTAAGTTTGTCATGCACAGTGTATAGCTGCTGGTGGTACCTATCTGATATGATGCCCTTCCAGAAGATTGGCTGACAAGAAAAGATAGGAAGGCAGTGCTGGCTCAGAGGTCCATCAGTTGGGTCTGCCAATCTTTTTTCAAAAATTACAGTGTTGACACAACACTGTAAACAAGATAGTAATCAGTTTCTCTAAAGGTAGGAGTGCAGCCACCCTGATCTAGCTTGAAATAATGGAGGTTCCTTTTGATTACAGCCGATGGTTCTTAGAGTGGAGTCAGGCCACAGGCTCTGTTTGAAATCCATGTGCATGCTCCTTAGTTCAGAGAAAAGATAAGAGGAGACATACGATAGGTGTATAAATTTAAAGCATAGTAACAATAGGGGTATACTCAACAAGGACTGGCAAAGCAGATAAAGCAGTTCCCCACAAGAACATCTGAGTGATGTTTAAAGGAGAAAGGGAGAGGATGATTGCTTCAAAGATGGATTTGACAAAGGGCTTTAAGAAAGGCTCCATGCTCCTGTTTCAGCCTCAAACAGGAGTGTGAGAGCTATCTTAAGGCCCTTTGCAAACAACAAAAGGGCCTTGAAGTTGTTGTGGATTTGAGCTCGCTTAAAGGAGATGTACTACGTCAAAGACTGCTTTTGCAAAGAGTTTTAATCTCTACTCAGTTTACTGATGACCGGTGATTAAATCCTGCTGCTTGCCTGTATGATTCTATTGATTGCTGAGAACAAGATGCACAACCAGTGCAGGATTAAACCATGTCATCCTGCCCATCAACTGACATCACCAGTGTGTGATGGACTGCCTGGTGGGCCTATACAGTGGTATCTGGAGTTACAAATGCCTCAGGTTACAAATGCTTCAGGTTACAAACTCCACTAACCTGGAAGAGTTACCTTGAGTTGAGAATTTTGCCCCAGGATGAGAACGGAAATCGTGTGCTGGTGGTGCAGCAGCAGCAAGAGGCCCCATTAGTGAAAGCACGCCTCTAGTGAAGAACAGTTTCAGGTTAAGAATGGACCTCCGGACCGAATTAAGTTTGTAACTAGAGGTACCACTGTATTGGTCTACAGGTTGGGGCTTCCCCATGACTGGTTTATGAGGTAACAAAGCAACCCTCTAAATTGTTTCTAGAAACAAGTTGAGAACCAGTGCAGGCATTCCAGGGCGGATATAATAAGATGGCATGGGTGAACACCCTTGTTGCCACATTCTGGGCCATCTGAAGTTTCTGAAGTCTCTTCAAAGGTAGCCCCGTGAAGAGCACATCACAGCAATCCAGGCTAGATGTAACTAGGGCTTGTCACCAAGTTGTAATAATACAACACCTGAGAAAAGTGTTTTCAGGACCTCCCTATTCCTGTGACTGTTGTTTGCTTTCTCTGTTTTTAACATTGAATATGGAACAGTTGTAAGCTGCTTTGGGACCTGCTGGTGAAGGATGGGCAAATAATAATAGCAATAACTGTGTTACCTGATGATTTCCTAGCTTCCCTTTTTTGCTTTTACTTTCTTCCCCCATCTTATGCCCAGCCTTTCTGGTGACATCCCTTTCTTCTGCCCCTTTCTTTTCACAACCGCGTGTCTTTTCCTCCTTCCCTTCTCTTTGCAGCCCTTTCCCTCCCCGCACCCGCTTTCTTCTCCAGCTGAAATATGTGCACGGCTTCTGCCTGCGTCCCCGCTGTGCCAAATTGATACTTCAGCTGCACAGTGCCTTCCATTGGCACATATTGCTTCTGATTTTGTTCCCTGCCTTAATGGAACAAGGAGCAGCTTTCTGATGCGCGCCGTCAGTCACTGGAGGACTGACAGCCTGGCATTTGTTTGCGACAGGAAACCGAGCTGCTGCTCCTACCTGATTTGCAAGGTTTTATCGTGCAGCTAATTTTATTATTATTATTTATTGCCAACGATCATAATGAGAATAAAGAGCTTAAGTCTTTCTTTGCAAAGTCACCATACTGTGATGGAATATTGTTTTGATCAGGTGGGCAGCAAAATGTTGCTGCTGATTAACAATATAGTGGGGTGATCGCTACGGCGCCTCCCTTTTCCCTGCCACTTGCAAAAGGATGTCTGTAGGAAGTCTGGACTGATAATTGCTACCTACAGACTTTTCAGAGTCGCATGAGCAGGCAATTTAAAACATTTCTTCAAAGGTGTTGTCTAGTGGGGCGCACAAAGGATGCAAAGTCAGCAACCATTGTGTTTAATCCCTGCTTTGACACCACTTTCTTTTGTGGTATTCCGGCAGGGTGTTGTAA
Source organism: Podarcis filfolensis (assembly GCF_964270895.1). Taxonomy (NCBI): domain Eukaryota; kingdom Metazoa; phylum Chordata; class Lepidosauria; order Squamata; family Lacertidae; genus Podarcis; species Podarcis filfolensis. The sequence continues at coordinate 35,250,071 of NC_139609.1, forward strand.
GGATTAATTACACAGTGTTAGTTAAATGCATCGAGAGTCTTACACCTTTTTGTTACTTGTCTAAGGGTGGTGGTGGTGGGGAACCCCTCTATCAAAATCCATTTCTGTTAGGAAAAGAAAATCCCAGTGCTCCCTCCAGCATGTCTTCCCAAGCAGATTACGCCAGTGACATGTGGTTTCATGTCAACTGGCTTCTGTTGCATGTTGTGCCAAATAAAACAGTGATCGACATGTTCTCATGTAGCTGGTTCTGACACGTTCCTCCAGCTGGGTGCATTTTGAAAAGGTACAGTAAGAAAAACATGTACTTTTCAACCTGCGTCTACTCCCCTCCCCCCCCACATTGTATTTATTTTTACATTTGGTTCCACTTTTCCTCCAAGGAGCTCAAGGAATCGTAAATGGTTCTCTGCCTCTCCATTTTATCCTCACAACAACCCTAAAAGGTAGATTAGGCTAAAAGCCACTGATTGGTCCAAGGCCAACCACTCAGTAAGTCTGCTGGGCAGGGATTTGAACCCTGGTTTCCCAGGTCTTAGTCCGACACGCTAACCATTACACCACACATTTACTCAAGAGGTGTAGCAGCTATCCAGTGATGGCAGGGACTAACAGACCGTTAATGGAATTGGATCCCGTGAGGCCTTATAGTTGCAAAGAGACTCGTAATTCGAGACTGGAAGGATAAACACCCATCCATTACTCGATAGACCAAAGATTTTAATCTCCTTTCTACATTTCCATGTAATCGTTAATCACTTTTGGATATCTGTTTGGAGCTGGTTATATTAATACATGTTTCAATTAGCGCTGATGGATTATTCTTATCATTAATGTGAGCTGATGGCACTTCCTTTTTCTCTCCGTCATATTTACAATAAAAATATACATTTTAAAATAGAAGTATAGTAGCTGTGAAAGAAATAAGGTGGATTGGTGCAAACATTTGCAAACTGCAGAGGTGGGAAGTAAGGAAGCTGGGGAGATTCCCAGCTTCATCACTTACAAATTTACCTCAGGCCCTTACCTGAAATAGCTTCAGCGAAATCACCTTCATGTCAATGCCAGTAATAAGCATCCTGAACAAATTAAAACAGTGTCTGGGTTGAAATTATAGTGATATTACTGCCTGATATTTGGCCAACAAGCAGCGTTCAGTCTTACATTTTCTACATGGGGAACTCAATTAACATATGGGTGCATTATTTATTTCTTTATGCAAATTTAGGCCTTTCAGGTGACTGCCAGGTGGCCTTTAAAATACATTCAAAGCCTTAGCACTGGAAGGGAGCTCTCCCAAGTGCTCTTACAATGACACGAAAGGCCATGCTTTGTAGCAATAGGGTACCAAGGAAATAGCCTTGAAGTATGGAATAAATGTGTTTAATCATATAAGAATGAGGCTGTTAGAAAAAGAATTGAACGCTAGGTGAAAAAAGGCAGTACTTTTAGTAAGTGGCTGGAGTGATGTAGTAATTGGGTGTAGTAATGATGGCTAGCAGTAAAATTGGATGCAAAAAATAGTTTTGCTAATATGGGAGCTAGGGGTGGGGGAGAAATTCGATTTAGTTCACATAGGAAGGTGAACATATCTAATTACTTTGTTGTAGATCTCTCAATATTAGTAATGCTGATTGTATCACAAGGAAAAAGGAAATATTGCTTGATGACCTGAAATTCTTAATCTGAAAGAGGAACATTTTCTTCTTCTTTTGCAGTGGAATCTTAAATACGTGTTCTCTTAAATATGAGTTCTGTATTACTTACTCTCATGTAAGCATTCACAGGACTTGTTGGCATCCGTCTGTCTTGTGACAATTGGAGAGTCTGGGTTGCTTCTTGTGCTAAGATGCAGTCCTTAATGTATTGGGGTCCTAAGCTGCATAAGGCTTTATAGGTCAAAACCAGCACTTTGAATTGAGCCTAGAAACTATTTGGTAGCAATACCAGAATTTGGTGTTACATGTTTGGACACTTGTGCCCCAATCAACAATTTGGCTGTCAAAATCTGCACAAGCCACAGTTTCTGAACAGTCTTCAAAGGGAGTTCCATCTATATAAGACATTGAAGGAATCCAATCTAGTGGTTACCAGAGCATAAACGACGAAAGTTAGGCTGTCCTTGACTAGACAGGTGTGCAGCTGGGCCACTAGCTGCCTTAAAAAAAAGCTTATCCAACAGGAGAACATTCAAGCAGATCCACGAACCTATTCTGTAAAAATGCATTTATAAAACGTCTTCTTATTACTTACTCCTTTGCAATTTTATACATGTCTACTCAGAAGTAAGCACCCCTAAGGTCAATGGGATTTGCCAGTAAAGATGGCAGCCTTAATGACCAAGCAGATGCAACAATGGTCTTTCCTCTATTTCTTTGTCCTGCTAAAACTAGGACTTACAACTTGCTGGTTCAAGAAGCAAAATGGCAAACTTCGCATAAAACAAATAGACCCCACCCACCCAATAACTCTGTTTCTTCCGCTGTGTGCTTATGCCATTAGCCCCAGTATGTAATGTGAGAATCAAGGAACAGAGCCTGCTCAACTTTATGAAACCTTTTTAAGCATTCTCATGAAATGCTTTTTTTTTTAAAAATACAGACAAGTAGGAAGTACATAAGAAGCCTTGGAAGATTTTGTAGCCGATAAGGAAAATGCTTAGGATTTTTTTTTTTAACCAAAAAACAAAACAAAACAAAATGGGATGCCTTTGCAACCTATTGCCAACATTATTCCTTGCACAAGGGCCCCCTAATTATTTCATCATGCAGTCAGGAAATCCTGGTAGGTCATATATAAACAGCCTGAGGCAGGGACCTCTTCATCAGATAGAGCATGACATCTGACATCTGTGCAGCCTGCCGCTCGCATGCCACAATTAGCCTAACTAGGAAGCTCAAACATTAACTAATGCAAAAGCAACTGGGAGCACAAGGAGAGTTTAGATGGCAAAGGTCCTTCCTAATCCAAGATTAAAATTGCAGCCGAGTGCTGCTGCTGGTCGTCCAACCAGGACACTTGGCTCGGTTCAAAGCTTCTTGAAGTATTAGGTTCCATCTCTCCCCCTTTCCTAATTGCAGTCTAAAAAGGGACGATGCCCCAAAGTCTAATAGGAACTTCATGTAGCATATTGGTGCCATTTCAGACCTGGAGAATTTGAAAGCGAACTTGATGAAGGAGATCTGTCCCCTTCTGCTGCTCTCGGTGGTATCAGGTGGGTCCAGATTCTTCAGCAGAAGAGCACCTGACAGTGCAGCGAACAGAGTCCTGGGTTCAAATTTATGCTCTGCTATCAAGTTCACTGAGTGGCCTTGGAAAGACACCGTCTTCAACATAACTCACCTCCCAAGGTTATTGTAAGGCAAGCATGCAGGCCACCTTGACACAAATGTAACAAGAGCAGACTTTCAAATATTTGCTATAAGAAATCTCAGGATGAAGAATGACTTTTGATCATGGTTAAAATGAAAATTAAATACATCTGAAAAAAAACTTCTTCAAATTGCAAAATGCCAAGTCCTGCAGACTTCGTAATATTTTAGGAGGAGCAGGAGCAATGGGCCAGGGCCAGGTGTAGAACAGAAATATATACAATAGGGCAGAGGAAGGTATGTTGAGAATACAGCCAAGCCTAAAGAGGTGGGAATGGCGCAGAGAACACTAAATCCTTCTCACAAACTTACTATTCTTTCTGAGTGAGCTCGCACATCGCTTTGCTTACTGCCCTTGAGGAGTAGAACCGTGCCTTTTAAAATGAGAATCGAGATTTTGAGGCTTCTGTTTATATTGCTGGATTTTGCATAAAGCAGGAAAGATAGGACCAGGCTGTTTTATTGCTCAGTTTAACCCTTTGTTCAAACCAGTTACTTGTTTTGTCTCTGAATTGCTTCAATACCAGGTGCTGGAGGCAGGACTGAAACTAGGCTTTATTTCACCCGAATCAAAGACCCCGTTTGGCACCCCCACATGTGTATTTGTGTACACACACACACACACACACACAGAGAGAGAGAGAGAGAGAGAGAGAGAGAGAGAGGCTGGGAGCCTCAATAGCTTCCCCTCTGGAGGCTTCACCGAGGGCTAAATACCTGGCTAGCCCCTCCATAGCTGGCTGGAGGAGCGAGGCAAGATTAGTGAACCTCCTGGCTATGCAAACCTCCTTGCTGCCTCCCTCCTCTCCTTCTCATTAAGCAGCATCAGTAACACAGCAATGTGGCGTCATCCTGCCATCCACTGCTGATACAGGGAGAGAAGCACTCTCGATACTTAGGTCTCAAATCATTCAGGGTTTTGTATGTCATCTGTGAAACCCTGAATTCGTCCTGGACACATATTGGCAACCAGTGCAGATCTTTGAGACATGAAGTAATGTGACTCCGCCTCAGTCACGTGACTCCGCCTCACTCAAAAAGTGGGCCATCACATTTTGCACCAGCTTCAGTTTCTGAGTCTTCTTCACGTGGAGCACATTATAATGCCACAGACAGGAGAAGGTTATAAGTGAATTGATCATTGTGACTAAACTTGCATAGTAAAAGCTTGCAAAACTTTTAAAAGACCCATTATTTCAATAGTGATTCTTTTTTTCTGGCCAAATACATACATATGGAGAGCATATTCAAGTATTAGATTCCAATTCATGCTCATCCGTGAGAGGTCCACATATTGCGAAGATGACTGCACTTATTGGTTATGTTGCATGGTCTTGCACAACCAACCGCTGAATAGTTTTGTGAGTCACTGCCTCTTCCAGTCAAAATTCTGCTCTAAACACAGGATTCTGTGATCAGAACTGCACCCTGCAAGGTTTGCAAATGCCCATATATTTACTTGTGCTATTTACTGTGCTTTGTCTAAAGATGGGAGGGACCAGGAGTTAAGCACATAACTAATACTCCATGGCCAGTGGAAACCCCTCTCAGTCACACTTCCATGATTTATTAGGCACTGTCATACAATTTCAAACCTATCCCCATAGTCATAAAGATTGCCCCTAAGGAGGGAAAAATGAAACCAGAGAGTCTCAGGTTGTTGGATTCTGTTACTTGCCAAAGCCAAGCAGATTCTGTCTGCGCTTGCAGCTTTGACAAAAGTATCTCAGCTTATCAAATTGCTTACATTATGAGAAATGATTTCGCATTCAAATGAGATCGAGCTAAATGGAAGGGATCTGAATCCTAGCTGAGCTTATTCAGTTCAGCCTTGCAAAATCTGTAACTAGAAACTCCCCAAAGTCTATCACTCAGATTCC